>NW_028186867.1:6172761-6183711 GCF_003343005.1 Rhea americana | reverse complement strand
GACATGGAGCTACTGGAGAGAGTCCAATGCAGGGCTACAAAGACGATCAGAGGGCTGGAGCATCTGCCCTATGAGGAACGGCTGTGAGAGCTGGGCCTGTTCAGCCTGGGGAAGAGAAGACTGAGGGGGGATCTGATCAATGTGTTTAAGTACCTGAAGGGAGGGTGTCTAGAGGAACGGGGACAAACTCTTTTCAGTGGTGCCAAGTGACAGGAGAAGAGGCAATGGGYACAAACTGAGACACAGGAAGTTCTGCCCGAACATGAGGAAGAACTTATTTCCTGTGAGTGACGGAGCACTGGAGCAGGTTGCCCAGAGAGGTTGTGGAATCTCCTTCTCTGGGGATATTCACGGCCCACCTGGACACAACCCTGTCTAACAYGCTCTAGGTGACCCTGCTGAGTGGGGAGGTTGGACTAGATGATCTCCAGAGGTCCCTTCCAACCTCAATCATTCTGTGATTCTGTGATTCTTTGGTAGAAAACTTCAACACCCCAGGTGTCTCATTTGMGGCTTAAATCTTTGCTTGTATTTCCTGAAGCTGAATGTGCTAAAGCACGCCAGTGTACCAGCAGGTATTTTAAGCATATTTTGGAAACTTAGGGCCACAGTTAACAAGAAGACTGGAAGGTCATTGGATTTAATGTGCTTCTGAGACTGCTCTTAGTCTTGTAGTTTGGACAAAGACTGGTACTTCCATTTTACTGACAGGACTTCTTTCCTCTTAGGAATTTCATAAGGAAAGAAGGTGGCTGTGACTCACCAGTCAGTGTTTAGGCCARAGTTTGTCTGAGAGAATTAGATCACTTGAAAATCTTACTCATCAAATGCCTCCTATAATTAATTGCACTAATTTACATTTGTAGAGATTTGTAAGGCAAACATTAAAATTGGCACAAATGAAGAATGAATGGAAATGTGTATGTGTGTAACCACCCAAAGAAGCAGCAGACTAAAGAGTTAAAACAATGGCCTGTACTGATAATGAAGGGCCTTTTCCCAGGATACCATTCCCAGGCCACCATTCCTAGGAGTAAAATTGAGGAACAGGTCCCTTTTGTCAAGACCACAGCACAGATGACTTGTCAACAGAAGTCTATGCACTCTGACAGCAGGAGGATGGCCGCAGGGTTGCAGTATATCAGCTACACCGTTACTTTTCCTGTTAGTCCACCCAGAAAAAGACTATAGATACAGTCTATATCCTCCAAACAAGTTAAAACAGACAGTGGGCAGCAACCTGGTCTAGAGTTCACGGAGGCTGAAGTAAGCAAAATTCTGAGGCAAAGGACAACCCTGTAATAGCTGATGACCCCTAAAGGGTATAAAAGACCTGTTCACAAACTAACTTGTCATTTGCAATCAAGAATAACCACAGACATGATAAGGACTTAATAGCWACAGTGTATTGTCCTCTGTATTGTACCAAAGTGATGCTGACCAGAGTAGCTGGGCACACATATTTTGGTATTTGTAAGAATATGAGTGTAAGTGTGAGTAAATAAAAACTATGAGAGAATAATTGTGAGTGAAAAGAACCAATTTATTTAGAAATTTTGTAAATAAATGTCACCTTGCCTTTCCAAACAATCTTGCACTGAATTTTGTTATGCTAAATCCCCTACACATTAAATCATATAAAACARGTCTTCAAAAGAGTAACAATGTTCTCTGCTTCTTTGATTCTATGCAAAGGAAAGAAAAATCAGCCTTTTGTTTTCCCATTGAGTGTATTTTTGCAGTCCGCCTTAAATATGAAAAGGAATTTCTTTAATGAAATATTAATACTGACATCATTAGCTACTATACAGAAGCATCTGGCTTTATGTTGCAGATGCCTGATTTTGACCTATCTATTAAAAGATGTATGAGTAAGTGGTATTCTGCATTATGCCTGTACAATTCCAGGGCAATTCCATTACTTTTACTGACCACATTAGACTAAGAGAATATGGAGCTACTATATTCTTATTGTTTTTTCAAAACACACATATATATAAAACCTTAGAGAGAACATATTCTGTATAAAAACTGAATAAAATGACATCACCAGTTCATTCATATATTATGAAATATTACCCTTCAGTAACTGTATGGTGTCAAAGCTATATTCTTTTAAGTAAAAATACAGTGGGTTAAAGGAAAAATAAAGGAGAAAAATGTAGTGTTTAAAATATATGAGTGAGTACTCATGATGTTTTACATTGATTTAGTAAATATGTTAAAGTATAGAAAGCTTCAGAAAGAAAAAAAAAACTTTTCACTGACAATATCTGTAGCTGGGAAAGAAAATATGTGTTCAGGACATTTTTGGAGTTCCTATGGAAATTAATTTATCATCACTTCAGACRTCTAAATGACACCTCAGTCTGAGATAGTCACCTTATAAACTCTCTAACTGATGGAGAAAAACAGGCACCTCCAGAAGGTGATTTGACTGGCTCATCTTAGAATGACATGAATGTCACTACCTGGCATTCATGAATAAGTATTTCTCAGGGTACTTATTTCTCTGAACTGCCTAGAAAGGCCACCTACAGTAACAAGCTTTAGAAGCAAATGTGTAACTTTTATATCTCTGAAGTTAGAAGAGATTCCTTTGCCCTGCCAGACAAAGGAACATGAATTATCCTCTACTACACACTAGAGTATTCCTTCAAGTCTTCCATTAGTTTTCCTCTTAAAAATTCAAGCATACCCTCTCCTCAGTTAAGGAAATTAGAGACAAGATAATAAAATATTTTTTGTAATATTTTAAAGTCTTTTTCATTACTTTATTATTTACTTCTTACATAAGCTAGTTCAGGCCTTTTAAGTTTTTGCATAAAACAGCCCATCCACTTTTCTTTAAAATCTTGCTAAGTATAAACCAAGTCTTTATTTATGCTAAATGCTAGCAAAACATATGTAACTCCCCTCTCCTTCCTTCTCCTGCCATCCCTGTAGTTACATTGGAATGCATATATTCTCTAAAAGTAAAATGCTACTTTCTGAAATGAAAAATAATGACTGTACCTATTATAACGTGCATGCCAAGTCTCGCCAAATGCTTCACAGTTTGGTAACCAATTCCTTTAGCACCTCCAGTCACTATAGCAACCTTTCCATTTTGTGTAGGGAAAACTATATGAAGAAAGAGACATAATACAAGGTTAGTTCAAAGTAGCAATGATTATGAATTTAAGATCTATTTTATAGTGGCATACATTTAACAGACAACCTAAGCTGGGCCAGTAAACAATGTGAAAAACAAACTCTGCACAGCAATAAAAAGTACAGAACATTTGATATTATTAACCACATTATAATCTTCCAATATTAACAGTTCTTGAAAGACTAAGGTTGATGATATAAAAGCCATAGATCCTGTCCAGAAAATAAAGTTACTCATTTCTGTTTGCCTGCATCCTGTTATCCTGTAATAAACTGTCCTCTAAAAATTTTATCTTCTGATACCCATCCGTCGAGAGATTATTTCATCAATCATGCTCTCAGGGGAAAACATCAGCTAGCAGCATGCCGCCCTGAAAATTTTGTGAATGACAAAGGAGAGAGCTTTGCCTTCTCTGCACCAGTAACACCGGAGATACAGTAAATATTTCAGTCAAAGAAAACACATGCAAACAAAGGACAGAACCCAATTTACTGAATTTAGCTGGSTAACTGAGTACTCTCCTTACTGGGAATCATGGGGCCGCGGCGCCCGCAGGAAAGAGGAGGCTGTTTAGCCCATCAGAGCAGTCTCTCATAGAAGCCCTAGTTTCTGATGCCCACAGCTGGCTGCACACCAGCTCCACCCCAGCACGGGCTTCCTATCCCAGACAATAAGTGACCTGGCGAGCAGGACACATTCCCCAAATTTATGAAATTAGGTAGGGGCTTATGAGATCCCTCTCTCCCAGGGGCTGGTTAGGCTTYTGGCCCACATCTCCCTCTTCCCTTCTCCACCCACAGGAGGAGGCAAAGGGTGGCTGCCCCGGCACTGGTGAGGCGACAACAGTCCGACCATGGGCAGCTGGCCCGTCCATAGGCGGCCAACTCTCGGGGAGGGGGCTGGTGGCCTGCAGCAGCGTGGGAAGCTGCTGTCCCAGATGAGACATTTCCTCCTGCCTGTGGGCCATCGAGGCAAAAGGCCCCCTGAATGCAAAAAAGGGGGCTGAATTTGCCCACAGGACCATAACACTGGAGGAGTGGATTGCGAGATTGGCTTTAGGCACTGAAGTCCAATTTGTTACAAGACTGAGAAGGACCAGCTGCTATGCAGAATTCCTGCCTGATGCCCAGCTCCCTACGTCTTCTCAGTGTTATTACAAGTCCAGAATTTACGTATGAAATGTATGCCTCCCTTACCATCACCAATGAACTGCTCTTTCTTGCATCGTCTTCGAAACGATGCACAGGATTGTGAAAGCCTTACTCACGCGAGCAGTCAAAGGATCCTACGAAGGTAAGCAGTTTTCCCATGTGGATGAGGATTGCATCATCCAGCTTGGTAGAAAATGTTCTTGCTCTACCAAGAAAGACAGAGTACTCCAGCCAAAGAAGAACGGAGGCTGCCAGGCAGGGATTTTAATTGAATTGTTTGGGTAGAAATAAGTCAAACAGAAAATATGATTTTTGATGAGGTGGCAAATCTTTCCTGTGAATCACATGTAGTCTTTATACTACTGAGGTGAATTTCTATTTGCTTTTTAAAACAAGCTGGTAGATACTTGTACAGGAAAAAAATGTGTTGAATGTTTCATTTTGCCATAGTGTCTGTAGGCAATGTTATAGATAACAAACGTAAAAAGATGCCAACGTTTATCTGTCAAAGTGCTTTCTAATTCATTTTCCAGGTTTTTAGGGAATCTCTTTGTTGGGTAACACAAGCTTATTTTTTATATGGTTATGAAGCATAGCACTAGTGCTACTATTAATTGCTTTCCTCATAGCAACTTCAAAAAGGACTCGGATTTTACCGTTTCTTAAAAACACAGTCCTCTCCAGTACGATTTAAACTGAAATTCCATTTCCTTTGGGTAACTACATTATTTTTTCCATCTGTGTAGAGTGGGAATTGTTTGCAATTATTTGGAAGCTAATTTTTATTTCAATGATAGCCATGAAAATATGTGTCCTAAAAACTATCATTTGGGGTAAATAAAACTCTACCAAGAGTAAAGTTCAGTTAGATATATAAGCATTCCTGCTTATTTCCACTAAAACAACACACAACATCACAACAAACTCTGAGATGTTCACATTATTGTAGTAATTCAGCCTGGAAATTAAAAATAGGTCTGATACTAAATACTTGGCTAAATTTTTGATTCCATGTAGTCTTTTTTAATTGCTTATTACTTTACTGAACTTTACTTTTTTGGATGATGTTTTTCCTGGTCTGTTCTCCATCACTGAAACAGAAAAAAAAAGAAAAAAAAAAGAAAGAAAGAAAGAAAATGGTTTTGCACTTTTTGAAAATGCAGACAAGAAATGAAGATTTTAAAGAGGAAAAAAAAAGGTTTTGGTGTGACACAAGATGTCACTTCTCTGTGAATAGCCCTTGGGCCCCACAGAGACCAGATAGATCTGAAATTTGGCCAGTACTTAATCTTTTCAGTCACTGAATGAAAACTACTGCCTGAACAATTTTAGTCCTTAAAAAGGGAAACCAATAGGCAGGTACTGTKCAGCTTGCGTGGCATTTTAGACTACCTGAAGACAAAAACACATTCCCTTGTGCCAAAGGTGTGCAGAAAGGAGACAGATCTCTTAAACAGAAACAGGGCAATATTACATGCAAGAAGGCAGCCAGTCCTGTTAAGGCATATCCTGAAATGGCGAGGACAAAAACTACAAGAAAAAGAAACAAAAATGGCCTCCAAAACTGATAGGATTTTGAGGAGGAAAACAGCATGTATGTTAACAAAAAGTCTCTCCTCAAAGCAGTCTCTGGTAGAGGTTCAAAGGTCTGGATTCCCTGGCACGTTTAGCTTCACCAAGAAGTACATATAACACTTCAGTGAGAAAAAAAAGTTAAGTAAAAGTTTAATGCACCAATACTTTAGTTTCTTATATCCCAGTTCAGGCTTGTTAACTCAAAAATTTCAAGACACTTGAAAAGGAGCTCTTGGTAAGCAAATACTCCTTAGGTCAACTGAGTCCACACTGCAAGGCCTACCTGAAGGCTTTTCAGAAAGGGCTAAACAGGTTTCAATTCAGATAAGGAGCATTAGCATTGCACTGATGTTAAAGTAGGGAATGCCGTTCCTGGACATGGCAGTTACGTGTGTGCAGTCTGCGTGTGGCAAATGCATATGTATTTGTAAATCTAGAAGGTAAAAACATGTTTTTGTGTTTACTAAGTAATTTTCTTTAAAAGTTTAATCTAATCACAATGTATATTGAAAATTATGCTATAAAGGTTTATGAAGCAAGTTGCATAAATGCAAGGTTTGTTTGCTCCCCCTTTCTGTTTATTTTTCAATCATCTCATCTATATATTAGGGTCTATAATCCAGAGGAAAACAGAGGAAAGTGAAGTAACTTCCATTTCAGCTATTGTGAAACAAGTAAATAAACAATAACAAAAAAATTGTAACAACAGCAAAAGATTCTTCAAGAAGAATTGCTCTGTTTAAGCAAAAGTACATTCTTTTCCTTCTCAGTTATCTTCCTATGCTTCCTTCTGCTTCCTCCCTTCTCATCACCTTATCGATCTGTGATTTGAATTTTATGTTGTATATACATGCTGTATCTGTCTATATCTGTCTATCAAACATCACATTTTCATGCAAAATTATTTCATTTAGAATAAACTGAGTGAAAGAGGAGGGGAAAAGGAAGCCAGGAATAGGAGAAGAGATAACATACAGGAAAAGGGAAGTCAGAAGAGCAAAGTGATAACAGATACCACTATGATGAAGTGGTGTTTAACAGAGGACAGTGAAGGAAAATGCCTGGTCCTATCTTACCCATCAGGGCTGCAGAGCAGACACTCAGATCAGGTACATTACTAACTTGCAAATAAGAGCAAAACAGACACACAGACTTCACTGCAGGAAAGCATTCAGCCAGATCGTATATTGCAGACTATTTTAAAATAGGCCATTTTTGCACCTGCCTCCAACAACCTAAGAAAGCACTCAGGAAAATCAAGATTTTTTTTTTTTTTTTTTTTTTTTTAAGGAAGGAATGAGGGTTGACACACTAGTAAATGGTAAATATCTGTTTATTTACAACAGGTACAATATATAACTTTCACAGAACATAGTTTTGAATAGATATAACAGCATTATATCAGAACTCAGTATATCAGTTTCTAAATCTAAAATGGGAAGCAAAGAGCCATTAAAAACTGCAATAAATCTGTTGGAAAAAAAGTCCTCATCCCTCCATTTTTTTTAAAAAAAAATCAGTATAAACATGTGCATTTTCTCCATCAAGATAGATACCTTAATGTAAAAAAGAATCTCCAGGAAGATGAGATGCTGCTAGTTTTTACTTCAACACAGCCAGCCAACATCAAATTCAGGTACACTGTATAAGTCAGCTATAACTAATTATAGTAAAATACAGTCCATGAGTGTCTTGTTTCCTCTAGAATTCTACTGGCATGTAGCTGAAAACACCTTTTTCCCAATGCAACATAACACAGCACTTCCAAAACAGATCTGGGCTCAGGCTGCTTTTCCAGCTGATATGGTTTTATTTTGTGTGACAGCTTGAGCTAAACACTGCTCGGCACTGGAGAGTCCCCTCCGAGGCAGGTGGCGGCGATGTCCCAGTGGGTTTCCTACACCAAGCAGATTCTCTTTGACAGTTCTTGCACCTAATATAAAATATTTCAGCTCACTTCTGCTTCTGCTCCTGAAAAGGAGGTAGATACTGATCTCAATTACAGAGGTGTAACTCCAATAATTTCATTGTGGGCTATTAGAACAGCACAATATCGGTGTTAATGAAAAACCCTGACCAGGCAGAATCTGTTCATTTCCCTTTATGTTCAAAGAAACTAGCCTGCTGTCTTTAAGCACTGATTTATCACGTCAAAGTTGGATAGAACCTTATCTGGTGAAGGTTCTGCCTGCAGCTCGAATTATTCAAAACAAAGAARCTCATCTACTCTGAAAATGGATTAAACTAAAACAGAAAAACACAGATTTATTCCGGAATAAATATGTCCAAAAATTAAGCTATTTCAGAATAATCACTGTGCTTTTAAATACTTTTCCTTAATCTGAAATAACTTAGGTGTATAGACACATCCTCACATACAGCTAATATTATGAAGAATTTAAGACAAATTCTGTATTTTTTAAACAAAATAAAAATACCAATTTTCTAGAGGCTCTTAGAGAACTCTCAAGATGTCTGTGTAATTGCTAAAACCACAGAGAAATAAAACAGAATGCTGCTCTGTATCAATTTCCAGTCCCTGCTGGTAAAATCTCAATTTCAGAGGTATGAATAGGGGTAAGTCAAAATAAAACAGAAGCATTAAACTGACTTCTTTGAAGAAATGTACTATGTAAACACAGATAATGCAAATCCTGAAGAAAACGCCCCCCTTAAAAGTTGATTGCTTTAGTATTCTGCAAGCTTTACAACACAGCCTGTTTGAGGCAAAAAAGTATTACAAGTTTATTGCGAAGTACAAATCAAATTGCTTCAAATTTTTATTAAGTCTCATCTCCTACCCTATTAAACCCACATCTGCACTGTTGAATATTATGAGTCATGTGGACATTAAAATATAATATCTTTATAATAATATCTTCACTAAAACCTCTTTTTAAGACATTAAAGGCCAAAGGCATAATTTTGATTGTCTGAATAAGTCCAATCCTTATTGGTCAAGAAAGACAAACACTGCTGAAGATATCCAACAAGCTGGTCAGAGAGGCCACCTGAGAGGCACTGAACTGGGCACTGAGCACAGGGCGTTTGATAGAATTTTTGCTGAAGAGACCTCCACAGACAAATTTAACTAATTCCAGTTATTTTTTTCTTTTCTCCTATAACTGAATAATTTACATGCAAATACTACGCCTGAAGGTAACTGGCAGAACCACAAATGGAAAAGAAAGAAAAAAAGAAAGAGAAAAAAGAAAGAGAAAGAAGAGAAAGAAGAGAAAGAAAGAGAAAGAAGAAAAAGAAAAAGAAAGAGAAAGAAGAAAGAAGAAAAAGAAAGAGAAAGAAGAAAAAGAGAAAGAAAGAGAAAGAGAAAGAAGAAAAAGAAAGAGAAAGAGAAAGAGAAAGAGAAAGAGAAAGAAAGAGAAAGAGAAAGAGAAAGAGAAAGAAAGAGAAAGAGAAAGAGAAAGAGAAAGAGAAAGAGAAAGAGAAAGAAAGAAGAGAAAGAAAAAGAAAGAAGAAGAAGAAAGAAAAAGAAAAAGAAAAAGAGAAAAAAGAGGAAAAAGAGGAAAAAGAAAAAGACATCTGACATCCTGACATCTGCTGGAGGGACTACACAGCAAGGCACAAACAGTCCAGGAAGCTCCTGCAGTGCATTGATGATAACTTCTTGTCACAAATGGTGGTGGAGCCTACGAGGAAGGGTGTCCTGCTGGACCTTGTCCTTACCAACAAAGAGGGACTGGTTAGAGATGTGAAGGTTGGGGGCAGCCTTGGCTGCAGTGACCACGAGATGGTGGAGTTCAGGATCCTGCAGGAAAGGAGTAAGGCAACAAGCAGGATTGCAACCCTGGACTTCAGGAGAGCGGACTTTGGGCTCTTCAGAGACCTAATTGGTGGAGTCTCATGGGTTAAGGCCCTAGAAGGAAGGGGGGTCCAGGAGAGCTGGCTAGTATTCAAACATCACTTCCTCCAAGCCCAAGAGCGGTGCATCCCTATGAATAAGAAGTGCAGCAAAGGGGGCAGGAGACCTGCATGGGTGAGCAAGGAGCTCCTGGTCAAGTTCAGACAGAAGAAGAAAGTACACAGAAAGTGGAAGAGGAGACAGGCCACTTGGGAGAATTATAGGAATGCAGTCAGAGAACGTAGAGATGTGGCGAGGAAGGCTAAGGCCCAGCTGGAGTTGAGTCTGGCAAGGGATGTCAAGGACAATAGGAAGGGCTTCTTCAAATACATCAGCAGCAAGAAGAGAACTTGGGAAAATGTGGGCCCGSTATGTGTGCCCTGGTGACAAGGGATACAGAGAAGGCAGAATTACTGAGTGCCTTCTTTGCTTCAGTCTTCACTGCTAAGGGCAGATCCCAGGAATCCTGCAGCCTGGATGTGAGGGAGAAAGTTTGGAGAAAGTCTGGAGAAGGGAAGACTTTCCTTTGGTTCAGGAGGATAGAATTAGAGACCTTCTGGCAGGCTAGACATCCACAAATCCATGGGATGCACCCACGGGTACTGAGGGAGCTGGCAGATGTTATTGACAGGCCGCTCTCCATCATCTTTGAAAGGTCGTGGAAAACTGGAGAGGTGCCTGAGCACTGGAAGAAAGCCAATGTCACTCCAGTCTTCAAGAAGGGCAAGAAGGAGGACCCAAGAAACTACAGGCCAGTCAGCCTCACCTCCATCCCTGGAARGGKGATGGAACAGCTCATYCTGGATGTCATCTCCAGGCATATGGAGGAAAAGAAGGTGATCAGGAGTAGCCAGCATGGATTCACCAACGGGAAATCACACTTAACCAATATGAGAGCCTTCTATGACAGCATGATTGGTTGGGTAGGTGAGAGCAGAGCAGTGGATGTTGTGTACCTTGACTTGAGCAAGGCTTTTGACACTGTCTCCCATAACATCCTCCTACATAAGCTCAGGAAGTGTGGGTTAGATGAGTGGACAGTGAGGTGGATTGAGAACTGGCTGAAAGGCAGAGCTTAGAGGGTCATCGTCAGTGGAGTGGAATCTAGTTRGAGGCCTGTGGCTAGTGGCGTCCCCCAGGGCTCAGTACTGGGGCCAGTCTTTTTCAACTTCTTCATCAATGACCTGGATGAGGGGACAGAGTGCCTCCTC
>NW_028186867.1:6138176-6172466 GCF_003343005.1 Rhea americana | reverse complement strand
TGACCATGAGCCAGCAATGTGCCCTTGTGGCCAGGAAGGCCAATGGTCTCCTGGGCTGCCTTAGGAACAGTGTTGCCAGCAAGTCGAGGGAGGTGATCCTGCCCCTCTACTCAGCCCTGGGAAGGCCTCATCTCGAGTCCTGTGTGCAGTTCTGGGCTCMCCAGTCCAAGAGWGACATGGAGCTACTGGAGAGAGTCCAATGCAGGGCTACAAAGACGATCAGAGGGCTGGAGCATCTGYCCTATGAGGAACGGCTGYGAGAGCTGGGCCTCTTCAGCCTGGGGAAGAGAAGACTGAGGGGGGAATCTGATCAATGTGTACAAGTACCTGAAGGGAGGATGTCAAGGGGACAGGGACAAACTCTTTTCAGTTGTCCCATGTGACAGGACAAGAGCCAATGGGCAGAAATTGAAGCATAGGAAGTTCTGCCTGAACGTGAGGCGGAATTTCTTCACTCTGAGAGTGACAGAGCACTGGCACAGATTTCCCAGAGAGGTTGTGGAGTCTCCTTCTCTGGAGATCTTCAAGGCCCGCCTGGATGCAATCCTGTCTAACATGCTCTAGGTGACCCTGCTGAGTGGGGAGGTTGGACTAGATGATCTCCAGAGGTCCCTTCCAAGCTTACCGATTCTACGATTCTATGATTCTATGAGGAAAAAGAAAAAGCCAGAATTAATATTTAGTTTGATGACAGAATAATAAGTATCAAGTTTTGAGCTGTTCCTGTATAGCAACACTGAGTGAGAGAAAGAGGGCAAACTGTAGTTGTCAGTTCTAATCTAATGCCACAGGATACAGCACAATCAAGTTTTTCTAGCTGGCTCAAAATATTCGTATATTTCAATCTACTACAGAATTTCTGAACAGTTTCTCCTGTCCTAAAATGTTCCAACTCTTTCCTCCAATTTACRTTGTGATAGTGCTGAGATTATAGCCATTAACATCCATTTCAAAGCAAATGGTACAAAATAATTCATTTGCTACTCCAGGTGGCAGTCAGGAGACCACTGGGAAATCCATACAGTGTTAGCAATAGACTTCTTTTTGAGCCTTAGAGTAACATCTCCTTACACCTCCGTCTTGGTAGAAAGCCAGTACACAGCATCCAGACTCAAAAAAATCATTACAGGATGTAGAGAAGGTACACATACTAACAGAAAAYATTGCATGTCAGGCATTCAGGTCCTGAGAAATAAACCAACCTTTTTTTTTCTTTTTTCTTTTTTTGACATAAGCTTAGCTTTCACTAATAGAAATCACAAGTCAAAAGCTCATATAGCTTATCTTTCAAATGCAAACGGTATTCCTGAATTTGCACACAAAAATATTTTCTCCCTATGCTACTTCCTATCACTTTCCTAAGGATCATCAGTATGTATCAAGATTTAAGGCTTTTAAGGTTGCAAACCAGATAGGTGGCAACCAGCCTGACTAGTCCTATGAAATGGTTTTCTGCTGGCTTCATCCGTTCCAAGACTTTATACTCATGAACAACTGTCATGCACACATGCAGATCAACTGGCATACGACCAGTAAGGACCAATACACCCTGAATCATTTGGAGATATTGCACAGGAGTAATTTATCTGCCCCAGAAGAGCATGTCTTTCCAAACATAACTGGAGATTTGCATCAACTAGATGACAAGCCTACCTTTTTTTTTTTCTGGCTTTATGTTCACAAAATAGGCTGGCATTGGAGCTAGTCATGGGAAACGTTGAAGAACTGGAACAGCAGGAGGAACCAAAACATGGAAATGGGCTCCTTATCATACAGATGGATAGTATTTCAAAGTGCTATTAATGGAATAACAACAGTCGGATGGCTGTGAAAATTTCAGCAGTTAGAAGATCTAATTTAAGAAGCCTCCTACACAGTAACTGATAGGGAAGATGGATCATTAACAAGCGCTCTCAAAACCACAGTACAATTCCTGGTGTCCGTAAGACCCTGGAACCGTGGCTTGAGGCTCGCAAGGGTCCTAATAACTGGGTGTCAATGAGCTCGCATTTACCAGTGTTAAGAATTCAGAAAAGCTGCATCCCCCATATTTCGATCTGGGATATCCTAAACAGGAAGGCGTGTGTGGCCCGCACACGGGGAAGTCAGCCTTTCCAGAGCACAGCAGCCCAGTTTTGTCGAGCTGCCAATCCAGTCCAGTCAGGCCACCAGATATCCACAAAGTTGGGACAAATGGCCAAAATGTAGCAGGGTAGTAAATGACAGATAAAAGCAAGAGAGCTGGCAGTTTTGCCTACTGCAAAAGCAGTGTGCTCACCAGACTAAGAAGCCTACACATACCCTCATCTTTTCGCCATCTCATCATTACAGGAAGAAGTGATATCTTTTCGAGTTTAGAAGCAAAAATCAGTAATATCTTGAGCCAAACTAACGATTTTTTTTTCAAATTACCAATGAAAACAGCCAAAAAACAAATTTAATGCTGTTGTAAGGTTAGAGCATTTGTGTAGCTTTTTGACACACATGCCAGCTTGCTTATTGGAAGAGAGTGATAATATCTGCATGCAAGAAGACAAGTCATTCATAAAAGCCAGAGGGAGAACTTCCTGAAATCTATTCAAGGTCTTTAACCCTGGACAAGTCACTTAGCACACGGGAAAGCTATATACACAAGACTAATAGGCAGAGAGCTCTCTTATTCTTCATCTCATTTGGAGGATTTGTGATGTATTATACAGGTGAGTAGTATTATAAGAGCTCAGTAACGCTGTTAAAGACTGTATCAAAATATCCACAGCAAGACCCAGCTACATTAAAAGAAATTCATATATTGGAAAAGAAGATGCAAAAGAAACTGATGCAAGTAGTAAGAAGAGAGTTACAACATCAGCATTACAAGAAAGAAAGAAATATCTTTCACTAAAGAAAAATGACGATACCATAACTGAGACGGATTTTTAGAGCAATAGCTTTTGGCAATCAAAAATCAAAGCCTTGTGATAAGAAATCTCTCTAGCAAAAATGGGAGAGGGTAAGTGCTGCACTGGAAAACTTAATTTGCATGACACACCTATCCACAATTCTTCTAGTGATTCTTGGAAAGACAGTATAAATACAGATAAAGGGAGAAGTGTGTGGAAGGAAGGCAGGAAGGAGAAGAAAGGAATATTTATTAGCCTCTCAAAAGACTGAGGGAAAAGAAAACATTTTTGTAGAGAAGAGGTCATTTTCAAACGCTTCACACTTTTTCCCACTCTGCTTACCTTCTGCCCTCCCTCCAGGTATTTAGCTGAAAGAGACAGTAACTTCTCCAAGCAATTTTGACACACTTGAATCACAAAGCTCTGTATAGAGGTTTTGTCCTCAAAGCAAAAACAGTCAAGCAAAGAGACCTGTACAGACTGCTTGGCCAACTGCTATTTACTGATACAAAATGACTTAGGGTTGGTGAGTGGAAGATGGTGTAAATCAAGGCACTGTAGCCACTAACTAGTAGGAAGGAACGTTATAACTCTTGCCAAAGTCATCAGAAAGTTTATTTGCATCTGCACATATATTTTCAGTGCCATTTTTTTCTAAAGCTTGTGACTGGAGTGTTTGCAAATGAAAATGTTCTGCCTAGTTAAGACAGCCTGAGGAAGCTGCATTTTCACACACTTTTTGATTGGAGCATGAGTAACTTAGGTTTATTTGTCAAACAGGACCCTCAATAATATTGATCCCAGTCTTTTTTGCTACTGCTGTACTTGCCAGATGTGCTGCACAGAGAAAAGGATAATCGTAGTTTTCAAAAATAATATAGGTGGTAATTTCCAGAATTAATTTAAACTGACTCTTGGCTTTGACTGTGAAGAACTTTTTTGCACCAGTAAACCCTGCACAGATTTTCTGCAGTCAGGCAATCACACAGACAAAAAAAATAAAAAAAAAGCCTAAATRTGCCTCCCAGAATAGGCAGACGTTGAGAATGGAGAAAACTAAGGAGAGTGGCTAATTTGAGGAGTTTGCTTGCAATTCCTTGGTTTTCTCATAGAGAACGAGATACAAGGTTAYATGGAACAATGATCTGATCAATCCAATCTTTTTCATTATTCAAGTTCAGGCTGATCTTAACAGTGAGTTATTAGGAAAATTTGATCCCGACAAATATGAAGCTGCCCTAAGGTAAAGAAAGTTAAGAAAGAAGGCAGAGTGCAGTTCTCGAGTCCTAAATCTCACTTGTGGCCATGTTTGCCATTCTAGGGTTCCTTTAGCCTGATCTATAGATAAGAAACTTGAATCTAATTTTTATAAATACTAGATAGATAGATTGAACACACCATTATACAAACCAGCCAGTTGGGAAATACCACAGTATGCTATTAAAATCTGCCAGAAATTCCACAGGAGTCCAGGTTTGATCACAATCCTTACTGGGGGGGAAGCTCCCAACTACATATGTGAATTTGTAGGAATAGAAAAATATTAGATCTGTAGGAAGAAATGGAAGAGATGAGGAAAGGACAGAGAGAGAGGTAGAGAGAGAGAGAGAGAGAGAGAGAGAAATAAGAGACGGAAAAAAGGCCTTAGATCTGCACGTATAAATCATGTTAGTTATGTTTCTGCAAGCTAAATTGAGACTTTAAACAAATTCTGCCACCACATGCTAGTCCTTATCTTAAAACACYCCTGCTAGTCCAAGCTTGAGCCATTTTTTTTCCGGAGAAACGCTAGTCTCAAGTAACAAGTACATTTCAGAGTCAGGCTGATATGTATTGACAAACTTGTGCAAGAATATTTGGCACAGCACTACCCGCTTATGTTACACCACACGGGGCATATTTTGCTGAACCATGCAATCATTCTTTTCTTGGGGACAGATGCCAACTAGGGACTAGGATGAGACCATAAAACTCCCTTCTTAGCTTGGAAGAAAACTGAGGGATTTGTTGCCATATAGCCAAATACAAAAGGCTTGTGGGGCACGAACGCCTCTGTATCACTGCACTCCCAGGTAACATGAGAAGTAACCGAAGGGCATGGTACTAAATCAGCTCAGCCAAAGCTATCAAGACATSAGAAGTCCTGACTTCTCTCATAAAAAACATTTCACAAAAATGTAACACAGTGTTTTGTGAAATAAGGACAAGAAAGTCATTGCAATAGTATGAAGAAATCCTGACAATTATTACTGTGTACTGGCTAGCCACACCCTGAATGCTAAGGATTAATGGATTTGTTAAAAAGTCYGGGAGAACAAACTTGATCTTAACTCCAAGAAGAAAGTAACTGTTTCCTATATATGCATATATTTAAAGAATCCATTTACCTATATCTTTTCTTACATGAGAAAAYACTATCACAAGAATAGGAAAAGATATATTTCTATTTGCCATTTATTCTCTCTCCTGCTTATCTTTCATTCCTTTTATAAATTTAGCTATTAAATCTTAGTCTTTGGCTTTCTTCTCTTTCACTCCAGTCACATTAAAGATAGGGAAGTTAAATACAAGTGTATCTTTAATTTAAGAAAAAGCATGTGGTTATCTTTTTAAACAGATTTACTGATACTCACTCCCATACTCCACCCCTCTGGGCGAAAGTAACTGTGCAATACCTTAGGCAATGTCACTTTATGTAAAACTTCACATGCTCTTTAATGCTCTTTAAGTCATGTCATCTTGTAATTATATTTTCCCCTGTTGTGAAATAACAGATGAAAAAGAAACRCATATCCCAGAAGATTTAAATACAGGTAATGGAAATAACTCAGCATAGTCTAGTTAACCTGTAGAATGAATTTTCACATCCTGCCAAAGTTACAGCCATCCAAAATGCTTCCATCTTGCATCAGGAACCTAACAGTCCCTGACCAATAAAACTCCTACAATGAAAGAAGGCTCAGAGGAGACGGGCAAGGGCAAGGTGCCCACGAAGCTCAGGAGTAGCACAGGGTGTGAGTGACCATGGCTATTGCAGGGAAAGCTGGCTTCATCTCAGTGCAGAGGGACCGGATGGTGGCCTGCGTTTTAGATGAACAGCTATGTCAGTTGAATGGATCAACTGACTACACCTCAGCTGAATGGGTCAGCTGGCATAAATGTTTCTCCCTGAGTTCATCAAGAGTGTGAATGTCTCTCTGAGTCAACCAGACCAGAGTGGGGGAACTGTGTACGTGGCTCAGGCCAACAGAGAGGATAAAAGTTGAACAACTAGCTAAAGAATTTCTAAGAGAGCAATGGGCTTGAGCTGGTTTCAACCCACACATCCCTTCCTGGGGACTGGGGGACCCACCGTGGTGACAGTGAGCATGTTATAGAGATGGGTAATGGGGATCACACCAGTTTTGTGATTGAACTGTGTATTGCAATTGCGGTAGTTTGCTAAGTGTAACATACGCTCGTATTGTGATTTCAGTAGAGTGCTGTATCACTCTGCCAAATCAAAAATCCCAGGTAACATCAAATATCTTCAGAGAAGTAAATTTTGATATAAAACATTATACTCTCCATGTGTGGAATATCTAAAAGAACCTGAGCAGAGAGGATTGGACTCAAGACAGATTCTCTAGACTTCAAGCTTATACAAACTCTGAACAGAGAGATGCAGCTCTGTCTCAGAATTCACTTGACAAATAGCCTGATGATAAGAAACAGTTTCAAGTCCTTGCTCTGAGTCAGGCCTGTCTGCCTCACAAGTTACATCTTAGGCATAAACAAGCCTTCTCAGTGTAACTCTCATTCCAAGCAGCAGAAAGGTCCAGTTTCACCAAACATTTGCCATTCAAAGGCAGACTTGTCCCCCCTCCCCCAAAAAGTCCCCAATAGTTGTAATACTTCTCCACATCATGCTCAGAAAGTCAGAGATCAATTTGTGAGAAGCAATAAATAGAAAATAAAGCAAAATTTAAATAATGTCAGAAAATACATTTGTTCAGAAATATCATGTCCCAGCTATCTTGTAAAAYTTGATAAATGCTGTTGTTATCTGCATGAAATGTACCACAGAACTCCTAATGTTTTAAAATTTCATGTCTAACTGTGAAAATTTATCATTTAGGTTATAGTTTCGACCTAACAACCAGGATGATGACAGTGCCTTTGAAGTGATAAAGAAAAAAGTGCATCTGCAGACTGAAGTGTCTATTGCTCCATTATAAACTAACTAAATATCACAAGTAGATGCAATACAGAAATCACATTTCAGAACATTATAAATGATGAACAGGTTTCTTCAAGAGGAAGAGACTGCTGAAAAAACAGAAGTTACTATTGATTTAATCCGAGATTAAATCGGAAATCAACTTGCCCCCCGCCCCAGCTCTCATATCCTTCTTGGAAGAAAAGTTTCATCATGAACATTGACTTCTGGAGAATATTTACACTACCCAAAGCTTAGAAAATGCTGAGATTCAAATATTCATCAACATTTTCATATGTAAAAACTGAATCACTTACTTGTGGTCAAACTAGTAATCAAACCAAAAGCAAAACAGAGCTATCTGCTTTTTAGCATCTCATCACAGGAATTAAAAAACACCAGAAAACAAATTATATTTTGCACTATGGCCTATAATCCAAATATTTTCTTTTTATTTTTCAAGACAGTATTGACAGTATTATCATAGTCCTAGACAGTATAGTATATTGTATTACAAATCCTAATATGTTTCTAGTTTTACTTGTAAATTCTAACACCTCTTATTTTGACCATAGGCTATTAAAAGATTGAATTAATCATTCCATCATTTCTCACTGAGAGCACAGATGGAGAAATACAGCTGAGCAACCAATACACAGGAAAAAAGTTTCTTTAAATATTTCCTTGYTATATTAGATAAAAAATTTTTTGGGGAAAAAAAAAGTTAGTGAGATCATGAAAATTATTTAAAATTGCATCTTCTTTCTTTCCAGAGAAAGAGAATATCATTTCCATATTCTAATCAATCTTAAGAGCATACAGCTGAAGGTCATATTCAGCTCTGTCTCTTCCAACAAACAAAATGCTCTGCTACCATTTAAACAGCCCCGTTTACTTCCCATGGCTTTAGAGTGACAGCATTTCCATAAAACATAAAYAAGCAAGCAAAAGTCATATGTTACTATACAGAACTTAAAGGTAATTGAAAGTTTCTAGAGTATGTTGCTTTAGAAAATTGTGCAATCACTTCTGAACTGAAGTGCTTCTTAGAATATACAAAGCTCTGGCAATTAGAATCAGGAAGAGAGGTGCAAAATGATTAGTGATTATTGGGAAAAATCTAGTTAACAGGAAGTATAGTATATAAACCAATCAGTATTTAAAGCTACCCTGAGATATCTTCAATTAATTAAAATCTAAAATGTTAAAAAGTGCATTTCCATATTATTAAAAACTTCAAAAGCGACTAATGATCAGAAGTCATTACAGTATCAACACTAACACAAGATAACTGTCAAGTGTCACTAATTCAAGAAAAAAAGATGGAATTCAAGTCTCAACACCCCTACATCTCCCCGTCAGCAGTAATTTTTTGAGCATTGCTTCCACATCCTTCAAATCAGCCTCTGGCTAATATTTTTATTTCTCTGGCTAGTAAACACCTGGTAAAGTGTCCAAACAGCAAGAATGTACTCAGTATATCACTCAATATATCATATATATGTATTTGTCTGCAAGATGTGTAAACTATTTGCTTTCCAAAGATGGAATTTTATACATTGTTCTCTTCTTCGGTAACATGATCAGGACAGAGGTTTCAAATAGAATATAGACTGTACAGTCCAAAGGCAGAAAAGTCTCCCCTGTACCATATACAATCTCCTAATTCTCTCATGATAGTCCTTTTCTTCGAAAGCAGTCATCAGATTCCTGTCCTCCCTTAGCTCATGCTGAAGCTATCTCACATTCAGGCATATTTTCAATTTCTGTCCAGCTTTCTTGTTCCTCATAAAATATGCACCAAAGGTGCAGCAGAGACAGCTAGTTGTTTTGAAAGATTAAAAATATATACATATTTTTATTCCTCAGTGAAAAACTTATTTTCAAATGAAATTTTATAGGCCATTAATCTAAAGCAGATTCATGGGACTTAGGGAATTAGTTAACCTAAAAAAGCAGCTATTGTGCATGCCCTGTAATTGCTATTCATCAAATTGTCAAAGATTTTTAATATGCAGAATTACCACACAGATTAAAAGCTCTTGAAGTATTTCTCAATAGAAGAGGCCATCATTCTATAGTATCATTATCTGCTATTAATATTTCAATTAGAGAGCATCACCGAGTCCTCTGAAGAAATGGAACAGTTCACAAAATTAATGTCATTATTGATAATGTTCCAGTAGTATGACACAATGTCCTAATTTTATTCCTGCATATAATTACCTTCCATAAACAGTTTTCCAAAATTTTAAAGGTAAGAGTTCACTTGATATAGAAACGCATGACTTTGGAGACTGAAATCTCCTAACTTTTTTTTTTTTCCTACCCTAAAAATGAATGCTAAGACTTCTTAGACACCACAGGGCATTTTGCATAGCCAGGCTATGATCTCACTCAAAAGCATTTCATCTAATCAGTAGTTCAAAGAGATTGATACACGCAGTGATATGCACTATCAGCTCTCCTAAGAACATCAAACACAAATACCAGAACTTTTCAGACATCAGCTCTAGCACAAACAGGTTTCATACCTGCATTCTGCTTTTCCATTTTAACTGACTAGTAGATCAAGCTCAAATCAAACAGCCTTGCAATAGGTCATTTAGTGTGAAAAAAGTCTTAGTGCAACACAATCTTTCAAGGAATGATTGTGTAGGTTTTGTTTGTTTGGTTGGTTTTTAGGAAAATGTACTTTGTTTATTAAGAGAGAACTTACAGCCCAATTTTCATCACAAGTAGGTTGATAATCAAGTTCCTGCACAGCTGAAATATCTGCAGACATCTCTCAGAGGGCAAACCTTGCAAAGCCAAGGGACTGCAGTTACCTACAGACTGCACTCGTATTAAACCTCATATTAAACATCAGAAAGCTGCATCTATTCTTAATTTCTGTTTGATGCTAGATAATTAAAATTATTTGAATGAAGTTTTTTTGAGAAACATAAAGCAATTTAGTAATTTAAACATATTGGGGGAAAAAAAGAGCTTGAGGAATAAAAGACTAAGAGCTTGCACTGGCTTGTTCAGTAGCTCTCTGCTGTTTCCAATATTTCTCTCTCTAGGGCTTTTTCCATGAATGCAGAATGCCTGCATTTCAAACACATGCCTTACACCGTGCACTGAGTTCCTCTCCATTATTTGAAAGATGCCACCCTAAAACGTAGTTAGTATTCTAGATGTTCAGACTTAAATTTTCACAGAAACTCTACATTAATCATCGCCTAGGTAACACACTACCAGAACGCTCAACCCACTCACACTTTGCATTTAGAGGGGCTTCTCCACGAGCTGAAATCTCTTTCTGTAGTAAAACAGAAAGTAAGAGACGTGCAGATCCTCGTAGCAACAGGAGCCCTCCCTTCTCTGCGAGCTATACTAGCAGCTATTAGAAGCTGTATATAAACATTGTATTTTATTGCATTTGAAGCTTTGAAATTTTCCATACAGAAAATCTGGCAGCTTTTAGGGTTAAAATACCTTCATTTCTACCAAGTGCCACCTCCCTCCAAAGGCACACCACAATAGCCAGCTAACAAGTCTACATCCTGGTGTAGTTTGTGACYAGTGTGACCAGCACTGTCGTATCAGCAAAAGCCCGTATTCTAGATGCAGCTAGTGCTATTCCCTATTTTGCCTGGGGACGCTGAAAGATATTGTTYTACTGAATAAGCTGTTCTTCTGCAAGTGTCTTTCTGCTAATACACGTGGCATTTTTGCAAAASAGTGCTTTGGCCAGTAGAGTACCCAGGTGTCTATCCTATGCCAGCAAAGCAAGCCATATGCAGATTTAACCTAGGGAAGGTCAGTGCTGAGACAAAAAAGAGGTAACTACTGTCAGTTCAGAGCCAACAGTAAAGTGATGTGCACCCGGAGGAGGATACCCTGAAGAACTCACCAGGATCAGACCATCTGCACTGCTTTAATGACAATTATATTTCTTCCAAGTGTGAGGGCATTTTACCAGCCCCAGATTTCCCTTTTGCAATCCTTTTCCTGCTGYGTATGCCAGAAACAAATTAGAAGAGTTCTCAGTATCTTTTCTTCCAAATCATGATGGACCAAGCCATAGAATATATTTCAAACTGTTTTTGACATAGACCTTGATTCATTTGCAACCTCCTCAGCGCAGCATAACCCAGACCCCTCTGGCCAGTGGGACTGTGCACCTGGGAAAAACTGAACACGCCTGTGGAAAGGATCTAAATCTGCACCAGGAGGAGTGATAGCAGGAGATTTGCCACAGTACAGGACAGACCCAATAGAGTTAAGCCTGTCTTTTAGAGCAGAGGGTAATGGGTTGAAAATTTGAACTTAATAAACTGGACCTTATTGAATTACAATATATTTGTGTGTGTGTATGTGTGTGTGTGTGCATGCGCATGTGTATATACATAAAGATACACACTTTGGGGGAGGAAGAAAAATKATTTCCATTAGAAAAAATACAGTTTTCACGTATACCTCACTAGAATATTTTATGTTTGGTTTTAACAAGCTAATACTGAGCAAAAAATAATAATTTTAAAAATCACTTCACTTTTAAAATGGTGGTGGAGGAGAGAGACAGAAAATATGTTACATGTAATAGCAGAAATCCCAGTAAAAGTCACTGAATAACTACAGAAACAAGTAAGAATGTATGTGATTGTACTATAATTCCAACAGCTACAGTCAAACTAAAATCTGTATTAAAATTCCCCACATATTTTGTTGTTCTACAGACACTTTTTCCTGTATTTTAAAATATTTCTTTCCTCTCCGAACTGTTGGATTACACACAGTAACAATAAAAGATCAATCACAAAAATGAACCCAAGAGAAACTACACAAAGAATATAGTTAAGCATGTAAAGTCAARTACAAAGCATTTCTCTGCTACCTCCTCCAAGGTACTCATCTTAGGTTACTGATGAGAGTACATTCCACCCTCGAGATCTGTTTCAGAACTGAGTTAGTTGCTCTTTAAATATCCATATCACATGATTAGCAAGTACAACATCATCAAGATAAGATGGATTTTACATTTCTTGACCTTTTTTCCTACTAATTTTAGGCAGACTATTTAATGCTAAAATCACACACTATTTAGTGCTAAAATCACACACCATGTAATAGAATAAATCCAGTTATGACTGTGCGAGTAAGACTGCCGTATAGCTGGAGACATTCACAAGCATGAAAGCAGTCTAATAGCAGAAGATTAGATGATATCTATATTCACACTGGATGACTTTATTCATTAACAATATGCTATTCTGGAAAAATATGTTCAAGAAGCACTTGCATATCTGCTGTAAGAAGAATTTTACAGTGCAAGGATTTAATTTTTAGTTACCCAAGTTACATACAATTGCCAAAAGCTAGCATTTACTGGTCTGAAGGCATTTTGTTTTCTGTGATATATTCAGTAAAAAGAATTACAGACAAACTCATCTCTTCACTGAATCAGTCCTGGCTTGCAAAAACTGCAGTTGCCAGTAACGTTTTATTTAGGAAGTTGCTTTCATTCTGTGCAGTATGTAGACCGAGCAACACATCCTTTATAAGCCATTTGCAATGGCACCCCTGACTTCTTTCAAGGACCATGTTCTGATCCCAAGTAATAAATTCCTTAGCTAGGACAGGCTGACAATTGTTATCTACTACTCTCTAGTTTTGTTTTAAAAATAACCTGTTTAGCACAGAGAGCATCTTCTGTGCTGGATTTGTAGAGCACTTGGAATATAGGCCCTAATATCGGTTGTTTCACTATAATTTCCTACCACAAAGTATCACTCGCCTTTCACTGTAGCACACCAAGCCTGGGCTGCTAGAGCTGGCATCAAACTACTGCCTCAGGTGCTCTACTTGGATACATCGCAGTAGATTAAAACCTTAATCCCAAATTCTTTGAACACTCAAACTTCTCATTAACTTCAGTCCGTGACAAGTGTGTATAGGAAGTGAAAGCTCTGAGCTTCTGATTCCCAGATCAGAAGCTCACCGAGCTACTTGGGTTTAATCTGCTGTGACATAGTTTTCTCACATCAGTGAAACTAACCCTGCCACAAAAAAGGATTCAGTGCAGAATCTATAAGAGATGGGTATTTCTCCACATCGTCCGAGAGTATTTAGTTATATCACCATGTTAGCAATGTGTCACAAATAAAAAGTAAGTTTCTAACTGTTCTCTCAAGATCCTCCTACAGAGACATTTCAGTGTATTTTTAAGGACCATCTTTCTTTTTTATTTCAGGCTCATTTAAAACACGGAGCAGTGACATTCCCTCAGACAGGGAAGAAGCTGTGGCTCAGAAAGCACACTCTGCCAGAAAATAGTAACACAGCAAAAACAGAAGCAGATCAGAGCCAGGCTCTAAACCCGTCATTAAGCAGCTCTGAGTGCATGCTAGGTAAAATGGGAGATGTAGTTTTCTTACCCAATGAATTTCCTGTGAAGCATCAAACCTCTCTTAGTGCGGTCAATTAAATCATAAATACGGTGAAAGGAAAACAAACATTAAAATTGTTTTAAAAATTATGACTCACATTAAAAAAAATAAGTCTGACTTGAAGCAAATGTTAGTCATACATAATATTATTGCTTTTTTTTGGTTGTTTGTTTTAAGAATTACAACTATCAAATACTTTTTTCCATGCTGGTGACAACTCCATTAAAACTTTCTATGCTCCACCAAATCTGTAGCTTTAATTCAGTAATTTATACAGCATGACAAAGCCACAAACCAAAAATCACAGTGTCTGTAATTACATCTCTAACTTCGAAACTGCAAGGGTGGGAAGCTTGGAATTGATAAAATATGATATTTGAAAACACCAACAGAGGAGTATATATACATATATATGCATTACATATATATATATATAAACACACACACATATATGCATTTATACAAACATTTATAATTATAATTATTACATTTTTACTGAATAACTGCCCAAATCTTTATTCTTCATCTGCCTGCAGGGTAAGTCAAAATCACATAAACTTAGTGAAAAGATCTCAAAATATTTCATAAGATTCTATTTATTCAAAGCTATGTCATAACCTATGTGAATCAAGAATTAACATGTCAGTGCCCATACAACTTCAATATTACTGCAGCTTTAAGTGACWGAGCTCCAGCTAAAATACTTCTTTTCAAGTGAGCAGACACTATTTGAATGGCCTAAATAAACCAGCATATTACAGTTCTACTACAGAAAGATCTCTAAGAATAGATCCTGGGGTTTGTGGCTGTTTCCTTCTGCCTTCCGGCTTTGCAAAACTGTACTAGGCTGCTTCAATACTCACAGCTTAGTCAAGCAGGACTTCAGATTGTGCAACTTGTCCCATGCAAGTGGAGTCACACTGGAGTCACATCAGGTTCTCCATGATAAGGACCTCCACACATATAATTGTCCTGGTAGTACGTCTTTATGTCCTTCAGTTGCACTTCTACAACCTCCAGCACCTTCAACTCAAGGGTGATGGAGTGGAATTTGGTAAACAGCTCTTTTTATGACATCAAGAAACAAACACATTTTCTAGCTCACACTCCTGGGTTGTAGCATCCTTAAYGCTAACAGAAGTCAAATTTGTCCTGCCACCTACGTGAAACCAATTCTACTYCAAACAGACACCAAAAAGCAGACATGGTGAGTTATTGGAGAAGTTTTCAACTGCACAGTTAGCTAATATTTAGGGTGAAGTATCATATTTATTGGTGTAGTGCTGACCTGAAAGCAAATGCATCATAAAACTTAAACTTGAAGCAAGGAGATKGGGGAAACCTAGTAAGTTGTGAGTGAATCACAGGGAACAAGAGTCAATCAATATGAGGTAAGAAATATTAAATCACATCATGAGAAAAAAAGGGGGGGGGAAAAAGTAAATATACAATTGGAAGGGAAACATGGGGAGAAAGTATGTAATTTACAACAAACAAAGAATTTAGCAACCAGAGGAAAGCAGTAACTTAATATTTTGTTGTCTTCTGTGAGATCTCTGGACATCTCTGCACCAAAATGCTGTAATGTCACAAACATGATGCACTGCTCACCTCTGAAATCAATCTGTGCTTTAGCTGCACACACATTAAGCAAACACCCAAGCTCCCACCTATAATACTAGATTCTTATTTTCTTTTTTATTCTGTTGTTCGTTAATGAGAAATAAGTTCCTGTTTATCAAGGAACAAAGGCCCAAGGAATGGAAATGCTCATTCGTATCTACTGAAACTGCTGATTATGCTTGTTAAGACTAAATAACCTAAACCGAAACATCAAGCAAGCAGAATAATGACTACAGAAAAGAAGGTTGCTCTTTCACTGAAATACCATGGAACCTGTTCCACATTGCTGTGATGTAAATAATAGGGCAGCAGAGGAGGTGCTTTAACTTAAGCTTTTTCTTTCAGAATTTTATGTAAAAATAATCTAATTACTTGCATTTCATATTCTCCTATTTCCTAAGGAAGGGCACTCAAAATGAATTGCTAATATTAACCACTTAAATCTATATATAGACATCTAAATCATGGAGTTTTGTTTTCTGAAATGCAATCTCACTGACTCCTTTTTAGGCCAAACTTGTGTTAGTTTAATCTTGGCCAAAAATGAAAGAAYCATTTTGTAGTCTCAGAGTTTGCAGGCCTATCACCCTATAACATTATCATCTACACAGTGCTTCTCTCAGAACGATCAACCAACSAAAGAAAGAAACAGAATTGCAGGAAAACCCTTACGCATCATCTTCCTTTAAACACGTACAGACCAGAAAGCAGCTACAGCAGGACACAAACACATGGAAACCCTACAGAGGAATCTATATCCCCTCTGTAGTGCCCAGCAACTTTCCTAAATAGGCTAGAGAGAGGCCAGAAGTGTAGCCAATGGATCAGAGATGCAAATTAGGCTGTACTGCTCACTGAAGGAAGAATTTACCAATTGCTGCTCACTCCAACCTATTTAGACATCCACAGATCTTGTGTCTGGGTAAAAGAATTTTATCTTCCATCAACTCTAATACACAGCCAAAAAAAGGCACAAAAAATATGTAATATTCTTAGAAATTGGTAAACAGTTTTTTTAACATTTTGGGGGATTTTTTCTTTCCAAAAAGAACTCTACAGCCTTTGTTGACATTAGCCAAAAGAATGGAGGTGGGGGAGAGAAGAGGACACCAATTTGAGGTTGTTTTATCTGCAAGAGGTCTTTTTATCTGCAAGAGTCCAAGACAATGAGTTAATATCATGGCTTCAAAATTGCTTCATATTTTCAGATACGACATGAACAGAGTTCCTTTTTCCTGTCCTTATTGGGCACACAGAAATCTCCTAACTGCAAGGCCATTCCTGCATTCATAACACTACAGAGCAAACTGAGTATCGTCCTCAACCTACTGTTCACCAACACATGCGAAGACAGTTAGAAAGCCACATACAATATGTGTGAACTTCTGGCTAGTTTTACCATGTCTTAAAAGTATGTAGATAATATTTTTCTGTACTTTTATTTACAGAAGCCAAAAGCAAATAACAAAGCAAACACCAGCACTAATGCACAGGTTCCTACAGAGGCAAGCAAAGGAGGATTTAAAATTAGTGATAGGAAAATATACACGCTGCGTGCAAATCGCTCAACACAAGTTATCCGCTCATCCACTAGATCAAATCTTTATTACTGTAGTACGTGCTCCTTTGAGACTTCCCAAATCTATGATCAGCAGCAAGTTTTTTGATCCTACATGAACATGCATCATCAGTAAACCAGAGAAGTTGTGTAAAAGTTATCATTCAGCAACGGCCATTTTGGCCTGGGCATCCATATGTGAAACAACAGATTACTTGAAGAAATTGTTCTTCTTCTGTTCGCCACTATCTTATTAATTAAAAACATTATGTGTCTATTTTACAGACCAGTGTTTTGAAGCTGACACAGCTCACAACTGGCTGTATGAAAACACTTGGAAGTGTGTAAAACATTTGTTTTACACAGTTCTGAAACATCAGATTATAAAAGGATTAGTAGTTTAACAAGCTTAATTGGTGTCATGATTTCAGAGCACCTGTGTAAATAGACAGCAAGAGAGTAAATAAAGATAGTTTTCTTAAAAATTCTATGTAAGAAAATGTAGTAAAAAATAACTACTGTTTTATGTAGAATTACACTACAAGTCAGACAGGTAGGTCAATGAAAGAGAACTACTTTAGCTTACCAAAATGCAAATTTTACTTTAAAGACTTCATATATGCCATTCTAAATGACAAAAACTGAAGGAATTGCAGACTGCCTTTACTTTTTTAGTATCTTTCCTACTCCTACTTCTTCAGCTTGGACAGAGAAACTAGATGGACCCACTTCCTATTTGTTCTAATTAATTAAGCAATGTATTTTTTTAATTTTAAATGTTATTGAATTCTTTCTGTTCACAAAAGTTCTGCTGTGGATTCAAAAAATTTAAAATAGCAGCCCAACCACTGAGTATGCCTCATTACACAAACTCACATAAAACTAGACGATCATCCACAAACAGAACTGTATGTTGTTTGCARAAGTACTTTTTTTTTACCCACACACACACACAAAACCTGTATTTAAGAAAATGAAGATTTCATCTGGAGCACTGCATTTATGATATGGAAACAGGATGTTTCTGACATAAGATGTTTTGATGATGACCTGACATCTGAACTGCTGTGACTCTAAAAATTGACCACTGTAAGCCTCATTGGTGATTAAATATAAAAACATACAAAAATAGAGGAAAAAAAATGAAACCTTGGTGTCTAGAAACTGAGAAATTCTCAGAGACACAAAATGGCTAAAACAGAAAAGCAGAGCAGCACCCTCTTAAGAAATAAATGATTAATTTCTCACTCATAAGTGCAAGTATTCAGGGAAAATAACATGCAGAAAATCCTATGTAGTCAAAGAAATTATATTTTTATTAAAGAAAAAAAAATCTGATTCTAAATTGCCTGGAGATTGCTATTAAACATGAGATCATGCAAATGCTACTAAGGACAAATTTAATGTGCTAAATAAATCAAGATCATTCACTCTCTTCAGATATAGCTAGATAAATTATCATACTATCATCAACATTTATGGCTGCATTTTAAYCAAACTACCTATCAGTGCTAACAAAGAGAACATTTTTTTTTTTATTTTCATTTAAAAACATCTACCCCTGACTCTGGTATACTTAAAAATTAAGAAGAGGACTRTCCAGGCCTGTTTCTGACTGTTTATCTCTGGTTATGGTATTTATAAAAGTAAAATCGCTGTAAATATTATCCCCTAAATAGCTGTCAAATAGGAACTGCAGCTTAACTTCTACGTATCRTCTTTATTTGAAAGCCACAGAAGACTCTCTTCTATGCCAGCATTAAATACATAAGCAATTGAACAATTACAAAGTCTCAGACACAGCTTTTCTGCCAAGAGCACAAATTACTGTCATTTTACTCTAAAACGTTTACCTTAAAAGCCAAACAAATAGAACAGCACAGATCTCATTTTTACTCTCATATGCAATAAGGATTCCTAATGCTGATTATGCTTTTGACTCCAAGAATATTTTTTCTAGCTGTGTTGAGCTGGCAGTTCCCCAGTATCTTCAACAGCATATAGTAAATTTTGGTCCAATTCAGCAACATATTCAAGGACACACCATTTCATGGGGAGGAATCTCTAGCTCTGTCTCTCTGAAGCACAGAAGTCATAGCCCCAGTGGACTATTCTAAACAAATATGAAACCAGGTTATGATGTGCTTTAAAATCACCGTCCTCCTGCTGTGGCTGGAAAAGCTCACCGAGCAAAATGCCCCAGTGAGCCCCCAGGAACCGCAGCCRCCTTCCCACCCAGCACAGCTCCGCAGGGCATCTCCTCCTTGCTGTCCCTGCCACCACTGGCCTGCCCAGACAATTTTAAGCACAGGCACTACACAARCTGGAGCAAGTTCCTACATAAAAGCACTTTCCTAAAGCAGAATTTTACACATGTTCAKAGTGGATAGAAAGCTGGTCCCTCACTGGTTGCACGCCTCTGTGTATCTCCTTTACACGGCTATAATTAAGATAGGGAAGTTTAAAAAAGATAATGTGAAAGTGCACGTGAAAGACATCAGAAATAAGTACTAATTGTAAAGCATGGAAAGCCACGTACATTGGCTCCAGATAAAAGTCTTTTCAACTTCTTTGAAAAAATTRCAAACGATACGTCTGATTACCACTTTGAAACATTACAGATGGCAGCAATATTACTTTTTTTGAACACTAATCTTTTTTTTGGCAGAAAGGTAAATCAACAGTTGTGAATAGAAATATCCAAAACAAATGTTCAAAAATCATAATATTAACATTTCGGAATCTGAGAGAATCTCATTTAAAATGGCTTCTGCAATAGCTTTAGCATGTTTAAAAAGATAAATCAAATCTGATCATCTTAAAAAAAAATATATATATATATAACCTGTCAGTATTCTGTCTTTTTATAGTAAACTTCAGCTCCTTTGTGTCATTTTAACCCAGACATAGGAATGCTGAGAACTGTAGCTAAAATAAAACTGTAAAAATATATTTAATTGATTTTTATTGTTCAAGCTGTAAAATGACTGCATTATACAGAAAACATGGCGATGTTCTGAAATTCCAGTTCAAATAATATAAAATCCCTAGAAATGCTTTAGCAATGTCCTTTTAAGGTAGACAAAAAATGGCACTGTATCTTTAAGTTCTCTCTACAGCACAAATAATATATATGTATTTTTTTTAATTCTGTGCTTTCCCTACATCCCCTCAAAGTAAAATACATCTTGGATTTAGCAGAAGACTGGTAACTCAGAAGAAGTTACCTGCCTACAGACCACAGCAGTGACAGAAACAATCAGATTACCAGTTCTTCAGAATGAGATGATCCTCTGAGAAGAACATACAAAAATCAAGACTACTGGAAAGGAGTCAGGTGTGCAGAGGTTAAAACACAAAGTTTTCCAGGCTACAATATTCTTTAAACAGTTATCTTGGAATACCATAGAATCATGGAATGGTAAGGTTGGAAGGGACCTCTGGAGATCATCTAGCCCAACTGTCAGCGCAGCCTATATGGGGATTGAACCCGCAACCTTGGCATTAGCAGCACTATGCTCTAATCAACTGAGCTAATATATAAACACTACCTCTACACTAAAATTCATATGCTTTTTGTCCCTCAGAAGCCACRTCCTCAATCAGCCCCTTCTTTATAAGCTATGATGTGAAAGGACTAGGCCGTGTAGAATGATACCTAACATTTAAGTTTTCAGAAGTCCTATAAAATACTACAACTAGCCAATGAGTGTAACTTTCTTCTGCCATTAATTTTCCCGTCTGCGTACAAATGTTCCTATAAACCTACTTGGACCGTTGTGACATTAATGAAGGCGAAACTGCCAAATTTAACATGAGCAGGCAAAGAGCATTCAATAAACTTCTACTGGAGTTCATCTTAATCATCCACATATGAAAAAGTACAGACAAKGTTATTTCCCCTCCCCCATGTGATTTTTTGTTGGAGTTTGGTTCACAGTTGATTTTGACTTTGGCAGGAGAGGCAGCACGACAGGTGGACTTGGCCAGACTGTGGTCCCCTCCATGGCCTGAGGGTGCAAGRGGCAAGGCCAGGGCAGCAGGGAGTCATGCCGTGCGCAGGCTCTTTACAGAGGTGTTTTCCTTGGGATACATCTACCAGCCCTGTGGCCGATTGCTTGTTTGCCTYTCATGCTGCATTTATCCCCAGTATTTCACCTGGTTCGCAGAAGGCAAAACTACAGAGTCCCATCAGCAGTTTGCTGCAGACAAAAAAAAAAAAAAAAATCAAATAATCCAGAGCTCTGGCCTCAGAGGCCAGCTCTCTATCTCACAGACTATCGTGCTACAAATTCCTGGAATGGGCTGAAAATGATCCAAGGTCTTCTTTACTGTGATAAAATTAATGTAAAGTTAAATAGGAGAAGTCTTGAGAATATCCTAACCTCTCCTGCTTTGAAATATTAAGTTATTCACTTRGGGACAGAAAACTTTTTGTTAAGAAGACTTGGCAACACAGGGTTATAATTTCAGTAAGATCCCTGATACATTACTACAAYTGAAACATAAAATACTATGCCCTTTCCTCAAATAATCCAGAACTTCAAAATGATGTATATCTCTGTCCTTAATTTAAACTGAGGAGCCTTATATACAATTTGTTGAAAAAGAATCCTCTTAACTTCATCTTGGTTTGGTTTGGGGGATTCCTTTTATCTTCATAATATTTTATGATGACACAGAAGGGTGAAATGTATTTAAAGATTGGTGCTTCAGAGAAGAGTCCTTTTAGTTGCATTCTTGTTCCTACTATAGAGTTTTAATCCTGAATTGTAAATATTTAGCTTGGTAAGCAAAAGGTAATTCTTCTTTTGACACAAAATATGTATTTTTAAAGAGTATTTAAAAACTCATTTTTTTCCAGTATGAAAGTATTCAAAAGTTGAAGACCCTCTATTGCCTCTCTAAGAGATGTCTCAGCTGTGCCAGAGAGAACAGGAAACATTAGACCAAGGATTCAAATTAGCTGTCAAGAAACACCGACATCAATCTGAATTAATAGCGTAATTTGAAATGTATTCTGGGTCCACCCTTGGCAATAACAACACAGTTTTACTCACGTTGTAACAATATTTAAAATAGCTTTGCAACTTTGTTTCTTCACCCAACTAGACAACAGAAAATCAGATTAAGTGAAAAACTTCACACGATTTTAAGCAAGAGAAACTGTCTAAACTTCTGACATTTTTCATCTTCATATTTTTAATCCAAAAGATTTGTACAGCATATTTTTTTTAAATAACTTACAGCATCAAAAGGAAAATAAATGCATAGCTTCAAAACCTTAGAATATAACCTCCCCTTGTTGCAGAAGAGTTCAAAGTCATAAAGTGCTGTAGATATGAACACACATCAGACAAATAATYTAGTAACTAACTTATTTTTCTGTTTTATTTAACAATATTCCAAGCTTAGAACATTAAATAAAAATCTCACAGACAATGGGTAGGACTAACAATGGCTTTGTTCTTTTTTCTTTTTTTAAAAGAATGCTGAGACATATCAATTGAACCAACTACAGTTTTATTTTGGATACCAAAAAGTAAAAAGAAGCTAGAAGGAAAAGAATAGTGCACTGCCCTGGTCTCAGTAAAACTGCTTAAGGGGCAAGCCATAAGCTGAACTGTGTACTTCTAGCCCTAAGAAGATGCAGATGGAAACAGGACTTGGATGCTGTCAATACAGGTGAGCTGAATTCAGATTGGGAGATCGACACTCTGCTGAATCTGGTATTCTCTACCTCGATTTCAATTTTAAGTTACACTAGTGTAAGAGAAGATCCGTATGTCTTGTCCTAGCACTTGTGCAGCTCCTTGAAGGCCAACATCAGCAGTAGCAGGCAGCGGTGGTGAAAACAGACACAACTGACACCAGCTGGCRTTCAATGGACATACAAAACAAAAAGGGGTGTAACAGGAAGTCACGTAGCATAAAAAGGCACCTGCTATGTCTTGCTCTCTCCCCTTGCTTGACTGTGCTACCCTCACAGACAGCCTACGCTTCCCTCTGTTTTTCAGGCCCGGCCTCTGTTCTGCATCGTGGGTAATCACAGACACCTCTTCAGTGCGCACACAGAGTAGTAACATTCAAAATGACGCACTATGCAGGTACTTTATACAAATGCAAATGAATTTTCAGAGCGCTAGACAATGAAAATTTAAGCTTACTGACAGCCAAATCTGTGTCACATCAGCTGTTAAAATTCATTTTTCCTGGGCTTAAACTTGCCAGGTAGTTCACTACTATTTACTTCATTGCTCCTTTATTTTAAAATTCATCCTTCTCTCCCCCCTCTCCTTCCCACATGCACTGTCAAAAGAAAATAAAGAGGCTTCAAACTTGTAATAACTATTAAAGCAAAGTACAAACAAGTAGTTTGGTAATATATTAAATTCCATTATAATTCTTATTTTTGAAGGTTCCTTCTGGCTAAGCCCTTTCTATAACCAAACATCTGAGGAGAACAGATGATAATAAACTTTAAATTTTCTCTCATAAAATAATAATGACCAGTCTCCAATAGATCTCTCTCCGAAAGAGTTGTGCTTAACATAATCATAGATACTTAATGTGAATCTGCAGAATCACTCTTAGGCTTCCATGCTGCCAGCCATTACCAGGACACCTAAGACTTGGTGTTTAACAAAAAAATAACTGAGACTGCCATAGGAGAGTAAATTTAAGTCAGTTCTTTGCAACAAGGCATAGAATTTCAAAAGTTTTCTCATTTACATTTTTGTAGGCCTTTATAAACAGGAAATGCTGGCATTTAATTCAAGGAGAACTACCCTCTCCAAACAGCCCAAGTTAGGAGATTTTTGAGGGGAGTAGACACAAATAACAAATATTAAATCACAATAAAACCTTGACCATAACTGGACAATGTGAGAAGTCCCTCTCCATACCTCATATAAAAATGCTGGCTGTTATCCCACTCTGTGCCAAGCGTGAACTATAATCTTGTTCACAACCTGCCGTACTTCGTAAGAGGTTTGTTTTATTTTATTTTATTTTTTCTAAGTTCTCGAAACAGCTTAAAACATTTAAGCATACAGAAACAAAGGGAGCAATTACAGTACGTAACAGCTAATTGGAAACAGTACTCTAACATTTGACTGGATCAGACTAAAGTCCACTCTACAAACTGAATCCAAAGAGAGACAGGAGAAAAGAAGTTTAAGTGCTAATATAATAAGAAACAAATTTAAAGAGTCACTAAATACATGTAGGGAAATAGAGGGGCTCCCTCATTTAAATATATTTACATAATATTAAAGCTATTTATCTTACTTTTCTTGCTAACAAAATTTCCTAGCTACCCTGGGCAAAGTCCCCATTTAAATTAAAAGGTAAATACTTTATAAAATATACACATTAATAGAGCCTTGGCTCTTACAAGTTTTCCAAGCCTTCTTTCTATTCTTCCATTCTTAAGGGGCCTGATTTCTTTGCTGCCTTCCACCTCATGGAATTATCTGTAACACTTGTACAAACTGAATGTAACACAGCACTGCCTTGATCCAGTGTACTTCATAATCACTTTGTAAAAGCATAAGAGACTACGACCAGGGCTTGCCTACACAAAAAAAGGCTTTGCCACTTAGTTGGTAGTTAAATGGTAAAATCTGACTGATGTGGATGCAGTAATACCAGTTTTAAAATGTTCATACCATTTACACCATGCTGGAAAGAAAATAAATTATCTCAGTATAAGTGCATCCACATTACAGCATATGCCAGCATAACAGTATCAGTTAAAATGATAATATGTCACTCCCCTAATTTACAGTTACACCAGTTGATTTTTTCTAGTGTAGACCAGGCCTAAGATATGAGGTAGTGAAAAAGAAAATTAGGTTCAATATCTTTTTATCTATTCTATAGCATTGATACACTCTAAAAATCTTTGCTGCTCTGATCTATGGATTTTAAAAATAATGTCTTAAAGTCCAAAATTTAAAGCTAACATCCTAAGCCACACAGGATTTAAATGTGAAGGCATGAATATTAAAAACTCCCTTACTTAGGGTCTTAATCCAGGAAAATATTTTTATTATAGAAAGCACATAAGCACGTGTTTATGTCCCATTGAAGTAAGTGGAAATGAAGCACATGGATAAGTGCTTTCTGAAATCTGGGCCACAGTCAGAAATCACGGTCTTTGTAGAATTTATTTCCTCATTCATTTCAGTGCTGTTTAATCACAAGTCATTCATGTTTTAAGACAGTGGGAAAAACATAGACAATGGAAGCTAAATCAAGTTTGTTACAACTGTTCAATATTTACAGCATCCATAGCATCAAACAGAAGTATTTTTGGTAACTTAAGACAAATATCTTTTTTTTTTTGTTATTAAATGTACCGCGATAGTCCTGCTAAACAAACCCACTGTCACGGATGTTAAAGAAATTGTTGTTTACATTTACTGAGTCATTTAAATTAAATATCTGTTCCTGTTCCAAACCCCACTCCCCTTCATCTTCATCTTCTGGTTCTGCCTCAGACCCATTCCGAGTGTTTTCATACAAAAAGATCTGCTCATCCACATGAGCTGGGGCTAACCGGTTTCTCTTAGCACTTACAACATTAGCAGAAGAACCAAAAAGGCGTTCGGGAAAGACCCTTGTGGCCAGAATACACCAGTATTTCTGAAGAACCTTTGGTAAAACCGGAAACAGTGCTAATCTATCAGACCACCACTTTAGTGGATCTTCATTCAAACCAAGAACCTTTTGTGACTTAAAGTTACTCAATTCCTCAACAATCTGAGCATGCCATTCCTCCTGGTCTTCTACACCTCCTGTCTGACAAAAGATCTCTGCAAGCATGTTGTTGATTACACTAGTAGGAGGAGGAGTTGAGGAGATTATTATTTTTTTCACAGGGGGCTCTTCTGAAACTGCAAAGAACTTTTCTTCAGTTCTAAAGGTGTTTTCTTTTACTTTCTCCAAAAGGCTTTTTGCTTCTTCCACTACTCTGTTTTCAACCTGCTGTCGCTCAAATGCTGAAAGAAAAGGTAGTTTTTTGTACCGAGGATCCAGGAAAGTTGCAACATTGAGAAACATGTCTATTTCAGGGGTGTGCTGGTAGGTGGTGGACAGCTCTTTCGCTATTACCTCCTTTGCCATGCTGATCTCTTTCAAATCATTCTCTTTGATGTTCAAGGTAGTGTTGAGAAGCATGTGGAGAAGCGGCTTCACCATACTTATCGTTGGATACTTGGAGGCAGACAGCATCTCTGCAACCTGCTTGAAAGGTTGCAACAGCTCCACCAGGCCTTCGATTGTATTCCACTCACTGGCTTCCAGCATGAGGTGGTGGTTATTGCTGTCCTCCACAAGAACCGCTGCAATGACAAACTGCTGCTCCTTAAGACGCTGCAACATAGCAAGCGTGCTTCCCCACCAGGAAACACGATCGCTTACAAGCATACAGTGGAGAATATTTTGCTGCTTCTGCTTCTCRCTCAGCATATACATTGCTACTGTAGACTGCTGAAAATACTCCACCAGTTTTCGGCACCTGGCAAGAAGGCTGCACAGTTTGGGGAGCTGAAAAGCTTGTTGTATTCCTGCATTAAAAGTGTGCCCCAAACAAGGCATCTGCACTGGAATATCTAGGAGAGAGCAAGCTTTCACAATGTCTTTACCATAATCTGTTGTAGCACCAAAGACTTTTGTATTGATACCCCATTCAATGAAGGTTTCATAAAGAACTCGTGTAATAGTCTCTGCAGTATTATCCTCTGGTACTTCAAACGTTTTTAAACACCGTGAGTTAACAGCCAGGCAGTTAGAAGAACTACTGCTGAGAAAATGAACCGCGACTGTTACATACGACCTGTTCTGGTTTTCACTCCTCCACATGTCTGTGGATATGCCACACCACAGAACTTCAGTGAGCTCTTTTAATACAATTTCTCTAATAGCATTGTATTTTTCAGGAATAGCTTTTGTACAGAAATATTTCCGGCTTGGAAGTTCATATCTGGGATCAGCTGTTCTCAAGAGGGCCTTGAATGTGGGTTCATCAACAATAGAGGCAGGATACATGCCCTCACAGATTAAGCTGATGACCGCAGTTGTCAGTTCTTGATGCTTTTTGTTTTCATAATTCTGGTAAGTCTTCATAATGAGATTATCTTGAACAACTTGCTGTGATGATTCTGGCTTGATTTTTGAAAAGGCTGTAGCAAAGGCTTCCCTCATCTGCTCAGTGTTACTTTTCACAAACTCGCAGAATTCATCAGGGTGATTTTTCTCAAGGTGGTATGAAAGGTTGGAAGTGTTTCCCGAATAGGCGATCTGTGCCATGCAAATACGGCAGTAGATTTTCTTCCACTGTAATATGCATCCTTCTGCATTGGTATCAAACCCAAAGTACTTCCATACTTTACTCTTTGCTCTCGGATGAGCCACTAACTTTAGGTCTGATGGGGAACCTTCTAAACTTTTATTCTCCATTGCTTCTTGGCCACCGTTCCACCTTTAGATCCTTCACTCATTAATGAGTACCTGATAAAGGCAGTAAGATAAAGATACAATGAGAAAGCACAAGTCTGACCACACTTAACTATGTGAAAACAGTGTTTCTGTGAATATAGCAAGAAACCTACCTTACTAATTACATTTGCAAATTTAAAGATGAGATTTGCAGGAAGTGTGACCTACAAGAAGCCCATTAGAATGTCAAAAATCAAAATGATTTTTAATATACCACATTCTGCTGTGAAACTGAGCTGGAAGATATGAGAACATCTTGTTTCTAGAATTACGTAATTCTTGGTAGAGAAAGTGTAACAATCACCACGGAGCTGATACGTTATTGTCACACAAACCAGAATTTACTACAGGATTTCCCTCTTCCTTAAGTTACAGTTAGGGCTAGATCTACACCCTCCTGCCTAAGAGTTACTGAACTCCACTATTAACATTTATTTAAAATGAAATCTGATACTGAAGGAGCAAAGGTTTTATTGTCTGTTTATTTTGAAAGTTTGTTAGTTTGACGTAACTGTGCTAGTTTTTTTTTTTTTTTTTTTTTTTTNNAAAAAAACATTGTCATAAAAATCATGGCATTAATCCTGTTCCTATGAAATTTAAAGATGTTTTCTGATTGAAAGAAAAGGAAATAGAATTTGAACCTACATGCAGAGGAACAATATGCATTTGAAACTTTTCCTGTCCTTCTCTTTCAGAAATCAAAGCAACCTCCTGAGCTACTGGTTCACAGTCTTGGTTCCTGGAATAACAGTGCATTACAATTACAGGAAAAGGCATATGGGTAACCTCTAGTAAATATTATTAAGCTATCAGTTGGAAAATAAATTTACTGTTTTTCCAAAAGACTAAAGAAGTGGGGGTAGGCAGGATGATATTATAGAGAAGAGTGCAGTGATAAGGCAAAACTTGGCAATCTGTAACTAAACATCTGTACAGGAAAGTATTTCTTGTGCAAGTAGTTCAAATGCAAGTGGTATCTAAGGCCTACAGTATCTCTGCCTATGGTGCATGCAACCACGTGCCAGAGTTTATTTCTCTGTACCGAAACGTCAAGCAGTAGAACAATACAACTGCACGCTGACACTTCTCATTTTTTTTCCACGACATCAGTCTAACCATACCGAGCACAATGTGCCCTTCTTGAGCGGCTTGGCCAGAATCAGGAATGAGAAGGAAGCCCTCAGCTAAACATTGATGTGACCTTCTACATACACCTCCAGAGGAAGAGCAGAACAGAAACTGAAAGAGCATTCGTGCAGCCAGTCTAAGAGTAATGGGATTGCTCCCTGCTTTGCTCATCAGGGGTCATATGTGTTAGAAAACCCTGGGCTAAACATTGGCAGACAGGAGGAGGAAGAAAGCTCCTCGCTTCTTCAAACTTGCTGCACGGGAATATCCCACAGAAATTTATGTGTGCAAGTTTTTTCCAGAGGGTTTTCTGCTGTTGAGGAGCACTGAGGGGTGGGGTGGGGGAGTGGGGAGGAGGTTTTCCCTCTGGACTAACACAGAAAGTTTGCAAAATTTTGTGAGTTTCTTGAATGGGAGGAAAAAAAGAACAGACAGATTTACCAAGATTAAATACATTTATTTAAATAAAGTTATTGGTTTAAAAATCTGAGTGAGATATGTAGGGTAAATATTTTATTAGACTTGTTTTTAGTATTTATATGTAAAGATTTACTTCTGGGTGCAGATCTTTTTTGGRGGAGAAAAAAAAAACATTCTGAGGAATAGTATGTCCTCAACTGTGATCCATTCAGTGCTTTTTAGTTGTCAGTATAAAATACTGATTCAATATGGTAATACTGCTTAAGTCAAAAATGCCTCTGTTGACAGCTCCATGGTATGTGCTCTCATAATAACTCAAGATTTTGAAAGAGAAAGTGATATAATACAGAGTAGTATAAGCAACACTGCTATAGCATCCAATTGTGTATTGACAAGATGCATCATATCAGTATTTATTATTATTGCTTCTAGATTCCTCCATTTTAATCCATGCCACAGTGTCTCAAAGAAGTACAGCGGCTCCTGACATTTCACTAAATTTTATAGTTTCCTTTGCAATTACATGGCAGTACCTAAAAGCAAGGAGGAAAGCACTTAAAAAAAAGTGACGTGTCTTTAATATTTAAAATTAATAAGACACTCCTTGGATCAAAATAGTTCAATGATCAGTTTCAGAGCAAGGGAGTATTTCAGACTCATCCTACCCTTTCTTCTCACATATATTACAGTTTTACCATTATTTTTAGATAAATCTGGCAGTTAACAACAGTGCCACACAGTAGCATTGCCATAGTTCAGGATATGTCAGTATAAGTTAGCCTTTATTTCAATGTTGTAAACCACACTTCAACTGTTACAGTAGCCCTAATATAAACTACTAAGCACCCCTACCTCTCCTCAAATGTCATACAGTGTAACTGGCACAAAAGAAAAAGAAAAAGAAAAAGAAAAAGAAAAAGAAAAAGAAAAAGAAAAAGAAAAAGAAAAAGAAAAAGAAAAANAAGAAAAAGAAAAAGAAAAAGAAAAAGAAAAAGAAAAAGAAAAAGAAAAAGAAAAAGAAAAAGAAAAAGAAAAAGAAAAAGAAAAAGAAAAAGAAGAAAAAGTTTGCACAATTTTCTCTAGGAAGGGTAAATTTTTCTTCTTTTAATGAAACAATTAAAATGTCTACAGCCTAGGCCTGGCAAAAAACAGAGCACCATCAGCTGTGAACAAAACATCAGCCTCTAGCAGAATGAAATCTATAGGGAATTAAGCACTTCATGGCCTTTGGGAAGTGCTGCAGCTTGTTATATGGGTAGCTGACAAAAGCACTCTTTTAGTCTTTTTACAACTTTCCACTGTAAAAAACTAGTGCCACTTTTCTCTGCTGAAAACCTTCCAGCAGACAGAAGCCTTCAGCTACAAAAGTGCCTTTCCTTTCTCTCTCAAATTTCCACCCATATTTAAATGGAGTGCAAATTCTGAAAAGTTGCTACTTTTTTCATCTCGTTCATACAGCTGGCCAAAACCACCACCAAATAAATACCAGGGCTGAGGCTTTTTAAAAGCTGAATTGACAATACCCCTGCAGGAATTCTTCTTTGCTGGCCTTGTAGTTGACATCAGCAATTGCAGGAGGAGAAGACAGTGGAGGCRGAAAAGACCAGGTTTCTGGTCCCTAGAAGCACATGGCCTCTCACCTCTGCCCACTCTCCTGGCTGCTTCTGGCAAAGGATGGGTGCTCTCCTTCCCAGCAAGGAGGGCCAGGGCCAGGTCAGGCTGCTTCCTACTATGCTCTCAGGCACAGCCTTACTCTGTACACTTCCCAGCTCACACTCACTCTYGTAACATAAAAACATGTTTCTCCAGTATACGTCAAAGGTTTAAACCCCAATGACAACACGCATTGCAGAGGACAGCAAACAGAATTTGACTTCCCCACTAACAAAGAAAATACTATTTTGTATACAACTAGTATACTAATACTACTAGTTTTCAGAAACTGTACTAGAGTAACTTAGATTGTGAAACCAAGCATGTGAATGTTAGGAAATGTCAGATGTACAGCCATCGTGCAACCTTAGTTCTGCCCCCTTGTGTATATACCATATGACACAGACTCTAATTACACGGTATCAGTATCATTTTCACAGAACCCTTGCCTCATTCTGCAGAGACAACAATAAAACTGGTATTTCCTAACTTTTGAAACTACCTAAATAACTCTCTTTTGTGTGTGCGCAGGAGAAAAGTAGTAATTATCAGACGCAATTTAATTTTTGCCTAACATCAATYTTTCCTACTTGATCATTCCTTTAGCTACCACTGGAACAAGATGTTTTATAATGTGGAGTCCTTACTACTTTAAGCAGGAAGTGCTAAATCTATTATTATGCTTTAGTCATATAAAATAAAAGCCCTCAATATATGAATTAAAGAGGTACATGTTCTCAAATTAATACTTCATGATCCTTTATAAAGAAATTTTGTACAAATTAAAATATTGATTAATTAGTTAGAAATTGGGTCAAATTAAAAATATACATTTAACAAAAGACTTTTAAGATTATGGCTCGGTTTAAGCTCTTCTAAACTTCAGTCACCCTACTACCCTGTTCAAAACCATTTTTCTTTACATCATATGTCCAAGTATAACTACTAAGACATCAAAATTACAAAACGTGCAGCAGTCAGTCTTTCTGTAATGTATTTCAATAAAACAAAGTATACAGTAGAAGATAAATACAAGAGAAAAAACCCTAAATTAATTCATTGAAAATTTTTAAAATACTAGAAATATTATTACTACACGGAACATTTTTGCCATCAATAAGTTGATTTCCAATAATGAGATTTCCAGTGTATATATTCTGATATCATAATAAATATTTATTAATCTTTTATGAATTCACTGATTAAGTTTTTGTTTTTCAAAAGCTGACATATCAGGATGCTTACAGATGCAGGGCTTTTTTTCCCATATTAATTAAGACTAAACATTATAAAAAAATTAAGCTGTAACATCTAATGAAATTATTAATCACTTAGCCCACAGAACAGTAATGCATCTTACAATATATATCTGTAATTTCACTGTTAATACAATTAGTACTTGAAAAAATGTTTAACATACGTAGCCTCCTCCCTTTTACTACTGCACAGTGATTTTACTTAACGATATAATCACCGATTGCAGCCCCTTTATCTTCCTGGTTTAAAATTGCGTCTCCCTGTTTTTCAGGATTAGAATTTCTGACAAACTTCCCACCTTTCCTACTCTGCAATACTGTAGGGTTGCACCTTCATGTTGAATAATTTTGTCTTTTCAGTTCATAGCTCAAAACAATTATTAAGTTTTTGCACTGAATCTAGACTTCAGAGTTCAAACTGTCCTGCTTCCCAGATATACTATCTTTAATCGCATCTATAAAAACTAGATGAACCTTAGCAGGATGTGACAACATAGCATTAAAGCACATGTGCCAAGAGCATACAACGTTGACCAAGTTTTGGGAATGAGAAAGAACTAATTTGGTTTACTTTTGAACATCCTGAACATCATTCCGGCACATGTGAAAAAGTAAGCTTTTCTTGGAAAATTAATAGCGCAATTCAGGACAGAAGGGCTRCATTCACACTCGACCTCTGCATTGCCTTTATCCATCAGCACACAGTTCAAGTATGAGATGTGTCCCTATTTTAAAACTTCCACAACGGAGCTGCACCAGTGCTGCATTATGCCTGGGAACTCTGACAGTCTAGCTGAGACCAAGGAGACTGGATTGGAGGCATGGATCAGTTCACCACCCAGTCCCACTTCTCCCTTTCAGGTTCTCTCTCATGGATGATATTATGACAGTTATTATCGCAATAAAACATGCATATTCGTCAGAGGATATCCATTCAGAAAGATATACAAAAATCTTTATGTGTTTCAAAGTTTTCTAGATTACTGTCTTGAAAAGTAACCTGGTATTTTTTTACAATAAGTTTATTGATCCAAGTTTTAATTAAGCATATTCTAATCGACACTTTCACTTTTTGAAATACTTTTTGTCACATTACAGTTGTTATTTTGAAGTTATTATATGAAAACTAGGCTAATCTACATAAAAAATGTTCTTACTGACAAGCTGACTTGCTTTTTTTAAGCAACAGCTAGACAAATCTAGTTAAAGTAAGGCAGYAGGTAACTGCCAAGAGGCAGTTGCRCACAAACAACTATCCCARGAGAAAGCTCCTTGTCCTTGGAACCAGCTTGAGTTAGAACTGAAAGAAAACTTTCGAGATCTGTCAAACCTATGTTCATCTTACTCAGTCCAGTTGACATTTCCCAGGTTATGTGTTCATTGTCCTAATCTGACATTTCTAAATTCAGTATTTTTTTTAAATAGTACTTAAGAACGTAATATAACAAAATACTTGGGTCACACTGCTGTCATGCTMTTTCTCTTTAATTCTAAAAAGATTTGGAAAACATAACACACCCTAGGCACAATACCCAGTTTTGCTCTGCCAAGAAAAACTAATGCTAGAAAAATGCTCAGATGACTTAAAACTGTACGCACATCTGCCTTTTTTGTTGTTAAGATTCTTTTGTTTGTTTCTGCTTTTTACAMATATTCTTCATTACATTTTGACAATGAGAAAGTAGAAACCAAATCTGCTGCAGAATTATCAGGAATGAATAAAACTAGATGAACCACTACCGAATGGAGCGACATTTGATGAAATGTGCAGATACGCATTTATCACGTAATTTATTTGTTCTCTCGGCTCCTCAGTGCTTCAGCYACTCTCTAAAACAATTATTTCTGCAACCTAAGTTATACACAGATACCTCGTCTACCCACTGAAACACTATGCTCTCAAAATTTTTACTGTTGCTCTTTTAAAACCACCAACAGTTCCACAAAGGCTCACTTGCAGCTAGGCAGAGAACGTCAGAAGCACCAACTTGTATGCAGTTTTGCACCGAGTCCTGATGATACTGTACATGTCCACATGGACTTGTAGTTTACTGTTAAGTTTACGAAATCAGAAACGTTTTAAAAGCTTAAGAGAATGACATCAGGAAAGAGGAAACTTACATTTTTGTTTTCTGAGAAACTCAAAGTTTCCTTCATAAAAGTTACATGGGAAAAACTGAGTCATTATCAAATCAGCTGTTGATGAAAATCAGAAAAAAGTGAAAACGTTAACTTCTCACATAAACAACTAATCTGAAGTCCCTTRGAGTAAATATAAGCGTCATTAACTTGCCAGCGTAGGCACCAGCAACCAGTGACAGGAGCGCTACAGCTCGGCTGGTGAGAGCACACACGCTGCTCCCCAGGGCCGCCCGGGCCGGGCCGGGCCGCAGCACCCTGCGGGGCCGGCGGCGCCCCGGCGCCGGCAGCCCGCCCGCCCCGAGCACCTACCTGAGCCCGGGAACACCGCCTCGCTCGGCGTCTCCGAGCCAGGATCCGCGGCGCAGCGGCCAGGGAAAGTGGAAAAGACGGGAGCACGGAAGGAAAGCGCAGAGGAAGGGCACCCGCCCCCGCGGAGCCCCTCGCCGCCTCCCGAGGCCGCAGTCAGGCCGGCCGTGAGGCAGGGCCGTACCGG
>NW_028186867.1:6106890-6137331 GCF_003343005.1 Rhea americana | reverse complement strand
GCTCGGCTGCCCTGGGCGGGCAGGGCCGGCGCGGCGCCTCGGCTGCCTCGCGGAGCTGCGGCGTGGCTGCAGCGGAGGTTGCGGTGCTCTCGGCGCGGACCCCGGGGCGGCAGACAGAAGGCCGAGGCTCCCCCGGCGCGGGAGCCGGTGCCCCGCGGTGAGAGGCGCCGCGCCGCGCCGGGGGCCGCCGTCGGCACGTGAGCAGCCGCGAGGCCCTCGCCGGGGCCGGGGCCGGGGCCGCCGCGCAGTGCCGTGACCGAACACGTCGGCGGGGTGGTCGCGGGGCTGCTTCGCTGCGGCACTGATGAGCGGCTCCGGCTTCGTCCCGTCGGCAGCGCTTACTCTAGGCAAAACTCACGTSGTCTTGGGCGGCAGAAACTTAACTTTTCTCGTTGTTGCAGCTTTGGCAGTTGCAGAAAGGTTCTGATTATTTTGAACGCAGTTTCAGTAAAATGTAGCCTTAGAAGATTAGATACCAAGTTTTGCTACGTTAGGAGCTGGAACTTTCTCCTAGCCTCCTGAATGCATGCTTTACCGCAATTGTGTATCACAGTTTATCTTGAAACTTTGTTTTTAATTTTAAACCTTTAGTCTAATTTTRAGATGTCAAGCACGTGAGACAATAGCAAATCCTACTTACCAACTGCTTTGTTAGATCTCTGGTTTAGGCTACAGGAAATGCAGTGCTTGCATTGTTTTTTACTCATAGAGCTCGTATCGTTCCATAAATGCAGATGAGTAACAACATCGATACAAAGCAAGAAGTATGAACAATAGTTTCAGAAGAGTTTTACCTATGTATTCAATTTGATGCAAGTAATATTTTGTTTTTAGGGGTGACATGGGCAGCCATGCAAAGTTCTAGAAATCCATCTGAAGTGAAATCACTCTTTAAAAATAAACTTACATTCTAGAAAAGATTTAATTAAAGATATATAGTTTAATTAATGATATAGTATAGTWTGCATGATCAGATCAGTCTACTTTCAGTAGTATGCATAAAATTGCATATTGGTTGCTCTAGGACAAAAATACAGAGTTAATATCATGCATCTCTGATGAATTTCTTCCCTTTTTTAGTAACACATGAAATTAGGCACACAAGTGATAAACAATGTGATGAAGTTGCTTATATCAGTGAAGGATTCATTCTAAATGTATATTGTTCTCAGCCGCGAAGTGGTAAGAAAGAGCATCACATAAAAAGACATGAAAGAAGAAACAGTGACATTTAGTAAAGGTGTATTATTTTTTCAGCTTATCTCAGGAAAAATCAAATCTTGACTCCTTTATGTTGCTTTACATCCTTTTCTCAGAACTGTAATGTTAATGAAAGCCCTTTGTAACATTAAACTGATACTTGCCTACAGTGTATTTACATGATGTGAATACAAACATGTTTTCAGTCAGGTTTTCTACTAGTAAAATTAATCAATGCACATTCAAGCTATAAAAATAAATGTTTCTGTCCTTTTTCTGGCAGTTCTATACAAAGAATTAGACTAAATGCTGAACAACTGTTTGGTTAAGGRTATCATCTTATTAGTCCCACTACTTTTTCTGAAGGTGTTAAAACTTATTCTCAGTCTTCCTCAGATCATGAGTAGAGCTTCACAGAAAGAATGGGGATTTTTTTTTTAATACCATTGTTAATCACTTTTTCTAGAAGTTGATGGTAGGTGAAATGGAGGAGAAAGGAATTTTTTTTAAAAAAATCTTAGTCTTTAATGCTTTTCAAAAATTGTCTTACAATACATTTAATCAATATTTTCTTGACTTTTAATAGTTTTCATCTTTTCTTCAAAGCTCTGAGTATTTGTGATGGAATCCTGTCTATCTATTTTATGTACCTCCCTGAGACATTCAGTGAAATTTTACACATTTGACCCTTGTAGGGAGGAAAGGTGTAATCTAATTACCTTAACTTTCTTATACAGTCAGCGGATAGGAAGAGGCACTTCTGAACACCTGCAGAAGATGACTGCTTCCTCTGAGGTGCTTAGAACACTTCCTTCTTTCCACTGACTGTGAAGTGAGCTCATGCTGCCAATGGGCAAAGCCAGGCTGTAGTTAGAATGCAGATATCCTCTTGGAAAGTTGTCAGAAATGCTAGTAGTGCACCATCCACACATGCACCAGCCTATCTGCAGGACTGACACTAATGAAGCAGTATGTGATCACAGTGTTTCCACCCACCTTTTGCAGATAGATGCATTAAGCCATAAGAAAGGAAGTGGGTGATGTTCTTTCTAGGCTCTAATTAAACCCTTAGCTTGAACTTCCCAGCAGAATGGCATAATCAACCACTGTAAGGTACCATAGATGATAGCTGATGCAGTTGAGGACCTGTGCAACCAGGAATAACAYGGGTTGCATAAAAGCAGACAGGCGGGGACAAGGTTAGCCTAGCAAGTCAAATGCTCTCTTACACAAATGGTAAGGGGAGCGAAATGAGGTTCTAACCTATTTTTATTTTTTATCCCATGACAATGTCCCATACAACACATATCTTCCAGGAATATTAGTTTGGTCCCTTAGTTTTGCTCCTTTTGAGATGAGAACTAGAGTCAAATGACTTCTAGTATTCTTCTCCACACAGTGGTTCAAGTGCAATAGGAGAGGCTGCTAATGCTTTTTGCCTGAGTCATGGCATAATAGTTAAGGCAGTCTCTTAAGATGTAAACAGTGTAAGATCAATCCCTCTCAAACAGTAAATTCAGAATTCCACTTGGTTGCTTGATTTGCTATGTGCTTTAAGTATTTGGCGCATTATGTCAAAGCTGATGGCCCATACTGGAAGAAGTAAGACATAATTCTAACTGCTTCTAATTTTTCAGGCTCCTTCAAGAGATTTAAATGCCTGTCTTCCTAAAGCTGGATTGCAACAGAATTTTAGGCAAGAGATAAATGCCTRTCTTCCAAAACAGGATCTGCTTAACATGTGTGGGTGAATAAAGTTAAATGCCTGAGGAGCTTTCAGGTTCAGTAGGGAGGTGCCCACAAGATTAGGCAGTGCTGGGAAATARTTGGGATTGCTGTCTGGAATTCATGTGGGGTTTTGAGCACCTGCATACAATTTTGACAGATTGCACACTTCCCCCCCCCCCCCATATTCAAAAACCAGTCACTTTAGGTACCCCTGAATTAAGTAGCATCATGCCTWATATTAGACCTTTGAGCACAGCAGGATCATACAAAGCACTACAGTTAGCTCTTTGGCACCCTCATTATTAGCTTGGGAAGAGTAGGTAACTTTGAGGAGAAAAGAAACTTTGCTTGCCAAGGGGAGATCTGTCTGAAGTTACTAAATAGGAAATCCCTGAGACAAAGACCAGGATCTTCTATTGAGGACAATTATCTAATGAATTAAATATTTCTTTTCTTTAGTAACACTGGAGAAGATAGTAAATGGGTGTAAGACCTATCTGTTGTATAACAGCATCAGGGTGACAGCATTTGCTCATGAAGGTTGGGGGAGGGTTCTGACCCTTCTCAGCCTTTTTCAAATATTTCACTTTTTGAGAAAATAATCTCACTGGGAAAGCTACCCCTTGTCAGGTAGCTACAGTGATAAAGAAGTGAAGCACAGGAGTAGAGTAAATAGAAGAAATCTGAGTTTTGCAGCCATGGGAAAGAGAGGACAGAGTTTGAGTCTACTCCCTGAACAGCTTACATTTTTTTTAGACTAGAGAACAATAGGGCAAAAATATGGACTAATAACTATAAATACAGTCCRGGAACATAACTTCCCCTTTCAACCAAATGCTCAAACCACTAAGCTGTTATGCAAGAAGCACAGTGTACTCACTACTGTCACAGTTTTTTTGAAGTACCATTCCTGCTATGATTACTGTATCTGTGCATTCTGAGTATTCAGCATACATTGCACTTTCAGGATATATCTGGTCTGATAAACCTGAAAATGAGCACTCAGGACTGAGTCTGCATCACCTCAGTACCTCCGCTTCATGTCAGATAAGGTTTAAACTCACCCTCTGTCCTTGCCTGCAGTTCAGACAATACTAGAGACTGAAGAGTTAGAAGAAGACATGTTGAAAAAAAGCTGATAATTTGGAACAAAGTAAAATCCCCAAACACATGTGTTTGCATAAAAWACTTCTGCAGGAACATGAGTAGAAAGCAACTGAGCTGCTATCAGAAATATACAAACTGTTGTTAAAGAGCAATCTCTGTTATAAAACACCTAAAAATAGTAAACATCCTGAGAATTGATTTGGGGTATTAGCAGACTGCAAATTTTATCCAGCAACTTTACTTGGTGAATTGGCTAAATACCTGGAAATTCTAGATATGGCAAGGATTAACCAGCATTATTTCAGCAGTGGGAAATCAGTTCTCATATATTCCTCAACCCTTTTTTTTCTTTCTTTCTTTCTTTTTCAAAATGTCCATAAGTAGGAGATAAAAGAATACCAATAAATTAACACATGTGAAGTTTCAGAAGCCCTTTCACAAGATCCTGCACACATGTACAGTAAGGATGATAAATAACTGTGGGATAAGAACTAACATTTACAAAACAAAAGAAGCAAAAGCATTAAAACTAGAGCAAAACTAAATGATCAACTTTTGTCATGAAATCAGAGCAAAATAACAACAGGGCATTAAGTTTCCCTACTAGGTCCTATGATGGTTAATACATCTCTTAATGCATTGGATGGGATAAGGGAAACGTTGTTGCAGCAAAATGACACAGTGTTATTTACACTAGTACAGGTAGGAGTGCAGCAGAAGAATTTCAAATAGATTTAAACAAACTAAGTGGATTGGCAATATTCCAACACTGATAAAATAATGCTGTAGAAAAAAAGATTAATTATGCCCATTGAAGTAATAGTTTCWTTGACAGTTACTGCAGTTATGTTTTAAAAAGTCTAGTATCAATAACTAYATAGTGGTTATTTCAATGTTTGCATAGCAATGTTTGCAAACACCCATGGAAYGCTGTGTGCAACACTACCCAACCCATGTCTACAAGGATTTTACTAAGGTTCAGCAAAAAGCCAAAAGATTATTATAGTCCAAAACAAGAGTTTTCCAGGACATAATTTCCTCCATCTTTCTATGATTTCTTTCTTAGCAATACTGTAAGAGAAACATGGCTTCARTCAAAAGCTTGATTTGCAACATTCTAATGTGAAGAAAATAAAAAAGCAGAATCCTCATGAATTGGATTTCATCACTTGATCTGCACTTGTATTTTTGTTCCATTTGCTTGCAAAACTACTTGAGTACCACATATATCAATACTAAATTTGATGAGTGTCAAGGGGACGGGGACAAACTCTTTTCAGTTGTCCCGTGTGACAGGACAAGAGGCAATGGGCAGAAACTGAACCACAGGAAGTTCTGCCTGAATGTGAGGGGGAATTTCTTTACTGTGAGAGTGACAGAGCACTGTCACAGGTTGCCCAGAGAGGYTGTGGAGTCTCCTTCTCTGGAGATCTTCAAGGCCCGCCTGRATGCAACCCTGTCTAMCATGCTCTAGGTGACCCTGCTTGAGCRGGGAGRTTGGACTAGATGATCTCCAGAGGTCCCTTCCAGCCTTACTGATTCCTTGATTCTATGATTCTAAATAAGGCAAAGTTAGTGGTGATAATATCACAGACGAGCTTTCAAGCACACACAACCTTGCCTCTGACCTTAGATGAACACTGCTATGATATTACTACTATTAGTAGTCAAGATTCAGTAACAGAGTTCATGGGTCTCATCTATGATGTCATCTGTTGACGCTGCCCTGAAGACTGAGTTTACCTCTTACACAGGCTGCCAGCCAGCCTCGAGGCCTGGTGGGACTGAACCCCAGCTATGTGGAAGCCTCGGTTCCTGGGCATTCCAGGGTGTTAGGTCCTACAAATTACAGATAAGCCAACAACCTCAAGTCACAAACAGGGAGTCCTCACACTGTTAACGGCTGGATGGTCAGGTAGAAGAAGATGGGAGATGGACTCCAGATGTCAAGTCTCCCAAGAGAAGAGACCTTGGTCTGTAGAAACAGCCAAAGAGTCCAGGATTGTGCCATACAGAAATATATGTATGAGCAGGGCTGTTTCAGAAGTTTTAGATGGTAAAGGAAGACATCACTTGCTGCCAAAAGAAAGCAATTCTTAACYGTTTTAAACTTTCCATACAACTTGAAGCGACATGTGTTTGTGCCTTAGTCTGTCTCTGTGTGCCTAATGCCTGTGTGTGAGGTGCTTTTCCTCATGTATTCCTGTTTTTCCAATTGACTTCCTGGATTGGAGATAATATGTGTTGTCTTTAGGGCCCATGTTGCTTTTGTACTTACTGTACAAATTTYCTGGGCTACTTAGGGGCAGATCCTGCCCACAGAACTCTGAGATTTGATCATGGGAACAGTGATTTTGTTGTTGTTGCTGTTATTAAAGCCTGTTTGGGATGTTTTAGACTCCCTCTCTCTAGGCTGCTGCACAGAGAGAGGAAACACAATAATGAGTAAATAGATGTGTAAAACAAGCTGGAGGGAAGAAGATCAGGCCAAGACACAATGCAAATACTGAGAAAAAGAAGGTACAGAAACATACATGCAGATGACAGAAAACAGGAGCTGTGAGAAAGGCTAGACATTCGTTGGCTTTGGGCAGGAAAAGACTGCTGAAAAATGCACTGTCTCACTCCTAACCCRGATGAATTCATGCAGTGGGAATGAAGAGGGCAATTTTCACTAACACTGATGTCCGTGTGAGCTGATTTGTTCTTGTGGTGTAAGGAAGTCTGAAAGGCAGCAGAGCTGAGAAGCCCTAGGGCAATAAAACCACTCTTCCTGTTCAAGAGCTGGTGCTGGAGCCAGTGACTCCTATCACCCCCAACAGCTGTGCTAGGTGCTTATGGGGACCACTGGAGGTGGGTCAAGAACAGGAAGGATGTGCCTAAAGCAAAACAGCATGCTCACTCTCTGCTTCCTGCAGGTAACAGGGGGCAGACTAAATTAAAAATCTGCTCTGCCCTCACATGAGATGACCTGCCACAGAACMGAGAGCGCTGAGATGTGCTTAAAGTCTAGTGTTACCTGTCTCCCTGCTTATGTCAAMCATATCAGGGAGGGATTGAGAATCAGGGAGGGTCCAGCAGTTCTTTAAACCCACTCTACACATTTTCTTCTGTTTATCACTTTTCTAGCACAGCTGCCTTACATTCCTCTATGCCRTTGGGCTCTGCTTCCCAAATCTCCCCAGATACACATTCGTTATTGCTGTAGTATGTTCATCTAGAATCCCCAGTTGCCTCTGCATTGTTATTTCTCCTTGTTCTGGCATAATCAACACTCTCTTTATTCTTCCTAATTCCATTTTACTTTACTTTCTAATCACCTTGACAAAYCTGTCTCTATCTGAGTACAATCACTGTATTCCCCATTCTCTTGATCACACCTGCCTGTCAGTTGTCCAAAAAGATTACATATGCCTCGAATTTTCCACTTGCTTCAATAAATGAATTATTGCAGTGTTATATATTTTGTTTATGTTTGAATTGTGTAGCTAATGGTTTGAATTTGGGCTGTTCTATAGCATTGCATTAATTCACTAAGCACAAAGCAACTGTGTTGAAAGCCAGCATGGCCAAGAAATAAATGGAGTCAAAATCTGTTGATTAAAAAATTTAATATGAAAAACCATAGCTAAACAAGGGAATAAAGAACTCCTGCTATCCTTGAGAACAAAATCACAYGTGCCATAGATGAGGTAAGAGGAGACACCTGAAAAGATGCTTCCTATTTGTTGGCCTTGGGGAGATCCAAGTCTCTGTAAACACTGAGCTTTACTTGTTCTCATCATTTTTGTTAGTATAAAGGAAAACCACAGTGTGACTGGAGTGCTAAATTACTCTAAGAAAAATAGTACAGAAGATTCAGCAAGGCTCAGACCTCACACTTCCTTTTCTAACGTTTGTCTGTGATRAACAATGAATTGTTCAAGAATTTTCAAGAAAATTACCTGCCTAAAATATATGCCCTAGAAATGATCAAAAAAAATTCATTCTATTCATAAACTCACCAAGTTTTTAAGCACTGGAGAAAGCCAAGGGCTGACCAGGACAGTTATTAAGAACACAATTTCAGAAATCTCTAGAGATGTCTGATTCCAAATTACACATATGATACTAGCCATATTATTTTTCTAAGGTTTTTAACTATTCAAACTATACACAATACATCCTTTATCACACTTTAATTTCAAAGTCTATTAAGATAGTAGTTTAATTCAACATCATCATCACACCCCATTGTGCTTTGACAGAGTGGAGTGAAAGACTGGCCTTTTTAAAAATCTTATGCTGGCAACTAATAYGTAATAAAGCAGTTATTTCTCAGTATGCTAGTTGCCTCAAGAACTAAGATTGCTAGAATCTGATAGATAATATTCAGGAGCTGGCATGTCCCTTCCCAAGAGGCRTGATGGTTATAAATGGTGCATTTAAGATCCTATATTCGTCTAGACTCTATATCGTTTTCAAATCTGCTACTGCTCAGATCAGTAAATGAGAATGTAGATCAGCCGTTTACATTCAGTATTTAATGACGATAAAGCTAACAGAAAAGACTCAGGTATCACTGCTTGTGTATATGCTAGACATATTTTTAATTTGGGGGGATTTTGTGTGTACATAGTAGTATGTTTTTAAGTGCCATCATGACATTATAAAATGACATAGGAAGCTTGTATGCATTAGAAACTTTTAAAACTAAAATTTAAGCCTGTTTTATAACTGGTATTTTTCATATAGTAAAAAGCCTTAATCCAAACCAACCACTAACTTAAGTAAAGAGTTACAATCTTTTAAGCTAGTTCTTCAAACTAGGGTGTTTTTTCTAGAAACTTTTATCCTCTGATGTCACTTCAAAGCAAATTTATCTGAGGTCTATATTACTAAACTATAGTCACGTTAGACAATTTCTTATAATAAAAAAACAGAATATACATATATATTGTAAATGTATACGCATGCTTATGTGTAGAGGCAGATAAATTAACATTTTGAAACTTCATTAAGCAGCTATAAAGGATAGTGGTATACCCTACTTCCAGAACTTAATATGGAAACATTTAAAGAGGTTGGTTTATGCTGGTACCTCTCCCCTCAAAAGAGGAAGGATTTTTTTTCTATGTAAATCCTATTACAGCATTATTACTACTTTGAATAAAAAGTTATATTGGCAATAACATGCACTTGTTACACAGAACTTCTAGGTGGAAAGCAAATTCTCATGGTAGTCTCATGCTCAAATTGCAAACCATAACAAWCAGGTTTTAATCTATCAGAAGTATAAACCGAGGAGCCTCTATTAGATTAAAGAAAAGAAAGCTACCAAAAAATACACATTACACAGGGGATGAGTGGCTTTATGCTCACAACCTTGCTAGCTGGGCTTCCAACTGCAAAACAAGGGGAGTTCCTTCAAATTGCTTGCTGGGTCTTGCGCCCACTTGCTATGGCCAGCTTGTCTTTTTACTGTGTTTGGGTTTTTTTGTTGCTTCCTAGTAATAACATTATTAACATCTGAYTGACTGTGCTTAAGTATTTTTCTCAAGGAGAAACCAAGGTAAAACTGGTCTCCCTTTCTAAATTCTGCATCTGAGTTTCCTTTAGTTTGTCACAACATCAGTCATGCCCTTGTTTTGCATTCTTTTGTAGCAAACTGTTTACAATATGCCATCAACAATAAACAAGGATCCGATTCTGTCTCTCTTGGTACTGCTGATTGAATAGGAGGAGTAAGAACAGAAAGAGAACTTGAGTGTTCAATCAAAATAGAGCTTACATAAACAAAAAGGCATAAAATTGCTTATATTCAGTCCCAAAGAAATTGCTAATTTCTTACAGAGAAAYTTAATTTTCACTCTATTTAAATATTATTAACAGTTCCTGTTCTAATAAAAAGGTTAATTTAGATCATAAAGTTAGGAAATAAAATTGTACTCAACTTCAAAGATGCATATGAATGAATATGTGTGTACAGGTCAAAGAAGGGAACAAATATGGCATAGTCATACTTGTAATGAAATGTAAAATACATCCAGACTTGTATGTATCTGTAAAAATGACCAGTATCAGCTACACTGGAGGGAAGTGCAAAATATTCTCAGCAGACAATCTCCTATTTGCTAATCTCCATCGTCTTTACCATCTCTACCTATTACATTGATTTTTAATAATGATTGTTGAACTAAAATTCTGAATATCTACTAAAATATCCATTTTGTCTTTCTACCATTAACTTTCTCTCTAGATATATTTGACATCTAGATAACTATTCCAATTATTTTTTTTTCTAATTTTATTAAGTCTCTTAATAAAGTCTCTTAATGGGTTTCATGGTCTAAACACATACACTGTGTGACAAAATATTTCTTTACCATATTTTAGAATTTACCACATTCTCATTTCATTCCATAGTCCCTTATTTCTGCATTATGAGTCAGGAAAACGAAATTCCCACTCTGTTGTAAGGGTAAGACAGGGGTAATGCCTGGACCCCCCGCAGGGACAAATACACAAACACAAGGCACACTATGGTTGATATTGACCATTACCTCTGCATCTGAGTGGAGCTTCACTAGCTTGAGGCAATAAAGGCGCAGGAGAATCCCAGGCACTKCTGACCATTGGTCCATGGTTAGGAACACCATGGTGGAGGCACTATATAAGGTTCTTATGTACTATACACATGCAGTAAGCTCATTGCAAATCTCAACCTAAAGCCCAGGTGTAGCACCACAYTGGCAGAGGCTCAGCCAGCTGGCTATGGGTCAACATGCCCTGTTGATGCTCCTTTTCCCATGGAACGATCTGGCTAGCTTCCATCACCTATCTCCTCGACATTCTTCCACATTTTCCCATACATCTGTCTTTAAGCCATTTATTATTTTATATACTTTTTGTCTCTTTACTTCATTTCCTGTTTACTGTAAAAGATCTCYTATGTCTCTTCAGAGAGAGTTTGCAATACAATGCACTGTTAACTTCTATTAGATACCTCCTGTTCRAAGTGTACTACAGAGTGTCTATTAACATAAATGAGACAGACAAACAGAAATAGCAATTGGTATATATTCAGTCTTGGTATATACATATATGTATGTATGTATATAGGTGTGCATATATATATATGTATAGGTCTATGTATGTGTGCAKATATCCATATAGGTATATATTCCTCAATGACTTGGAGGGGACAGAGTGCCTCCTCAGCAAGTTTGCTGATGATACCAARCTGGGAGGAGTGGCTGACACACCTGAGGGCTGTGYTGCCATTCAGAGAGACCTGGACAGGCTGGAGAGYTGGGCAGAGAGGAACCTCCTGAGGTTCAACAAAGGCAAGTGCAGGGTCCTGCACCTAGGGAGGAATAATCCTATGCAGCAGCACAAGCTGGGGTCTGACCTGCTGGAGAGCAGCTCTGCAGAGAAGGACCTGGGAGTGCTGGTGGATGACAAGTTGACCATGAGCCAGCAATGTGCYCTTGTGGTGAAGAAGGCCAATGGTCTCCCGGGGTGCRTTAGGAAGASTGTTGCCAGCAAGTCGAGGGAGGTGATTCTCCACCTCTACTCTGCCCTGGGGAGGCCTCATCTCGAGTACTGTGTCCAGTTTTGGGCTCCCCGGTACAAGAGAGACATGGAGCTACTGGAGAGAGTTCAGAGCAGGGCTACAGAGTTGATCAGAGGGCTGGAGCATCTGCCCTGTGAGGAAAGGCTGCCTGTTCAGCCTGGAAAAGAGAAGGCTGAGAGGAGATATTAATGTCTACAAATACCTTAAGGGAGGGTGTCTAGAGGATGGGCACAGACTCTTTTCACTGATGCCAAGTGATAGGACAAGAGGCAACAGGCATAAACCGAAACACAGGAAKTTCCATCTGAATATAAGGAAAAACTTCTTTCCTGTGAGAGTGACAGAGCACAGAGAAACAGGTTGCCCACAGAGGTTGTGGAGTCTCCTTCTCTGGAGATATTCAAAACTCGCCTGGACACGATCCTGTGCAATGCGCTCTAGGTGAAACTACTTGAGCGGGGGTGGGGGGTGGAGGGAACTGGACTAGATGATTTCCAGAGGTCRCTTCCAATCTCAACCATTTTGTGATTCTGCGATTCCGTGATATAGGATATTTCATACATTTGCAGTGCTAAAATGCAAGTGTAAACTAGGGAGAGATTAAAGTATTAGTATTAACTGAACCATGGACAAGTGATGCTCTTGTTAACGCTTGCAAAGAATTGGCTAGTCATACTGTGCAGCTCTCTTTCTTATTTTTAACTGCTAGCTTAGACAAAAATATAGTTACCATTGTGTTACATGTTTTCCTAACACTCTGCTTCCAAGCTCTCCTGGCTGTCTCTAGCACAGTCATCCAGCTATGGCTTTAGAGGCTGAAATCTTTCTGTGTGTGGAGAGTAATAAGATCAGTACTCCAGATGGAAATGAACCAGTATTTTATCTAATACTGTGAAGTGAGTTGGATAACATCTACTAGCTGATTAGAAGAAGGGAGTTCTGAATCTGTGTAATTTTCCAGCCACACTATGGGACMGTGCAACATCTTCACCAGGGAGACTACTACTTTGCTAAGGATAATTTGTAAGTAATATTTTTTCTGTACTTTCTTGTTTCAGTATTTTTTTGCCACTTGAGAGAAGAGGAAAAAGWWAGAAAATAAGGTTTTGTAATTAGTTCCTGAAACACTTTAAATATAAGACTTGGTCTCAGCCCAGACCTTTCCTTTTAAATTATCTTTCACTGCTATTTGGATCTTTCAGAGCTGTCTGAGCTCTGTGATAACTTGTTTTTGATTTATAGTTAAAAAGATTTATTCCTGCTGGGGGGGAAATCATGTTGATTACTTCTCTCTCATTTTTGCTGAGTCACTGTGTATGCTCATGTTATGTATCACACTGATTTTTCTAAAAAGACAAAATATCAATCATCACAATTTTCTGAAGCAGTTGCTTGATGTACACATTSTTACATAATCTTTAAAATATATCGTATGTCAACTTGAATACACCTGTTGAGTGTAGATATTTCTTTTTTTTTCCACAATAAAAATATTTTTCCATCTACTATGAAAAACAGGTTCTTTGTTATTTTCCCACTGAGGTACAATCACCACATTTTCCTTAATAACCTCTGATCAYTGCACTGGAGAATGGTCCTACTTGGTAAATATGGTAAATATACTTTTTTGTTGTTCTTTTTTTATTTTTTTTCCTTCCAGACCATCTAGTTTCCATTTATACATGCTAAAGTGATTCTGGTAGAAAAACCAACCAGCTGGGCATTTTTATACATGGTTGTTTTGTGTCTTTTGAATGATATTCATTCACACATTTATGGAGAACCAGTAAGTATATCAATTTGAGTAACTAAGGGGTAGTTTTATGCTTCCTTCAGACCTTTTGCACAAAGGGGAACTTTACTTTTCTTTCAGTATTAGAATTGTGTCTGAAATAGAAACAATTTTACCTTTAATTAAGCTTGTTATGCATCAGCGGAACACTGCTGACTTCACTTGAAATATATTCCAAAATTACAAGAGAGAGAATAGGTTTCACTGTCCTAAAGATACATTTCTTGATAACTTGTAGCCACTGATCAAAAACTAATCCAGAATATAAGTGACTAAAAGCCACTGGCATCTAAAGTGTGGACCTCTGTTCAGAGGTTCCAGAAATTATCATTAATTATTGTAAGCTTGGTATAAATATTTACTTCACTTAAAAAAGAGAGAGAAGTCAGCAATAGTACACACAGCCTCTTTTCATTAGCTCCCCAGTTTGCTGCATACTTCAGACCTCCACAAGCGCTTTCACATTAAAATGATGTGCCCTTGCCTATGAATCACTCCGCTGATTGATTGATTTTATATACCAACATTCCCTTTACTGCTAGGCAAAGTTTGAAAATCATAAAAAAGCATGGGACCTAGTCCACCTAGTCATTTATTATGTTGTTTCCTTACTTCAATCCACTCTCTTCAAAGCTTTTGTTTATCTTTTTTCTTTGCCTTTTATTTCCACTCCAAGTGTAAGGCTTCTGCCTGTGAAAACCTCTAGAGAGAAATCTGAACTCTTGTTATTACATTTTCATATAGATATTCTTCAAGGAGCTGATGGGGAAGGAAGGAGTGTAACTATCACAATATAGAGCACTGAACTACCAGCTAGCTCTGGCAATATCACTATTAGTCTAGACAGCAGAACAAATCATCACGTTGTAATTTTGTGATATCTACTRGATCTGCAAAATTGCAGGTTTTACCTATTTTTCAGTGTCCTTTTTATTTATAACAKAAGCTCATTTAAAATACTCAAATATTAAGAAATAAGTGCTTATGTGCATCTAGAAATACATATATCCATTAAGATCACTAAAAGTTACATGATAAAATTGCTATGCACTAATTAGAATCAGCAAACAGACATTAGTTTCCTGACAGAGATTTTTTTTCCGAGACTTTTTTTCAGAATCTGCCAGTTCCTTAAGCACACTTCTTCACCTCTTTATTCTGAAAGGCACCATGACTATCTTCTGCATCTTTAGCATTCACCAATTCCAATCAAAATAATGGCAATGAAGATGGACACCAACTATCAGGCATTTTTCCATCTCATGGCAGAGCAAAGAGGACAAAGCCAGTATCATAAATCACTTCCCCTATAGTCAAGTCACACAAGAAGTTAAAGGCTGAAAATGAAGTTTCAACTTCACTTGTCATTTTGTATGCCACGGCGTGACAACACCTCAGTGGCAGATACAGTCCAGATCAAGGAAGAAGGAGAGAGGGACTGCACCGCCTCGTAGACATCACCACAAAGCGTCTCCATGAATGCATGCCCAGGTGCTGTTGTCAGGCTGCAATCAATCCTTCTGTCAAAAGCTACCTCAGAACCAGCAATATCTTTATAAAAAGTACATAAAATGCTTAAACTGAGAATTTTCTCAAGTAACTCATTAAGGACAAGATTCAAAGCAAGTATATTAAAAAAACTCCATAGGCTTCATTCACTTTGGATAAGACACCTACTGCAAAATGAAAAGGAAAAGCAGAGTTGTGAAGAATATTCAAGAAGAGAGGTTAGGGGAAAATGGTGGGTTGGATATACCCCACATCCTTTTGAATCTGTAACAATAAATGAAAAAGGGAAAACAAAACAGCAGCCAAAATTACACTCTAATACAAAAACATTTTTGTATATTTATAATAACAAAAAGGCCTTGTTTCTCTCCAAGGCTTTATTTGAGTGATTTTGGAATGGATCCTCTGTATTCTAAATTCTTGTGCTTTTCAGCACTCTCTCAATTCTGAATAGCCAGCCTGGTTTTGAGGCAGGTTTTACAAGAATAAAAACAGCAATAATTAAAATGTAAATGCTGTAGAAGACACTCTCCTCCAAACTGGGATTGTTCTATCAGTAAATTTCTGAAACATTGCCTTAATTTCTCAAATTTCTTTAGTGATTATGTGTCTTTAAGTGTTACAGTTCCTCTGTAGTTAAATTGTGGTCTTGCTCTGAAAAGTGACTCTAGAAAACAAAATAAAAGTGATTCCATATAACTGCAGGCCAAATGATATCCTTAATTGTACAATACTATTAAATGTCAGTGCAGTTGCCTGCAGAATCTTAAATATAGTGAAAGAGGAAAAAAAAAAAAAAAAAAAACTTCCATACCCAAGCTGAGTTACTGAGCTGGCAAGTACAACTAAACCATTTTGTAAACGTATAAGTTGAAAAAAAATCCCATATGTCACGTTTTTCACCTTAAATCTTGTCATCTCTTACCTAGGGATGTGAATATGTCTAGATACACTCATACACTGAGAGCGAATACTAAAGAAATGGAAGTYTTCTATATAAGAAAGAATTTGAGAAGATATTTTTACTAGAGAAATTTTAAGTTTCCATAAATAATTTTCTTTAAATGTAAAAGGTCAATTTTTCTTAATTCATATAACCTAACCAACAAAGGAACAGGTCAAACAAATATTAACTTATAAACTAGAGATATTTCAAATACATTTTGTGTGCTAAGACAGCAACAACAAGATAATGTCTGATAAAAAAAATGGAGCAAAAGATTTAAATGACTGAAAKCTAGTTTAGAGTAAATACGACTTGTGAAAATGCAATACATAAGAAGAAAATAAAAGTTAAACTAAGGAAAACTGCTCAAATGGAAAACATCAGTTGTGAATATCAGCAGACTACAATATTTAGGTTTGCATATTATAGCTGCCATTGGTCTATTTGCCTTCAGAAACTAAATTACTTAAGATAATTATAATTACAGTCGGCAAGAATTTCCACTCTCAGGGAAACTTTAAATGTTGAAATTAAMATTTGTTTTCATGAGGAATCAGAATTAAAAAAAATATTAAATTCCTCTTGGAGCAAAATTCTGCAGAAATTGTGATTCTTAAGATAAAAATACAGATACTGACAAAACACTGACCAACATATATCAGTAACCTTAACATCCGGTAGGAACATATTGTAATATTTAATTTGATATTGGAGTATGATAAAAAAAGTCAACATGAAGTGAGGGTAAGGGATACGATAATTAAACACTAATTGACAAAGCAGAGTATTTTGATGTAGAACAAGGATGTGGAAGTGAGATCTTCAGCATTGTGGAAATGTTTGCATTTTGAAAATAATTATTTGCTGACAGTAATTTTTTTCATCTGCTATTGTTTTACTAGCTCACTTTTTAAGCCTCTCATCACTTCTTCTCTTTGACAGTATCCTGAATAAGCAGTTGTTTGTCTTTTCTTTTCACTTCCTTCCTTCCCTTCTCTCTTACTTTATAGTAGTATGATTACAAAGCAGCTTTATTGCAGCATTTTGATTTTTCTTACAGCACCTAGTCATAGAGAGAGCTGTACATCTCTGAAGTACTGTACAAAGAATGAATATTTAATCTCCATAAAATCCAAGTGAGGCAAGTAAACAGATAAAATGAGGAAGAAAGAGACATACTCATTTAAGTGGAGAGCCAGAATTAGAAACAATGTAGCCCTAGGTCCTACATTGTCCTTTAGACTGTTTTGACTCTTGAAAAATGGCTCAGTGCATCAGCTAACAAAGCATAACAGATAGCCCAGCAAAACAGACATATATGCATAAAACTAGATTTTCAGCATACTTATATGTGAGACTACAGATAAAGGGTGCTCTTTCATTGGCATTTCAGCTCAGAAGAACTGCTTTTTCCAACGCAAACCTGAAGTCCCCCCAATAGCCAGCCAGTTTCACAGCACAGCGCGGTCTCAGTGTGTGCGTAGAGGATTCCTCCTAGACAGTGCGAAGCCAGAGGAGATACCCTATGAGCACACCCAATGTGCTTCACCCATTGGCAAGTGGTGAGGCCATGGTATGAGGCCTAGTTCAAAGTAAAACACTCTGGAGCACCTGTATGTGTGGGGGTCCTCAGTACCAACTGTTTTATCTACAGCTTCTGCTGCGTAACACTATTGCTAGTGTAGACATAGCCATAAAATTCACATGCAACCCACATGTATTTGGAACATTCCTGCAATTATTAGTTAAGATTAGGCCTTTCTGAAGGCATTTGTGAATTACAATATATACAAAATTTGGTTAATAGGCTACGGAACACAGAAGCCTTACGGCAGAACACATTGTAGGTTAATATAGATGCWCCATATGTACAACCATGAGATTGATGTTTAAAGGTAAAGAAGTGCTCCTGCAYTCCCTGACACATATGTGTAATCCCCTCATCTGCTTCGATACGGCTGGAAGCCAGGTACTCGGGCAGGATGTGTTTTGTGATGCACTCACAGGGGATGCCCCAGACGGATGATTAGATGACCAGATCTCTTGAATGTACTYACCAACATCTGGCTCACTGTAGACTCAGCCTACAACACAGAATATACTGCTGTCATTGTTTTGACAGTGAACAGCAACAAAAGCTCCACAGGAAGGAGAGAGAAATAACGTTTGGCAATGATGAGCCTGTTGCCCAATAGTGTGAGCTGCAATTCCACAGCAAGTGTGTTCATGCTGCCCATCTATGTTAGCAGCCTAATCTGTCTAGCTCCTGTTTAATCCCTAGAAAGAAAGATGTGAACTCCTTTTATGCAATATTCAGGCATGTGCACCATCACCTCAAGTAGCCTGACTGCCTGTTGATGAAGCAGAGAATTTCAACAGATCAGCCACGAAATTCAGACACCTGCATTTGGTGCTTAAAGACTGGAACTATAGAAAATTTTCCTTCACTTCTCTTTTCAATAATCATCTCCAGTTACTGTCTTGGCTTTAGAGTTGAAGGCCTCTTTTATTTCTAGTAAGATGGGATCACTGCCTATAATGCTATCCCTTAAGTGTTACTTCATCCAGCACAAATTATGAAAAATAAGAACAGTCAATTATAGAGACACTTTGCCCTTGTGACAGGAAATTAAGGTCTGTTCTCTAAACCTACTGCATACCCTGAACTCCCACTCAAGCCAAAATAAATTTTATTTGTTCATTATTTTGAAAAACAAGCTCTTAAGCTTTAAAAACAAGTGCTTACTTTCCTTATGAAGTTCATGCTGTGCCTATTCTTGCTATTCCTATAATGTCCAATCCTTTTTGGCATCCTGCTAATCTCCTGGGCATCCTGGTCTTATCACAGACAATGGCAAAACTTGGCCAAAAAAGTTGAAGTACTTTTCTTTCTTTTTTTCTTTACATAATGAATAAATCTGTGTATATATTTCCTTTTAAAGTTTTTGTGGGTTTGCTTGTTTAATTGGTTGTTACTTTTTACCATAAAAAAAAAAACAAGTAAATGTTGCTGTATTGTCCACAACGTAAAATCTTTCATCTTCCTTCCTGTTTTCCTACTTTGAAAGTCTAACATTTTCAGCCTCTTGAATAAAATATTTTTCATGTCTTTTAAACTTGTTTCTGTGTTGTATTCTTTAGAAGCAACAATGACTCAGGATTCTGAAAAAGAGCATGTTATTTCTAAAGCATCATTTTAATAGTCCAAGAATTGGGTCTAAATAATAAATATACACTGTGAACTGTCTCATAAGCATGGTGCTGTCAAACAATATTGGTAAATAGCTAAGAAAAGGTCCAATTCTTCTGCTGGTATCAGTGGGAACTTTGCCAGAAAGCTCAGCATGAGCAGGGTATAGCCCAAAGTAATCAGTTACACAGATGATTACATGAAAAGCTCTTAATTATAACATGATGATTGAGTATTATTACAGTCATGAGACAGAGACATCTTCTGGAACCAAAACCAAGAAAAAGAACATATTGAGATTATTCCTCCTCCGAGATGTGATTCTTTGGCAGTAGGCTATTATCAGATGATTTTTCACATGTTAGCAGAGTTACTTTAGTTTTGGCCACAATCTGACAAATATAGAGAAACGATTACAGATTTCCTGTTCCACAGTTCCTCTCCGTTCCTCTCACATCATGAAGGTTGTGCAGTTTATTGAGTAAGAAAAATGTTTTAGGTAAATCCAGAAACACTCTGCACTTTGTTGCYTGTCTGCAAAACTAAGTTCAAATGCAAGTTCTGCTCTGCAGGGCCCTTTTCCAGGATGGGGAAAAACAAGTAGCTAATGACCTTGTGTGATAGCTGCCATCTTGATTAACACACCAAAGACTGCAATGCAGACCTCTAGAGCTAGAAGACTGCTTCTGCAGCTTGAGCTAGCCTGACATGCTCTCCATGAAAGAGCAATAGGAAACACTTTGTATCTGCGCATCGGGCACTGAAGGCACATAGAACATGTGAAAGTTAACAGGATGCCCTTACAGAAATAGTCAGGATCTTCATAGTTCTTTATTGAACGTTTGCTCCTAGGCAGACATTCAGATGCATAATTTTGCATAGCTCATTTGTGAAGCTCGTACAGTATCCTGCAAAAGCTAAGTCTCTAAAAGATGGGAACATGAGCAGATTTTGCATTAACTTCAGATTAAAATTTTGTATTATTACTTATATGTAAGGWAAAACATTTTCTCCCTGTCATTTGGGTGTCAAATGGAAGCCTGCTCCTCCAGTTATTGAAATCAGTGATTTTGGCAGCTTAGCAAAATTTGTCTAGATAAAGACAAAATGCAAATATTCATAAAACATATGCAGTCACTACACTCAGTGGAACTAAATCATTAATACTATTTGGTTTTGTTTTTTTTTATTTTCAAAGTCACAGGAAGCTGCAATGATGACAAAGGGAAAACACACGTTCCACAGCAAGTTTTAGGTACATTTTGAGGGGGATTTTTTTTTTCAATACCTATCTTTTGACAGGAGTCTTTGCGTGGCATTTTATTTTCCACGTTTGTATTTGGCTTAAATTTCTTATCTGAAAGGAACTGTGAAATTCTCCCACTGTTTCCTGTATGAAATTGCTCTCTCTGAATGCAGGTCTGCTTTCCCTGTCATGATACATGTTGTCAAGCTTTGTCTCCACTTGAAATTATCATTAAAATGGTAAAGCTAAAGACTGGCAAGCAGTCCCATTTATAACAGTGGGGAATTCTGAAATATTTTCACTCATTTTCATAACAGCSATTGGTAATTTCCTGAAGCTATGCATTCTGATCAAGTATTTTTTTCTTTCTGCAGTCGTCTAAAGCAGCAGTAAAGAATCACTGCTATTTCACTTTAACTTTCAAGAGATGAGCAAAAATCAGTTGCCCAGTTGCCTAGCAAGCAGAAGTACTACTGCCTTTGTTAAAAGGTCAGACAAAATTGTGCTTAAAACTTTTTGGATACTTATATAAAGTGGTGATTTATGACTTGAAAGTTGTTTATTGCACAAAGGGGTCTTTATTTGACCCTATGTGTCCTGCTCTCACATATCTAATGCTATTTAAAGGAAAGGAATATCTGTAGTCTTCAGACAAGCAGTCTGACATTTCAGAAAGATAACAGCTACCTCTCAGTTTAAACAWATTCAGAAATGTGCCTTGAAAATCATTTGTCATCAGCGTTAGAAATGTCAGATTTCCAGATTAAGTGATAGAGGTATTAAATTCTTTTCACACTTTGACCATGCACTAAAATACCCAACAAGTAGAAAGTTATTGTGCTTACTTTCAAAGGGCAACTATTATATTTGGTAGTATCTTCTATGGAAATTAATAACATAATATACCTATTACAGACCTATTCTACCCTATGCTATGCTTCAGTTCTCAATATCTTTGTGTTGAGCAGCTGATGAATTCTGTCAGCAAATGCCCTGTACCTTTTAGTTGGGTAGATATATTTGTAGGATGCTACAAACTAAACTTGTTAGCATTGTTAGCAGCATTAATTTCACACAGAAGTCATTGGAAGTGAGAGCTCAGTCTTTGTTTGGACTTTGTGCAGATCTAAGAGTCGGAGGGAATGCATTTTACATAAAGAGGCTTGGTGCATTTGCAGACCTTAATGGTCTGGAAGTGCAAACAAATACCTAGCTACGAATGTTCATAAGGGGACTGGGAGGAGATGGAACCACGACTACTCTTCTTCTCATTCCTAAGAGAGAAGAAAAATCTCCAGGAAAAGTTAGAGATAGCACCGCTATTTTGTACAGTCGGCAGATGTCTGAGCTACGTAGTACCCCAGAAGGCATCACTCCATCCTGCATTTTCTACAGCACAATCATAAAATGTGATAAACAAAGCTTCTACTTTACTCTTTGCACCCAGTGAGAGATCTGTCTAGACATGGCAAGCAGGATGAATCAAAATATCTCCCTTTTCCTTATCTGCTATATAGGGAGAAAAAGTGGATCATACACCAAAACATGAGGAGACAGAAAGAAGCTTCTCAYCTCCATTGAATTCTCAACCTCTGCCACGAAGTTTACAAATTCAGAATACTTCCTTTTCCATTGCAATAGGTTGGCACAAGAGTTTCACAATGACCAGGCTGTTCGTAACTTAGTCCTCAGTCATGCAGCAAGAACAGGCTGGACTGCCACTTTTTTTGAAAGCAGTTAGACTTTCAGCAGGTTCAGCATCCCACCTGCAAAGAGCTTGTGGTAGGGCCAGGACATTGGAAACCGATAAAAAATTTCATGGAAGTGCTAAAATAACATTCTCTTTGTTTTATTATGCTTTCCCTCCAAACATATCAGTTACAGCAACTATTTTTTAAATTAGTGTTTCAGAAGCATAAGCACTTGTGTTCTCACAGACACATCATCTGTGAACTGATTATTTCAGTTTCAAAATGCTTTTCAACTATTAAAAAGAAAGAAAAAAAAAAGAAGTAGGGGTTCTGAATTAATACTTTTCCTAATAACCACAGAAACTAGAATCTTCTGGAGAAAATTAGCATTTATCTCTTTGCTTGTGTAAATCATTCTAACCCACTTCTGCATTTTGTCTGATGGTGAGGGATTGCTAGGCAACACTATACTTGCAGGTCAGCCAACACTTCATGACTATGCCTATGTCAATTTTTTAAGACACATACCAAAATTTTTTAAAGATTATGTTGCCATTTAAGATTAAGAACATTTAAAAATACTTAGCTAAGGTTCMTACTGCAATACTAGCTCTTGCTTAATTCAAAGCTGTGTTGCTATGACTGAATATTACTTGGAGTGTCTAAATATTTAGAAATAAAAAACACTATTTTCTTCACTAGTTTAATAAAATAAGGTATAAGATAAAGTCTGATTTTAATTTTAAGGTGTCTTTTCTCTTTCTCTGCCTATCTTCCCTGTCTTTCATGCCAAAAACAGCTGAACTAAAACTGAATGGCTACCTTGAAGCAGTAGATGAATCATTCTAATATCTGATAAATTTCCACATAAAGGCAGCTGCCTACAGGAGCAAATGTCAGTCTCCTTAGCTTGACAAGCTCATCTGCATGAATATAGCAAACAGGGACATGCTCACACTGAAAAGCYGATTGCTGATGTTGAAATTTTCATCATTTTGCCAAACTACTAAGTATGTAGTGATATTCCTACTTCCCAGCAGAACTGCAGTAAATAGTTTGTGTTTAAGGTATCATTAAAAAGTAATAGATGTATGCCCTATTGTAAATATTCCCCACTATGCAATCCCAACAAATAAAATATTGGGACTTCTAAAGACACCACCACCAGGCAGTAAAATGGAGCATATCTCTTTTATTCTGCTCAGGTGGTGGACACCTCTCTTTTGCAGAGGCATCCATGTATTAATTTTTCTTTCTTAAGAATCTTGTCCAGATGTTCATCTACTTCAAAGAACTGCCAACTAAAACCAGGTTTCTGTAATAGTAAGTACTTGAATACAGAGCCTTTCTGATTCCAAGTACATCATTAAATTGTCAACCTCCCTGTAAACAAAATTTGAAGCAGCAAACATACAAATACAGGGGAAAAAATAACCATGCATTTATGCCAACAAATCAGGACTGCCAAATCCAAGCATTGAAGGTCATGTGTTAAAGCAGCACTTGACCTGTGCCTAACTTTTAGGAGTCCAGTGAAGCCATCCATCTAACATTAGTGCTTCATTCTCTACAATGAGTGGAGAAAAGCAGGTGGGTCTGGAGGCCTCCAGGGATCAGTTATGCTTCCCTAAAAGAAGACACATAGTTTGCTGGTCAGCATCTCCCTCTGGAGGCTTTCACAGGCACCTACTTCTTTCTATCGCCCAGGTATGTACCTCATGGGGATGGCTTCACTAGATATCTAAGATTCAAATATGAGTTAGATGTCTAATGTAGGAAGAYTCCACTCCAAATCATGATTTACATATCAGACTTTGGAATTGTGATTTTTTTTAGCACATTTTAGCAGGTATATGTCTCAAAATAGCATGCTCAGCCTAAAAATCATGGTATTTTTTTTAAGCGGGTACATTTTGATTTTTTTATCTGCTTACTGCTCTGTGAAGCTTTCAGTACAGTAGAATACCTCTTTTTACTACAAATCTTGATCATTAGACATGCACTTATCCTAAAAGTATTGGGAAGCTGATATAATTAGATTTAATTAGAATGTCAAAGTTGAGGATTTTTTTWAAAAAAGAATCTCATCAAACACATYATGACAGTTGTCAATCACTGTGGTAGTACTTAGAGCAGTTTCCCTTTTAAATTTTCCATATGTTTTCAGCAACACATAAGSTAGGTTCTCAGTTCATTTTAAATTTAATTATCTTTTTGGGCCATTGTTGCATTTTTTCTCTAGATACAGCTTTTTAATTTGATCCATACAKGCAGAGATTTCTCACATTGCTCTGATGTCACAATTTTATTATTCTATTCTTAGAATTGGACAATACAAGGAAAATTGAAAAGATAGAACCTGAGCTCACACAGAGATCCACTGACTTCTGCCATAGGGTGTCTCTGATCACAAGGGCAAAAACCTTCCAACTGATTTTTTAATGAAAACCCTGGAAAACTCAGGCATTTAGCATGATAAAAGATCCAAAGTGAAAAATTTCTAGACGTTTCCTAAAATGTCAGTTATCGTTGTAATAAAAAAAGGGAAAACATTACGTAAAGTAAGTGTCCTCTGAATAGCATGTTGCTTTTTAATGAACATTACGTACAGTGAAATCATGGGGCTCTGGAAATAACAAACTACTAACCAGATGGAAAAAAAAAAAACACTTCAGTTTACTGGTAACTCACACAAAAGCTTCTTTAAAAAGGAAATCTTTTTTTTTTTTTTGAGTAAAAATTTTTAATTGGACAATTCTTAAGACTAAATTTTCTCATCACAGGGTACATATTAAGCTCTCATTAAGGTCAATGGGACCTTTATGTCTCTCAAAACAAAATATGTCCTTAATTGTTCTTCCACAGGAAAAAAGGAGAGTAAAGAATTTTAACGAGTGGGTATTACTATCTGTGAAAGAAATAAAAAAAWTACATAAAAACATATAATTATGAGACTTGATTACTGTTTATAAGATGCTTTAAAAACATATATCTCAGCTCCTAAGTCTTTTACCAGAGGCTACATTTATTTAATTTTATTTTGCTTTATTTTCTGGTATGCTTATACAGTAAGCATTCAAAGAAGTTTRTATCTAATTTATTTATTATTAATTAATATTAATTAATAATAAATAAGATAATRAATTAATTATTCAATAAAAGTGATTTTGTATTTTTCCCTTTTCAGGAAAATACCAATCTTATTTTTTTTTCCTCAAAAATATCTAAAACATAAATAATWCTTCCAGCATTACTGAATACTTAGTTGTTAGAATCAGCAATTGCAAATCTTACCAGTTAGATATGATATTTTTTGACAAAAACAAACAAACAGATCTTTATTCCAACAGAACAAAATAATTTGAAATGCCAGTATCCTGTGCGTTAAAGAACCACAGAAATAGGAGAAAAGGAGAAATTATTCAGCTGTTGGCTTATTAAATATATCCCAAGTTAAAGCATAGTTATTCTTTCTTTATGTGTTGTTTTTATTTCAGCAATAGAAACAAGGAGGAAGAATTTGTCATAGATGCATAACCGGCTCCCAGTACTACAGATATTGTAGTGTTTTTTCAGTTGCCTTATGTAATCTTCTGAGCCRGAAACAGTCTGAAATTAACCCTTTTCCCTCACTGTTCTCTGTACCTCCAAGGCAGATGACCTGTTTAGTATATTTTAATTTTCTTRTCAGTTAGTTAGACTACACAAGCTTAGCATTTAAATTAATGTTGTTCATATGATTTTATTATTTCATACACAAATCTAATGGGATATACTTGGCCTAGAAATCTATGACAGCTGGATCCTTAAGTATGTGTGAAAATATTGTCACAGAACTGTCAATATTTTCCAAAAAAGAAAGCCTTTTGTAGACTCTGGACACTGATTTCAAATTTCCACATCACTGAAGTCTTGGTCAGAGTCCCATGGCAGCTGTAATTATTATAATTACTTTTGTCTTTCTATTCTATGTTCTTTATCAATTTGAATGAATTGATACTCTGTATCTTTATGTTTTCGGTGCCAGATGATCATCTTATCAGCAAGTAGTGTTTATGGTTACGACTTTTGTGGGGATGATAYTGAAGTCTTTTGAACTAATGGGTTTCTTGGCGGTTTTTTTGGTTGTCAAGTCACCCTGTGATGTTAAGCTATTACCATTTTCTGTTCCCAAGTTACTTTTGTGCTCTTATCAGTTAYGATCTGTAGGGAAATGCCGTTATCAACATATCCTGAGCGAAGGGTATCAGCTACCTGATTATGCTTTCCTTTGCATATACTTTTATTTAATCACCAAGGAACTGTTGACAATAYACAACTGCAATGCATAGAGTCACAGTTCAGGCATTGCATCTTTTATCTTGGTCTTTTTGGTGCCACAGGATGATAACTGAACTAGTCTGTGTGAAGAACMTGGCTCTCTGACTGCTTTGCTGAGTACTTTAGAGGACAGTTTTAAGTGGCTGGTTTTAGTCTTACAGAGGAATCCMCATTAGCATTCTTAAGATTTTTCCATGAAAATTCCAAGAATTTTCTACTCTAAAAAGATTTCACAGTCTTCATCCTCCATTCAATTTTTCCTCTATTCCATTTCAACATTGTAGTAGTAACTGTTTTAGATATAAATCCCCATGTACAGTGAACTACTACCTGTTCATTCTGTGTATCTGTTTCACTTTTCAGACTCCAATCTATTATACCAGCTTGAGCTATCAATTGCCTGGAAGCAGTTATCTTTACTCTGCTTGAATTTCAGGAGCTGACAAAGTGCAAATTTACTTAATTTATATCAGCGTTGCTAATGGAAGTAAAACATAAAATGCCAGTATATGTATAGATTTCTCCAGACATAGGGGTAAATTCTTTCTTCTGACATTAATCAGACTATTTCTTCTTAGAACTTGGGCTCTGCCAAGTTAGAAACGTCTGTCCAATCCAAAATTCATCCAGATATTATTTGAGAAGATTTAATTGTCTTCATCAGGATTAGGACTTGTTTATGACTTTAATCAGAATAAAATTTTGTATGGAGAAGGCCAGTATTTTCCCCTCAGAAACCCTGATAATGGCAATGAAACAAAGAATAGTCAGGGCAACTAAGAGCAGTAACCACAAACGCTAACTTTAGCCTAAATAGCAAGATCCACAAGCTTTCTGTTAAACTGTTGAAAAGTGACAGATCTTTCTAGACAGTAATCCAAGCAACTAAATTAGATACTCAGTGTGGGCCTGTCCTCTTTCTACTCACAACAGCAGAGTCAAGGGAGATTGATCTTCCTAAAAATTCTTTATGAATTCCATGTGACAGACATATTGGAACATTATTGAAGATGAAGCCTTTCACAGCAATACTTGCCTTGCAAATGGGCAAAGTCAAATTTGTAAAATATATCTTGGATTTTTTTAATCAATTATTATAACCACAAAGTAGCCAAGGGAAGTCTACCATGGACCAGGAAAACACAAGACCAAGGATGTTCCTGTCCAAATGAATTTGTATTCAAGGCAGACCACTCACAAGATGCTAAATAAAGTATGACCTGTAATTGCTCTTTAGATATTTCATTGAAAATGTTCCTCTCTAATTCTTGATACTTCTCACCTCTTTATACAGTCCTCCAGCAGCTGTTGGTCAATGCCAGTACAAGCGCTTACTGCACTGACACCAATCTTTTCTTTTTCAAGATAATGCTTTGTCACAGTATCAAATGTTTTATTACACTCTGTATGCAGTACATCTCTGATAACTCCTACTTCTTTGATTTTTTTCATAAAATGTGACCACATTATCTGATATGATTTTGCCTTTAGAAATTCCTATGAATGGTCATCATTCTTTCTTTTAGATATTCAAAGACATCCCTTTTAGCTACTTGTATCAGTAATGCACAACAGTTAAAAGTACAGTTTACTGAATGGTAAAGGTGAGATCCCTTCAATTTTTTTCGTAATTGCATCCTTCATCCCCTACCTCTCTCTTGACTATGTACAGTTTTATCGCCTAATTAGCTATCTATATAGATGTTTCCCCTCAGCTATTTTCCCACTAGTTTCAGCTTTTCAAAGTTCACTGATTCGATCCTRTAGACTGTGATTCTGACATGTAGACTACTTGGACATAATAATCATTTTCATTTTTTCAAACTTATAAATAGATAATTCAATATAATTGTTATGTGGAGTCTGTTATTAATGGATTATGTTAATAGATGGCCACAGTCATACTTCTTTGCTCTTTTTGCTAGACTCAATAAATATATTAGACTTCTCAATAATTTGGTGCCTGTCACTATTCTTTTACTGCCCAAAATATTGGAATATCTAAAATATCCAGAGGTTGTTTGGCATCCAGTTTCCTTTAACATTCAATGGAACACGCATGACTTACTGCCCTTTGCATCTTTTTAAAGTTACACTCACAACATACTTTAAGTTCATAGCAATATAAAAAAAAATTTATATGGTGATATAAACATAGTGATACAACAGAAATCCAAAGAAATTCTGCTTCGCTTTAAAATTAGGTTACACTTGTTGCAAAATTTGATTACTGAAATATAATATTTGATCATTGAAATGGAAAAATTTTATATAAAATAAAAAAACATTCAATGGAGAAATTCAGGCTGAAATCTTGGACCAGTGTGGGTTGATGGCAAACATCCAACTGCTTTGTACAGACYGTAGCTATAGCCTCACAAAAAAAAGGATTTGTAGAATATCTATATCTATAATAATAAAAATTCCCAAATTGTAATAATACAAAATATTAATATTTTAGAATTTTTCCAGTATTAATTTTAATTAGATATTATTTATAATAACTTCTATAGTTATACCTTTAGCATTATAAAAATGTTATCAGATGTAGTGTGCTGCAAGATAAAGAATAAGCATCAAATATTTCATAAAATACATGCAGTTAAGAGCCTTCAGCTGGGTAGACATGTTGACCGCATGTCTTAATGGGACAGAGTTTAAAGGTAAAGTTTCTGGAAATCATTAATGATTGCTTCATTGTCACAGATGAGTGAAGAGCGATGCACTCCACTCATAACAGAGAAGCAGCAATATGTTTTATTTATATAAGACAGTGATTTAACAAAGTTCAATGGTAAATAAAACAGTGATTTAACAAGATTCTGTGGCAAGGCACACTCAGTTATTTACTGCACAGACGACAGGGTCATAAGAAATCATCAATGACACCCTCCCGTGAGGTTCAGAGTGGACCCTCTTGGATACCAAACTCCTTCTCAGGGGAGTCTGGGTGGTGGATGGATCCAATCTCAATTCCAGATGTGGTCAATAGTTTATATCTAAAGGATTATGTGCATGAGCAGTCCAAGATGGAACTTAACAAAGTTTGCAAAGTTTCAGCAAGCTATTAGTCACTTACTGAGTATCCATCATGAGTAAGGAACCTTCCAACCTTGAGGAKTAATCTTAAGAGGTGTCCCTACTCAAAGGGAGGTTCTGGTATGCAGCCCACTGCTGTGCAGGAGACCTCAGACCTCAGCTCTGGGCTGTCCCCTATTTATGGGGTAAGATGATTGACTCATAGCCATATTTGCACATCAGCTGTATTTCGGTTGGACATGCTCAGGTAGCTCTTGGCTATTGTGTTATCTGTCTCTCTAGAGTCCAATTAAAGTCAGATGCAGCTATCATGACCAGACACAGCCATCATGGCTGTCACTGGAGGTTATCACTTCAGCAGGGTTACGAGTGGAAGGTCAGGCTAGGAGRTGGGGGAGGGAAGCACACTGTCACATTCATATAGCAGAAAATTGTACAGAACAAAGGAAAAGATCACTTTTATGGAATTAGTTCTAAGCAACACTTTGGAGTCAGTTCAAAGCTAGTTAGAGCTTGAAGAAAAAAAAAGGGAACTTCTGAAAGCAAGCCCTATTTTTCTGGCAACTATGTATAATCAGTATCACTAGTATATGACAGTTGGAGTACATTAGGAGGGCTTCTGGATTGCATCCTGTGGTGTAGATTATCCCAAAGAACCCAGCTCACGCTCTCTGAGACAGCTCTGAGATATGAACCAAAGGGCAGCAAGTGGCAACAATCAGCAGCATCATTTCAAAAGCACACTCCAGATCCAAGCCAATAATACACTATTTCAGATGCTTTCAATTTATCCCATGCAGTGGCAGCTTAGTCCTTCTGCAACAGGTTTTCCAGCCTGATGCTCTTTTGTGCTGTTCCAGTTCCTCACACATTCCATTCTCAGCAAATTAAAAGGAGCTTAAAATTGTTGCTTGAAAGTGATAAACCTTTTTTTTTCTTTTTTGACTAAATTAAAAGTGTAATTTAACTTTCTGGACTTCTGACTTGAATGAATATTTATGCTTTTTCTGTAACAGACAAAAAGAGCAGAAAAAATAGAACTTTTGAAACTGAACTGAAGAATTTCAGTTTTTAGAAGGACTGTGCAATATCTACCATCTGTGGATACCTGGATTTGA
>NW_028186867.1:6091060-6106750 GCF_003343005.1 Rhea americana | reverse complement strand
AAAGGAAAGGAAAGGAAAGGAAAGGAAAGGAAAGGAAAGGAAAGGAAAGGAAAGGAAAGGAAAGGAAAGGAAAGGAAAGGAAAGGAAAGGAAAGGGGAAGGGCCTCAACCTGCCAGCAATGCAGTCCAAGATAACATTGGCCTTCTCTGCTACAAGGGCACATTGCTGGCTCATGATTAACCTCCCCACCAGGATGCCCAGGTCCTTCTCAGCAAAGCTGGTCTCCAGCTGGTCGGCACTGAGCATGTACTGATGCAAGGGTTATTCCTTCTCAGCTGCAGGAGCCCACACTTCTCTTTACTGAACTTCATGAGGTTCCTCTCTGCCCATTTCTCCAGCCTATCGAGGTCCCTCTGAATGGCAGTGCAGCCCTCTGGTGTATTGACCACTCCTCCTAGTTTTGTATCATCAGCAAACCTGCTGAGGGTGCACTTGGTCCCAACATCCAGGTTATTAATGAAATAGATAGTATTAGCTCCATTATCAACCTCCGGGGAAACCATTAGTGCCCTACCTTCTGCTGGACTTCATGAAGCAGCCGAATCACAACCCTCTGAGCCCAGCAGTTCAGCCAATTTTCAATCCACCTCATTGTTTGCTTATCTAGCCCATATTTCATCAATTTGTCTATGAAGATGTTGTGGGAGATAGCATCAAAAGCCTTACTGAAATCAAGGCAGACAACATCCACTGCTCTCCCCTCTCCATCATAGAATGCTATCGGGCATGATTTCCTCTTTTTGAATCTGTGTTGTCTCCTCCTGATCACCTTCTTTTTCTTTATGAGCCTGGAGATGGTACCCAGGATTAGTTGTTCCTCATTCCCARGGATCAAGGTGGGGCTGACCGGCCTGTAATTCCCTGAACCCTTCCTTCTTACCCTTCTTGAAGACAGGAACAATACTTGCTTTCTTCCAGTCCTCAAGAACCTTTCCCAGTAGCCACAACCCTCCAGATAGTCAAGAGTAGCCTCATGGTGACATCAGTCAGCTCCCTCAGAACTTGTGAGTGCATCCCATCAGGGCCCATGGATTAAGAATAGGGCTGAGCAGTCTAACTGCCTTACATCCTAATTTCCTGCATGCTCTTTTGGTCCACCCTAAATCTCTCCGACTTTGTCACGGCCTCCCCTCAGGCTGCATAATGCTCTTTTTCCACCCCAGTAGTCATCTCATCCCCTTCCTTCCAACYGTTCTGCTCCCAGACTTTAATATAGCAATTTGTATAGTACTGCATAAACCTTTCAATGGCTGTTATTCACTAGTCTGTGAAAATAACCATTGAAAAGATTTTAAAACAACTACTTTACATGTCAACAAATCTGTTGCCATTGACAATAACAGAAGTTAAACATCCTCAGATTAATACCTCTTCACTTTAAAGAGAATCTTGGCTAGTTGTTATAAGTCTACAGCTTGTAACAGATAATCTATTAATTGTCAATAAAATGGTGTAATAGGATACATAAAATATATAAGCACTAATATTTTTACATTGTATGTTTTAATATATTTCCATGTGTACTTTTGTACAAATAATTACTGCATAAAAAGCTAATTTCTCCACAAAATAGAAGAACAAAACCCAAAAGTTCTACTCACAGAAATAAGCAGAGCCAAGTTTACCCAGGAGGAAATTCTGATATGAGATGAATGAATTTGTTCATGATGTATTATTATTCTTTACTGACTTTGCAGGAATCCTGACAGATAAAAGCTGTTCCAAGCCACTGTGTTTTCATTGTCAATGATGCTAGTGCAAAAGCAAAAAAAATCTTGGCAAGATAGTAAGATAACTTTGCAGGCCAAAGGCTATTCTTTTTCTACATAAATTTCAGTGTCAAAATAGTAGGTAAAGCAAAATCATTTTCAAGCTGCTAGAGGGCTTTAGCAACTGTGAAAAATAGAAAGATAAACCTAAATATAATTATTCAAGTGTGTCCAGTTAACTAACAGGAGGATTTTGAAGGACCAGCACAGAATTTTCAAAATATGATTTTTTCCTGATAAATAAAGTGGAAAGAAAGTAAATAATTAGGTGATTTTATCCTTTGCAAAACAGCTCACAGAGGTAGCATTAGCAAGGCTGTGTTGTTTCCCAATATAATCTATGCAGAGGGCAGCTCCTCATGTAGTTTTTAATTCCATTTCCTATGGATATCCATTAGATATTGTTTAGCAATACTTTCTGAACAAGTCCACCTGGGATCAAATTCTAATTATTATTTAAGAATTTGGTGGGCTATCTGCAGAAGTGAACTATGAATATTTGTTTCTCACTCATGTAAAAGATTTAATATTTGAGGTAGTTTTCCTTTTATAATAGGAAAGAGAAGATTCCCAAAGGATAATTGCTGGGCTGTAACTGGTCTGACAGCCATTTCAAAGGGTACATGTCCTTTGAGAGAGAGGTACCCAATGCTGTGATGGCACCTCTCACTGCTTATTCCTGCTCTTCCTAGTACACAGCAAAAGAGGGCAGTGGAGTGTTGAGAACAGTCTCTAAATTTCCCTGCAGATCTGTTATCTACATTTCTGTGTTCTAAAAATGATTACAATATATTAAAAAGTCATCATGCTGTATTAATAATGTCCAGATATTTTAAACTGAATATCCGATAAGCTTTCATTTAAAAGGGGATTTTTTCCTAGCAAGCTATTTAATTGATTGATTGAGACCTCCTTAAATTGCTTTTGTTACTTTCCAGTTATAGCAGCAGAAGGTACTGCACTTTCAGTCATTACCAGGCTACTATTGTTTAGTCTCATTTACATCACTTCCTTCRTACACAGCCCAGGGGAGTTGGCATTTCTGTCTGTAACACAACTCTCCAATTTTAAAAAGGGAAATCAGTTGTCCTCACACAGTTTTGTTTCMTTTTTACTGTGTCACTAGTAACAAACTGTCTTGTTTTTGCCAACATGTCATGACCAGTCATTCCTTTTATTGTGTGTTTTCTTAATTTATTGAACAGTTTGGCCTTCTGAATTCTTCTGAAATGTTACTAGACTTTATCTGCACTACGTCCATCCCTTAATATGTTCGTTCATGCAACTTCAAACATTCAGTAACACCATCTGTTGTTCTCATATTTAAGAAAAGATCTGGAATGTCAACGATATCTTCAAATAACTCTAGTTTCACATTTTAATCAAATGAAATTTTCAGTTTAGGTTTGCTTTAGTTTTCAATCTGAATCTGAGATGCTGTTTCCTTTCACTTTTAGCATATGCTGACATGGATAGTATGTCATTAAAATAATGACATATTATTTAAGAGGAATGGTCATACTGAAGAGCCTTACCCTCTCTACCCAATAATGTTTCTTCATTTTGTCAACAATTGCCTTTTTTTTTTTTTTTGTTAATAACAAGGGTTTCCAGTGTCAGTATACTGCTCTAACTGTCCTTGGGATGCCAATGCTCTAACCACATTTATTAGCAATGCTCCTGCTTTCCCATTATAAGTCAAAGTATAGTACTCAGATGTCATTCACTTCAAAATGTTGTGTTTTATTTAATGGCTATAACATGTCAGCACTGCCTCTAGTGATCCTTTAATGTAAAGAGACAAGGGAATGTGACATCTAGATACCTTTGATGTGCCACATGCAACCTGAAGTTTGAATTATTTATAAATGTTTGTAAAATTATATAAAATGATAGTGTACTGATATGTAACTTGTTACCACTACATTCTCAGATCAAAACCAGCAATCACCACCATCATTATGTTATTCCAATGCAGTTTGCAGAATAGCTCACTGGCCTGAGATTCACAGAACCTGTTTCTAAGCCTGGTTAGCTGGTGGACTCAGCTAAGTTATCTCAACCTCCTCTGCCTTGATTACTTCTCCTGTAAAACAGGGGTGCTAATACTGACTTTTTTTTAAGTATATTGATATCATGCTGCTATGTAGGTGTTAATATTTACAGGATGGTGGCTAGATAGTATTCCTGTTTTTACAGTTTTAGTTCTATTTTTACAGTGATACTATTCCTATTATAACAATATTCTGTCTCCAGGGTGCTAGGTCCTGAACAAACACAAATGCAAGCTGGTCAAAGCCCACCACATTTGAAAAATGCATTAGAAGTTTAAGACCATAATTTCCACACCAGTGCACTTAAACTTATGGGAAAATCGATAATTTTCTCTATAAACTGACTATATCTCTTCCACTAGGTCTTGTTCTCTGTAAAAAAGAACAAGTCACTGCCACTTTCAAAAAAAAAAAAAAAAAAAAAAAAAAAAAAAAAAAAAAAAAAAAAAAAAAAAAAAAAAGATCTTGCAGTACTGTGAAACAGAGAATAGAAACTTTCCCAGTGGAAGAAATTTGGTTTATTTATTTGTATTCCCCCTTTTTGTTTCTAACTAAATAACAAAACAATGCTATATACCTAGGAAGTAACTCAAAAGTAATTAAATGTTTCTCCTTTCTTCAATATTTCCTCATTTTGTGATTTATGCTTCCTTTTATACATAAATATATACACATTTGCACAGAAATTTATAGTTATATATTTTATATTTTGTATTAAAATTTAAAATTTATATAATGATCTATTAATCACTATATATATACATATTAAAAAAAAGTAAGTGCTGAGGAGCTGAGCTTGTCCAGATCAGCTGAAAATCAAGACACTTTCTAAATCTGATAATTGCCCAATATAAGGCCAATTCTCCAATTACACTGTAGAGCAGCGTGATGTCTTTACATCATCACTGGGCTTCAGCCTGATAAAAGGATGTTAGACCATTAGTGGAAGCTGAGGATTCTCTTGAAAGAGCAAAATCTCACACTCCCTCTTCTGCCTAAAGGTGCTGAAYAGGAAATGACACAAACACACAAGCAGAGGCCATGATCTTGGCCAGGGAAACAGCCCATCCACAAAGTTAGCTCAGAAGCAACTTCAGTTTGTGACAAAGGTTACTGCCATTCTTACTACTGCCCTTGCTGAAAGCTGCCATAAATGCCAAGGAAAGCTCTATAAATTTCAGCACACCAGGAGCTAGGAATCAAATGATCTAACTCTTCATTTCTGGCRCATTGATCTAGCCCATGTAACAAACTGTCAAATAAAACTAAGCACAAAATCAGGAAATGATGGTCTATTTACAGGAAATGGCCAAATGAGAAATCAGCATTTTTATTTCAAGCATCATTAGATGCTTATTAATAACAAATACGTGAGTGTATGAGTGTGTATGGCCATACGTGTAGCATCTCTTTTAAACTCATGGTGACAAATCCTACTGGTGTAAATGATAATGTAATAGATACCACATGAAATATCTTACAAATTGAAAAATCATGACTGATAAAAAACAGCAAAGTGGTGGTAAAGAGTAAGATCTGAGTCTACTTTTGAATGAAAATATTTCAATTTTTTTACATAAGGAAAAACAAAAGCAAGTTTTCCTTAGCAAATACCATTATTCAGMGGACAAAGTATTCTAAGCTACGAATGCTAGCTCTACTATTACAGCAAAAGATAGAAAAATACATTTTACTTTGAAAGAGCTTATTCTCATGTTTCATTATGCTCAAAGGTTACAATAATTTTGTATTTTTCAGTCTGTCCCCTAGCAAGGCACAAAAATCATTACCCAAGTGYTGAAGGGGAAATCAAGTACAGGTTTCCAGTGTGAATTGGATTAGACTATTAGGTTGCTGTTGTGCTGTACATTAGAATTAAGAAATATGAAGGTACTTTGCCAAAACTGAAATCAGGCAGTCAACACCATCCAGCTGATTGTAAGAGCCAAATCCATAATTTTACAACATTTATACACTTAAAAGAAAAACATAATTTAGGCTATAAAAAAGAAAAATAAATGGAGTTCACAATTCAAACTTAYGTTCTATATATGAAACTGTTGCTCAGAAAGAAATGAGGTAAAGTTATTATACCAGTACAGATATCACAGGAATGTAAGGGACAGGATATTTAGAGGCTTAAGTCAACCAGCAGCTACAAATGGCAAAGATGGAAATTCATGTCACAATCAAAACAGATGATGTTATCTAGTAAAATATTAATTAARTACATTGGTATATGCCTACACAACATTTAGATTGCCAGGGCACATCATTACAAATTTATTAGTGTGCTTTTGAGTTTGTTTCCAAGCCTGCACCAAAGGGTGCTTGCCACAATACAGTATGTCATGAAGTCATGGTCTAGCTCTACACTTCTTGTCCTTTGCAGACATTGGAAAACCCCTGCCAGGGTAGACTCTTCTTTGCACCTTCAGGCTGCCTGCTTGTTGGAAACGCATCCAAAGGCCTGGTGTATCTGAGGTTTACAAGTTCTCAAAAGATTTGCCAGAGACACCTACTTATTTGGAATTACATTTTCCAGAGGAGAGTATCCTGAATTTGCCACATTCCTGARGCAAATTTAATTTAAGCAAGTCAAAGTCCAAACGATATGTTTCACTCTAGCAAAAGGGAAGTTTTAAGTCATTGTTTAGAGAACTGGAAACTGAGTTACAAAACAARTCCATAAAAATGTAGTTAGACTATACTGTGTACAGACGTATATACACATATACACTATACTACCACTGATCTCTCATTCCAGTTATTACTGAGGTGTCCTCTGAAACTCTTCTCAGCCACCAAAGCACAGTTACCAGTATTCCCCACCCAGAATATTGTCTTTCAGAATTAGTCCTCTACTTTTCCCAGGAGGGTTTTTATTTTTACAGTTATCACAAGTACCACTTTGTTTCTCTAATTATCTACAAGACCAAACTGTAAATAATAATTTCAGTTTGTCTAGCTGACATTCATAAAAATTGCAGTAGCATAGCATTAGGCTTATCCAGGTAGCATAACGTTAGGCTTATCCTTCTTAATATGGACAAAGGTTCTTTGGAGTGCTGATTCTTTTACTCATGCTTACCTTCCTTTTTTGAAATCTTTGAACCACAGTCATACATTACATGGTTATACTTCTCAACCATATATTATGAAGACTTTTTTCTTATAGGGTAGCAGTTTGCCTTTTAATTTAGTGCCATTTTATATAGTACACACATTATACATTATTAAAAAACAGTTAGTTTTAAGATGTATGTGTCACATCAGTCCTTGTCAAGCCAGTCATAAACAAATGATTGGCTGTGTAGACAGAAGAGTCAAAGGTGGCTGGATGTCCTCCTAGCTGCATCACTTATTTGTGTGTTCTTGTCTGCAGCCTGAAGGACTTTGACCATTTATTAATGCATATATATCCTCAGAACCAAATCCTTTGCTAATATAAATTGGCACTGCTCCACTGAAGTCAGCTGTTTATAACGAATGAACATCTCCTCCACTGCAAGCAAAAATTTCCCTTCTTTTATGCATCATTCCACATTCCCATAGGATTTTGCCTATATGATTAAAAGAGAATGACTCACAATAGGATTTGCAAAGTCTTCTGAGCCTATTCCCACCTTCTCTGTTGTGTTTTACCTTCTAGCTGGCTTCATTAGTAAAGTCAGAAGTTAAAAAAAAAAATCCTTGGTTGTGTAACATGCTATTTGATAACACTTTCACATTCTTTCCTTTGAATCAATATCAGCTCCAACATATTCATGTTAAATGAATTTGATGTCAACATCTTGTTCCTGACACAGGAACAATTAAATATTTAATTCCTAAAAACAGTAGGCTTATAGAAGTTCTTGAATAAATGCATTAGATATACTATCTATATCTAGTTCATTCACCTTAGCGCTCTGCATAATGTAGAAAAAGGGAAGTAGCCTGTGAATTTAATACAAAACACAGTAGTACCATACCACTTGGCACTTCATACATAATTTAGCTTTAGAAGATAGAGAACTTTAATAAACCCACCTAAACAGAAAGTTTTCTCTTCTCTCCCACCTTTAATTTAAAAGCTCTCTAGTCTTGTAAGCCCACATGAGGGAAAAATTAAAGTCAGTTCAGAAATCTCCAAAATAGTGGTKTATGCATCCAAATATGTAACGGTCTTTTTTCCTCCCAGGTACAAAATATTTTCCATCATGATTTGAAATACCTTCAAATAAAAAAAGTGATTAAGATATACAAATATTGCTTTCCATGAGTTTAATAAGGAAAATGTCATGTGAAAGAATCAATGTTTTAATTGCTGACAGTAGATATACTGACACTCTCCTTTACTTTGGATTTTCACTGAAAATAATTACTCTTAATAAATTAGTCTTGTAATTTTATTATAAATATTGGTGTACCTAGAAATGTCAAGATGAAGTTCATCCCCTAATATCTTATGAAACTTTCCTATTCTCACTGGTATTGGCACAGGATTAAGTGCATCAGGCACTATAACAGAAAAACTCRGATCACTGTGCAGTATGTTTTTCTGGGAATAAAATATAACAGCCTTTTGCATTAAGTATCTTTCTATCCCGTTCGTATTCAATTGTATATCTAAATATAAATTGTGAACTGCCTACGAATGAGATGGCAGGTTTGATGTTGAAGCTGACAGTTCCCATGGGACTGTTTCTCTCTTCAAAACTGTTCATATTCAAGCTAGGAACTGCCTGAAAATCCTATGCACAGTCTATTGGTGTGGACATTACAGTTAACATAACATGCTTTGTACAGCTGAAGAAGAACACTAAGCAAGACAGAAATTAGACAAGCATAGGGAAAACAGCATATTGCATGCGGGTATGCCCAGTACAATTACGTTGTTATACTCAGAGCAATGTAACTGAATTAATTTCCAGTTCCTAGAAATATGCTAGAATCCCCACAGAGCTGTAAGAATTAAACGGACTATAACTGCATTGTGACTTTAGTCTTCAACCTTCAGGCTACTCTTGCACCTGATGGCTTCATTCCCCGGGCATATATCAACACCGTAGTCATTCTGCTGTAGTGATGCACTGCTGTGTACCACTTCAGTTCATGCCAGCACATTAGAACAAGCAAGCCACAGCTCATTCCAGTGGAAGACTGTAAAGAGTACATGGTTCATAGAGTCATAAAATCACAGGATAATTAAAGTTGGAAGGGATCTCAGGATGTCTCTGGTCCGCACTCCCACCAAAGCAGGGCCACCTCTGGAGTCACACAGGCTGCTCAAGGCTGTGTCCAGTACAGGTCTTGAAAACATCTTCTCCAAGGACAAAAATGGCACAATCTCACAGGGAAACCTGCTCTCCTCCCTGATTGTCCTCATGGGGAAAAGCTTTCCCTTATATCCCTTGTTTCATTTATGCCTGCATTTGTACCTCGTCTTCCAACCATGAAGCTGGGCTGTAAGTAGCACAGTTCCATCTCCTCAGTGACTCCTCATAGGCACTAGGGGGCTGTTTGGTGGCCCCAAAGTCATCCCTTCCCCAGGCTGAGCAAGCTCACCCCCCCCAGCCTATCCTTATGGGGCAAGTGCTCTAGCCCCAATCACCTTGAGGACCCTCCACTGAGCTCACTCCAATTTGTCCATGTCTTTCTGGCACTGGGAGCCTAAACTGGGTGCAGTACTCTAGATATGGTCTGACGAGTGCTGCATAGAAGGGGATCATCCCTTCCCTTGATCTACAAGCTGTACTCTTGCCCATGCAGCCCAAGTGCTGCTGGCCCTTTTGCTGCCAGGCCGTATCACTGGCTCTTCTTCAGCTCACTGCTCACCACAACCTAGGCCCTTTCCCGCAGACCTACTCCCCAACCCCTCCATTCCCAGCCTGTATCACTGCAGGGGCTCTTCCTTCCCTAGGACAGGACTTGGCATGTGTCCTTGCTTAGTTTCATTAGATTCCTGTTGGGCCGTTGCCCCAGCCTTTCTATGTCTCCCTGAATGGCTGCTCTGCCCTTGAGTATATTGACYGGGTACCCCAATTTGCTGTCACTGCAAACTTGGCAAGTGTGCACACCATTGCCTCTTATGGGTTGAGAGAGAAAGAGGAAAAGAAAGTGTTGAAGACTATCTTATATGCTGTCATTGGATTGCTGGGTGGTCTTGAAAGAGTCTCTGGATCCTCCCATACCTTTCTTTCTCCATACRTAAAATGCAAGTGAAAGACCCAGAATACTTTGGAAAGTATTCTAAGGGCCATGGAAGCAAAGTTCTATTCAAATCTTGGTATCACAATTGCTATCATCATTATTAGCGTTTGCTTCACCAAGGTCACATGCCTGTTCCCTAGAAGTGGCTAGAGAACTCCCAGGGGTTTACAGGGAATACACTGATTTGTCCGTGTAAGTTTGCTTCACACAAATTTTACTTTGGCTCACTTCACAGATTGCAAATGCCTGGCCTCTTTCAATCCTACTGTTTTTTTTTTACCAAAATCCTCAAACTAATCAGAGGCTGCAGTGGCCTGAGGGCAGGGGTTGATAGTTGTAGTAATGTGCCATCTTTCTGCATCACCATGTCAATGAATAAAAGCATATTCCTTAGTTCTTAATTCATATTATAGTTCATTCATGCTATGTCAGTCACTAGAAACATATAGCAATGAGTGTCTYTCTGTAGGCTTACACAGTCTTTCTTTTATCTTCACTGATACCAAGATTTCATTAACCTTCCACTTCGTTACAGTCCCTATTAGACCTACCAGAATGGTCTTATAGCATGAAATAAAAACAAGTCATTAGAATGGAGACTGATTGCAAACTTACTTAGTTTTAATCCCAGTTATATGCACATATCTCACAAGGGTAATGATGATAGTATGTTATCTTCAGAAGTACCTTAACTGAAYGACTCACACAGCTTTATAACATGTCCTGTAAGTTAGCTGTCATGTATCTTTTCCCTGAAGACCACACTTAATGAAGACCTTGTTTCATTATTGCTGTAGCAAAATAATCAGTTTGTTGAATATGTGTGTAATAGGGTTCACAGCACATAAAACCTGCCACTGAAATTGACACTGAAAAGCAAATAACATTTTTTTCATGAGTCCAGGTTTACCTCAATATGCAATAAATGTGAAGGAGGTTATTCAACAAAAAGGCTTTTTTTYCCCTGCCCTTAGTACATATATTCTCATGTTCCACTCAAAACTAAACATTTTCTCAGTTAGACTTTACAAAGTATCATACCCTAGAAGTATCATAATCATGTATCAGGCTTAATTGCGTCTACGTTTTAGCACGCATAATCTCAGGAGATGTACTTCCTCCTTTGTACATAAAGACACAAAATGCAGGAAGTAATACACGAAAATTTTGTACTTTTGTTTGAAGGTGTTGGCTATTACTGCTTTTAGCTAAAATGTTACAACTCTGCTATTTTTTCTCAAAGATGTTCTTTTCTCATACATATTTCTTGATTATAATAGGTTAATTATCTAATAGCTTCTTTCTCTAGTATGAGAAGGTTTCATCTCTTTGAGGAAAAAAAAGATACATAAAATCTGTTTGCTACCGATGTATTTTTCTTCTAGTACATGAAAACCGGACCTATTCCTCCAAGTTGTAGCTCAAATGTCTTCATTTGGGTAAAATTTTGAAAGCTATTGGACCACCTCTAACAACAATAGTTACTGCTGTGTAACTATAAAAACTGTATTAAGCATGCATATTAAAAGCAGCATGCTAAAATACAAAAGGCTACTTTAAGGGATTTTTACTTGAAAAAGCTAGTTTAATGTAGAACAACAAATATTCAAGTGTGTGTAGCTTTCCAATACACTCATCATTTTGTCAGCCCACTTCAGGAAAATCAATCTGTGCAGTTCGTCTACAAACTGTGCTATGTACTAAATAGTCACAGTTCAGAAGATTATAGCTTAGAATAAAATGCAGAAAACACTCATGTATCAAAGAAAAACTGGGAAAAAAGTCATCTGTTGAGAAATGGTAGGGTAACTTTTCCTTATATTTTCATACCAAATTCTGTCCCTGAAGCAGTGTCATGCAGGAGGGAGGGAGCATGCCAGACAAGTGTCTGGTGGTATGTAACCGATGTGTGATTTCAGTATACAGAATCTGATCTTTAGGTGAAGGGCAAACATTTCCGTACTTTAGAGTTCTGTTACAACATCAGAATTTTTATTAACATTACCGATGCAAGATCATTACTATATCAAAGACAGAAGAAAAGCTATAGCATTCATATACTTCAGATTTAATACACTCGTTCTCACGACACCATATTATCTAATACTGACTCAAAATTTGATATTTAAAAGGACCACACTAGAGTTTCAAGTGTTGCAGTTGTAACATAATTAATCCCAACAATCCCACCTTTAGGCAGTTTATAAACATACAATCACGCCAAGGGCTTGCCATGTTACAAATATTTGAAGGTTCACAGATTTTAAGGCCACAAGGAACCATTATGAAATCATCTTGTCTGACCTCTTGCATAAAATAGATAGCAGCACTTCAGAAAATTGTTCCTAAATCAAGCCTTTAAGTAAATGGGGCTGGTGTAGGGCAGATCCAGGCCTCCTGTGTGACAACAGCCTGGAGGATCCTCTACTCTACACTCATCTGGAGGGAAAAAAAGAACAACTGAGCACTCCTATGACACACAGAAATCTCAATTATGCAATGTTTTTATGTCCCTCTGAGGACCTTGCCTAACCTTTTGTCTCTAAGGAGATCCTCTTATATTGGAATAATCTWCAACTTACATTTTAAGCCTTTTTTAGGGAAATGGTACACAATGTAAAAAGGTATATACTGAAGAAACTGGCCCTTATTAACCCTTTTTATGGTACAGGAATTAGAGAATACACAAAAGCAGAGGTTCACTGCCCAGTGTCTCTGTGTGTCTCTTCTGGAAAATATTTCATAAGCTTTGAGGGAGTTTGCTTGAATAAGGATTGAGTAAAAGACGTTGAACCYAGACCTAAATGGGAGGTCAAAGATACATCAGTTGATTAACTCAGATGACATGGTCAGGGTATTTTGATTTCTGGGACTGTATTATAACATACTGCCTCACAATAATAATTAACCTGTAACATTCAGAAAAAAATTACACTTCTGTAGATGAGACAGTGGTAGCTTTTTCAGTGTTTTTTTTACGWAAAGGAAAAAGGGAAAGACAAAGCCATTAAATATCTAAGTTTACACGATGCTTGAATTACCTACTAAACTGCTTTTGCAGTTTTTGCCGTTTCAGCATACGACATTATTCATTTTTGTAATATGGTAAAGTTTTTTCTTGACTCAAGTGGGAATGTGATAACAAGTTGTCCTTGCCTTGAACAAAGGTGTTTTTAAGCACTACTCATGATGTTACAGACCATACTATGCCAAATTACACTTTCAGGTGATCTATATCTACCCGATTCTATCATATTCTATATCTCAGTAGTAAATCAAATTTCAAATACTACCTCTGAAAATACTAGGAATATGCTAGAAGAGAGCAATCTGCTGAGTACTGCTGAACTGGGGCAGAAATAAAGTTGTCACTATGCTTCTGAGCAAGCAAGAAAATAAACATATAAATAACACCTTTAGGTATTATGCTGTAACCAATTTGCCTTTGTTTACTCTTTTAATATTTCTCTTAGCTTTAGTAACTTCTTACTGCTTCAAATCCACGTACAAAACTGTACATATTTTTTCTGATTCTATTGAAACCAACTGTAAAACTCTCGAGGGTCCTCAGTAAGGCCAGGATTTTGTCCTCTTATACCAGACATCACAGTAGTGGAAAGACGCTTTTTATATTTCTAGGATTTGTATTTGTTAACAGGCAATGATGAACACGCATATTGTCTTCCGTAGCCAATGAATCTGCGACTTGTAACTACAAATCAAATACGATATTCTTAATTAATGCTCTACTAATTTTTCAGTTGTGCTAAGCTGGAAAATACCCATTAGTGTTCATACAAATACACACATACTTATATATATATATACACACACACACTTATATATATACACATTATACACACACACACATAATTACCTTAATTAGAATAAAAACCATTGGAAAAAAATATTTTATATATATATTGTCTCCTAGAAACTGTATTCTCAAAAATAATAATAGCCATCTGGAAACACTAATAGTCAGACAATAACTGAATAGACTATTTYGCAGCCTCTACAAATATTAAGCTGATTAATGCTAGCTATGACAGGTACTATAAAACATATTTAGTCATACTGACACTTAAGACACTTAATCACACACACATACAAACCTGTCAATATTTAAAGTTTCTTGAAAACCATTTAATTTTCCACATTCCATCCAGTTCTGTAACCAACAATTATAAATACTGGTTTACTGTTAAATAATTAACACTAAATGGTAAAGCCTCTGAAATTCTATTGCATGTTATTTCCTGTCAGCTGGGATACAGGCAGAAGGTGTATATTGCTGTTGTTTGGAAGGGGACATATGATACAACCTGACACATCAAAGTGTGAAGAGGTTTTTGCTGCTTAGGTAGAAACAAGTTTACTGACTAGTGAAACTGTAAAAATTTCAAGAAAGAGGACTTGGGGATTATTTTCTTCCCAGATAATTAAATGTATGAGGAAAATAGAGCTCTGTGAATCTTTAAATGCCTTTAAGAGCTTTCCCTTCCTCCTCCTTTCTTCCTTTGCTGTTCAGAACCGTTGAGTAACAGACATTTCAGTGTGCATAAGAGAAGTAAACAAATTCATTGCTACTGTAGTTGCAGGGCAAGTAAACACTGATGTCACTGCTGCTATAATCACATTAGTAGGGTGCGTTAATGGTAATGTCATGTTTGATCAACTAGTCAGGTCAAAAGACCTTCAAAATGCAATCTGAACAGAAGCACAACCCGAAATGGGAAAAGAACCTCTTTCCAAACAAATTCATTTCAAATACAGACCCCTGTTGCAAAGGTGAGCTTTCAGTCACCAACACTCAATGTCAAATCATCTCGAATCACACAATTAGACTTCACACTTGGTTATAGCTTTTTTCCTCCTTTAAAATCAACTCTGATGCTCTCTTATTTCCCAGTGTGTACACATGCCCACACCCTGCAGAGTCAGAATACATCCCCACAAGGGAAAATACACATAGCTAGACTCGATTCGGTTTCCTTAGTGCTATTCTGCCAAGGACACATTTGCAGCCTGAGTGTTTAGTCCCATCTTCCTTTCAATAGGTCTTTTACTTTAAAGGCAATGTGTTCATATTGTATTAAATTAAATGAAACAATAATAGCAAAAATAATCAATGACAATTCTGTAGGTGTGAACACAGCAGAGGAGCATACATTCTCCGTATGGTCCCGGTGCACTCSGTATGTTCATGCGCATCGGCTGCATACTTTTTAATCAACATTTTCTGACATTGCTTGGGCATTAGTTTAACCCTTAACTATTGACCCTCTTGCACCGAGTAGCGCGAAGCACACGCCACGATTAAATGCAGCGTTGGTGAGAGCGGGCAAGCGACCGCTGCCCGTGCACAACTTCCGAGGCGCGTTCTCCTGCGCGCCGCGACTGGCTCCGCGGTGGGGCGCAGCCACCCCGCTCCCACCCCCTTCCCCGGCTCCCGGCGGGCCTCCTGGTGCCCGCCGAGCACCACGCACGTGAGGGATGCACACGCAATCTGCCACCGCTGCCCGACCCGCCCCTGGATGCAGGGGTACGGCGGCGGCTTCCCCATCCCCCGGGCTCACCTTTACGGTCTGCCTCGCCGCGCAGCCACCTCCTGCACGCCAATGCGGGGCCGCACGGGCGGCACGGCTCGGCATGGCACGGCGCGGCGCGGC
>NW_028186867.1:6034580-6089824 GCF_003343005.1 Rhea americana | reverse complement strand
AGGTAGAGGGGAAGGGGGGCGCGAAGTTGCGGCGGGACGTGGCGGGCGCCGCCGCCGCCGCTTCGGCGGCCCCCGGGGGGCAGCGGGAGCCGCGGGCGAGCGGTGCCTGCAGCGGGGCCGCCGCAGACTGGGACGGCGCTGATCAGTATGCCGCCCAGCGGACCTTTCCCCTCCCCTCGCCGCAGCTCGCCCCCGTCTCCCTCCTCCTCCTCYCCCCTCCCCGCGCCGGGGTGTGTGTTGTGGTTGTAATTGCAGGGCCGGTGCGAGGAAACGGGATTTCCTCTCCCCGTGCCCCCCTCCGCCCGCACCTGACGTCTCCGCCATCCTTATTTTTCATTGGAGACCGGGCGCCGGGGCTGGAGGACGGCGCAGGCTTCGCCCCGTTTCCTAAAGGCGGAGGACCCCCCCCCTCCCGCGCCCCCTTGCCCCAAATAAAAGGAAAGGCTTTCGGTACCGGCACGGGTCACAGCCCCCCGAGAGCCTCCGCCTGCCGCTGCGGCCCCTGGAATGGCACCGAAGGCACCAGGGGCAAAACCGGGGGAGGAAGCGGGGGTCGGGTGAAAGCCCCTCTCCCGCACAGCAGCTCTGATGCAGCCTCCAGCTCGCCCCGGGTTTCTGCGAAGCCAGATCTGCCCGCGCAGCCGGCGGCGTGTGGCGGGGCTGGGCGCTTGCCACCCGCCCCGTGCCTGGGTTGCCCGCCTGGCTCCCGGGCAAGTGAGCAGGGCCCCAAGGCCAGCCCTGGGCTGCGTGGGAGGGAGTCAGGGGTGCGGGTGCCTCGGTTCCCCGTGCAGGTGGCCAGCACGGGCACCCGCGCTGCTGGGTGGGGGGACGCAGGCCACACATGCAGCGTACGGTGATGCTGGGGCAACGCCAGGAGCTGCCTCCTTGGATCTGTGCTGGGGACACAGCCAGGGGCCTCTTCGCAGGAGGGGGCTTCTGCTCYTGGCACAACTGTATCGGAAAATTGCAAAAAAAATTGAAGAAAACCACAGACTCACATAAGACAAGCAAGAAAGAAACTTTGAGACGTCATCTCTCTGAGGAGGAGAAGAGCAACATTTTCAAGAAAGAGAAGGAAAGACTAGAACTTTAATACATATAAACTGGATAAAGGAAAGATAATCAAGTTTGAGAGGAAGAAGGTAAGGTAAAGCTGAATAGATATTCAAGATGTAAACACCCTAGAGGAAAAACTGCTATTAATACCAAACATGAGGATTTAAGAAATATCAATGGAAAGAAAATATGAAAGAGAAATGCTATGCTTTTAAATAAGGAGATTTCTGACACAGGGCAATGTCTGAAGGGTGTGAGAATATCCCAAGAGAAATGCTGGAGAACACATTACCTGACTTTTTTAAAAAGCTCAGTTTTTTCATGCAGGAGAAGAAGTCAGCTATTTAGGAATACCCACAATGCTGCCCGTGCCACTAACGCCATGGTCTTTAGTCTTTCTGTATTTCAGTTCCTCATCTGCAATATGCAGATGGCCATATTTCCTTTCTTTTCCTTTTGGTATGATTTGCCTTAGACTGTGAGATCTTCACTGAACATTTTTCTTCTGAAGTAATTACATCTTGGCAAGAGCTGTAGTGCTACCGAGGTACAAATAACAAGTTCGTAAAATCCAGCTTGGATTCCAGACAGCAACTTCACTCACTAGTTTCTCCAAAGCATTTCAAAGGAGTGTTAGATTCTGGAGGCATATGGTTATGTGCATATATCAAATTCTTTGAGACATTATAATGGCATATTTTTTCTAACCCACTTCCTGGACATGTAGTATTTCCTTCCCTGGCAGGTGTAATTCCATGTAGACTGGTTGTTCAGCTCTTCCCACACTCGAGCCTTCAGTGTTTGCATTGCCATCATTGTTCCTTTGCTTGTCACCACCCGAGAAAGTGGTACCAAGCCTAGCAGTGTTAGACATAGCAGTAGCAATGGCATCATGCTGTACTAAGTGATGTCTGATACCCGGTACTTGTCAGCATGAAAAGCAAAATAATGCACTGTCATTTGTATGCCCAAAATGTGACTGATTGTGTAACGTGTGCAATCTGTTATGAGCAGTTTTTGAATTCTACTTATTTAATTTGCATGTTCTTATACACAAGGGCATCCCTGTGTAATTAAAAATATATAGCCTCTCCATGCTTGATGTTCTGTCACTGGTGGAGACTCAGCCAACACAGAAATCATAAGTTAAACAGCAAGTACATAGCCAAAGCTGTCCTTAGTTGAGAAAGCTGATTTAAACAAGGAAGTAAACATAAAAACCATTTTAGTTTTCAGATGTCTTATTAGTAAGCAGTAGGGGAGAAGGAAATCGATCTTTGCCAAGTGAAAAGAGATAACAGTGACAGAAAAATCATTTTAATTTTCACCTTGTAAGCTAATATTAAATTAAAGAGCAATACTAAAACATGTAGCTTTTAGTTTTCTCTTTCTCAATTCTCTTTGAAAATGAGCTGCAGCCAATACACATTTGCAGTGAAGGACACACACAGAAGATGGATGGAAAAGACCCACAATCACATGCTAATGCATGCAGCTTTAAATGCACCAGATTAAATCCCATTCTAATGTACAGAATGCTTATGCAACATAGACAGCACAAGGAGGTTGGGCTGTTTCTTGTTAAGTTCACAGGCAATCCTGGCCAATATAAAATCATCACATCTCCCTGTGGGCTATCCACTGCTCCTCCTACCGTGTTTATTCAGGTCTCTAAATCATGACAGTTTTAACATATTGGAAAGATAGGTTTGTTTTTATATTCCCAGACTCGATCGGTTTATGTCACCACAGAATTCAGCTGATGGTGAAAATTCCCACCGAGACACAGCACATCCTTGTTCTCAGTGGGGGTGTGAGGCCAACAAATCCCCAGAATTAGGCTGTGGTGTTTGAAAAGGGAACAACCAATGGTCTGTGGTAGTGGATAAAACTTGCGCTTGGAGGACTCACAGCTATGAGACTGAAATTATCCTCTCTCATCATAAACCTGTAAATGGCAACAATGCAAACACCATGTATTTTCCTCTTGCAGTAGAGACATGGGTAGGTTGAACAGAAGCCTGATGAGTTTAGGCTGAAATAAATAACATTTCTAAATTCCTTTCTCCAATGAAAATATACAGCCTGAATCATCCTCTTCTTTTTTGGGACAGCTGTCTTTGCGTAATTTCAGGGGTCTCAGTGCAAGGTTTGTGATTTACACTGGTGTTAGCAGGAGGAGATTCAGGCCCAAACAGCCAAAGCCAAACTGATCATTTCAAAATGTGTTTTTTTCAGTGCACATTCAATTTTCAATGTTTTGGAAGGAATTTTAGATGCGAAAATGTAAGCAGGTACATTCTATTTTATGAAAATGATTTTAAGACTAATAGAACAATTCATTRGAGGAAAAGTGTCAGAACCATATCTAAGATGCCCAATGAATGCACATGGCGAACTGTTCCTGGAGTATATCTACACTAGAGTACCACACATGTTAGAAACATTAAAGGCAATTGTAAACGACTTAGTTTTAGTATAGCAAATTGTCTGGCCATGCTGCACGGCACTCAGTACACATTAATTTATCTGTCTCAGTCAAATTTATTTGTCTCTCAGTCTGTTATCTCAAGGTACTTATATATCCATTTACTTCTTTTTCAGTATTTTTTCCTGTGGAGATTTTATCACTGACTTTGACAAAAACACTATTTTACCTGAACACAAGAAAATATGATAAACTTAGCAAAAATGGACCCTTATCTAATAAAAGAGTGATTGACTAAGATAGAATGAGCAATAGGAAAATACATTGTTTAAGGAATTGATAACGTGTTTCAGAGCCTTCCACCTCTAGAGCATCTTCCAAGTCAATTCCAAGCCAAAAGTGACCAAGAATTGATGGAATGGCTGCCTGGCAGCTGACTTTGTAGCTGTAACAATTTTCTGAGTAGATATATGTCTACATCATAAAAGCCAATGCAAGTGGCACTAATTAGATTGGACAAATCTATAGATTACATGTTAGGCCTAAAGTATTGCTCTTCAGGCCAATTATACTGCTGCCTAGACAGTATCTGTTCTGTGAATTAAAAAGGAGGTACTAGTTATCTGACATTCTGCAGTGATGAGCATGGCGTAAAAACCTAGGCAGACAAAAATGCACAGTATAAAGAAGAATCAAACAAACGAAACAAATCTCTCTTTCAAAAGAGAGCGCCAGAAAATGAGTTCTGAGTTATCAGTGGTGTTAATTAATGGACTTTCCTCCATTTTTATGGACCAACTCCATATTKAGATGAGAAGTCATGAGAAAATTCAAAATATAAGGGGTCAAGTCTACTTGCATTACTCAGAAGATGAGGTTTAACATAAGTAAATATGTAACTTTACAGCTTAGAAAGATTCATAACCAAGAGAGATATAAAGTAATGCTCAGCTATAGAAAAAGAAAAAAGGGTTATTGGCCCTAATGAATAACAAATAAARTGAGTCCCCAGCACAACACAGTTTTGGAAAAGATTATTTTCTTTATAGTGCATTTGAAAGTACAACTGCAGGAAGCAGAGAGGAGTTGTATGTTGTCATGCTGCATTACATCAGCAATACCCTCCTGGGATACTGGAGTTCTAGTTTCCAGGTTTGACTGTTTGGAAGAAAAGGCAGGACAAGGCAACTGAAGTGACTCAGGGATGTAAGAATGTATCTTTGCTGAATCAAAGGCTCAAGACAGGGCAGAAAATTAAGTAGGTGTATTCTCCCTGTCCCTGCTGAAGCTACAGACACAAGGCCTTTTTGTGGGAGACGACAAAAGATGATGGCTAATTCCTTTTGCCTTTCAGTTTWTTCAGAGGCCTCCTGCACGTCTTGCTGCATCTGGCCTACATCACAGGCAGTTACTTTGGAGGCTGTATTTGTACTACTCCAAGGGACACCCTGCACCGCGTCCCAGAGGAGAGAGAGGATGGTTTGCACAGTGCCTGGCTGTAGGGATGGGTCCTCTCTTTGCCCCAGGCTGATTTTCTTCTGGTACCTATGTAAAGGCTGTGTTTGATGCCAGCTGGATTTATTCTTGATGTCATGGTGCACTGAGTGGCTCATGACGTTACTAACAGACCATGAGAGCCAGTTACATGGTACTGGGGCTAAACAGTGGGGTTGTGACTCAGGAAAGTTCAGCCTAATTCCTACTGTATCACTAATGCACTACCTGAGTTTGGGCAACTTACTGAATTCTTCCATCCAGGGGGAGAAGAATGAGGATACTACTGCATTAATATCAACATTACTGTTGTGAATATAACTTTGCTAAATACTGCACGTGCTTGAAAACCAGCTCTTTTCTCATTTCAGTTGCATTTGAGCAGAGGGAGGAACACACAGCTTGTCAGGCATGTGTCCCTGGCAGGAAGAGTCAAGCTGTTTAGAGAATGAAGGTACTCTTCAAACTGCTACTTGTACAACCTTCCAGCTGCGCTTTTGTTCTCCAATTTTATCCATAGGAATTTGAAAACATGGAATAAACTCAGCAAGCCAGTTAAGGAAAAGGAGGGGCAAAGGAGGTATCTCTGACCCAATCATAGGTTAGTGCTTTTGATACTTGTCTTTCAGATCAGAAGACAGAGGAGAGCTTATGTTAGACACATGTCTGTCCTTAGTAATTAATATGACTCAGATATGTTTCTGTCCTATTTTGAAAGAGAATTGTGGCTGAGCCTTCACTCTCCTACCCGGCTCAGTGGTTAGATGGAGAAGTCTTTAAATAATATAGACTTTTCTCTTTGACTCCTTTCAGATATGCTAATCAGTCTTTCATCCTTTAGTGCGGGGAGAGAGAACTGTGTTAATTAATAAGTGCTGACTATTCTTCTTTTGTTTTTATTGAGATAGTTTAATTCATTCTATATATTGGCTCCTGAGCATTCTACCAATACCTTGAGTTATGGATTTTTTATCCACACTGAAGTACAAACTATCCTTTTATAGTTTACATTTGAAGTGAAAAATCTCTACTGGAAATCAAAAACAGAGGCAAGTTGTTTGCAAAACTTCAAGGAATTACCCAGCATCAAACAGAAGAATCCAGTAGAAGAAGTGGGGGAGGAAGCTTTCCGTTCTTGTGTGTAGGTTTAGAGAAACACTTCTCAGATAAAGATCTGGATATTGGACATTGAAACAGACTCCATTCAACTTAAAATCATTTTTCTCCAGCCAGCAGCCATGTACTAGAACTTCAGGACTAACAACCCCACTCACCCACGCCACCAGATAAACAAATTTACCCTGGTGGAAATTGGCTCCAACAATCAAGCTGTCATTTAAACAGCAGAAAGATGCCCTGGAAAAAAAATGATAGCTAATGTACAATGTGAAAGAGATCAATATGACTAACAGCAGGCTCCATTGTGGGTCTATTTAAAAGATGAAGAGAGATATATTTGGTAGTGAGAGAACTTGTTCTGTCTTCCATGCATCTCTGGTAAAGAGTAAAGAGAGGTCAGGCATGGTAATTGTCAAAGGCTGTTACCCTTTAACTGCATTCATTTTTGCTTCTATAGAATTCTTCATTTTATAAGAGTCATATGTTTACGTTTGACTTACTCCTCTTTTCTGTGTAAGTCCAACCGGTGAATGAAGAAAAATTAATTTTGACTGTGCTAAAAAGTCAAATAAGTACCTATTGTTTTGCTAGGGTGCTGGCAATATATTTCTGCTCTATGTAGCAGAATGGTATTTGTGTTCCCTGATCAGGGTCTCCATAGTTTTGAATATTTTGCTACAGAGAGTAAAAGACAGTCTGTGTTTGAAGTATAGTTTGAGTGAAGATAAAATGTGTGCAAATAACTGGGCAATGTTACCAGGTTTTGAATCAACTATTTAGAACAGATCTTTTCTCAGTGAAGTGTATAACTCTGCTAGGGATCTTTCTTTATCACTGCTTCCCACTATGATCGCAAAGAACCTACTTTTAATAGTGGACACGCAGCCAGTGTCAGGATGAGGTTTTAATGAAGCTTTAATAGGAGGAGACTGTTAATAAATACGTGACTGTATTTATTCAGAACAACAAAAAGTTTTAAGAAGCAAAACCAATTCAGCTATTTGAGTTTACTCCCACTTAGTTATTAGTGTTATGTAACAACCTAGAACGAATTGAGAGACTGGGGGGGGAAATACCTTTCTGATTATATATCGAAACACTTGAAATTCAAGTTGGGCTCAAGTATAGCACTTAGAATGCCTGATCTGTCTTTAAGGATTTTGTTATTATTCCTCTTCATTGCTATAGGCTGCACTGTGCTGCAGTAGGGGTGTGTTTTCTGAACTAGGTATTCAAAAAGAAGCCATATCAGGATACACAGTACAAGTACTTACCACTTTTCCAGAAGGACAGACAAGAAGTCAGGAGAAATATATTTGTATTCTCTTCAAAGCACCACTTCCAAAGTAAGTGAATGAAAGAAAAACAGTGGTACAGCACTATCAGCAACAGATCTAGAGTTTTGCTGTGTGAATGCCATTATTTTTTCTTGTAAAATTCATGCTGTTTTCCTTCTGAGTCATGAAGCACTTGCATCGGCTTTCTTCTCAGCCTCTCCCTTTTCAGCGACTGTTCAGTTCTGGATGTGTGGGTCGGATGGAGATACAGCTAGAAAGTCAGTGAGCGTGAAGCAGCATAAGCGCTGGGATCCTGTTGTTCCTCTCTAGCATTTGGTGAAAAAAACACATTTGCTGCTGCACAGCAAAGCTTTTCACACAGGTTTTGACAAATCTAGTCACAATAGCTTGATACATTTAACTGAACTTTATGGAAATTTAAGTAGTTAAGATTGATTTTCTGTCTTTTAAGCACACTGCAGTTTACCTAATTATTGATTCATGGATAAGAGAACATTTTCGCCCATGCAGAGGAATGGACACTGGATATTTAGAATGGGAATTAGAGTGGCATATGGTGAGAATTTTGTACTGGAAATTTTTCCAATGAAAAATGCTAATCTCTGAAAAACTGAAGATCTCTATGGGGAAATTTCAGTTTTTCAGTTTGGGGTTTTAAATTTTGGTTTACATTTTGTGTTTTACATTAAAAGCATCACAGATTGATACTTCCATGATGTCTCACCGGATGAATCACATCAGTTGCACTCCCTGCTTACAGGACTTTACCAGAGGCTCGTCATCATGTGGCACCAAATGCCTCAGCTCTCCACCATCTTTATCCTTCCACTTGTTCCTCTCAGGAATGAATCTAGACAGAGTAAGACTGTCATAACCTTCATTCTTAAAGCTTAATTTGGACCAAAACTTATTTACTGTGTAATGTTAGTGGACCTTAAAGAAGGCACATGGTTCAATGGATAGAGCTCTAAGCCAGGAGGTACAAGAACAAGGTTCAGTTTCATGTCCTGTCAAGACAATCTTTATAATTTTAAACAAGTCACTTCACATAAAGGCACTAATCTATTATAAGGATTATAGGGATAATAATAACTCCCTATATTATAGTTAGGGGCCTGAGGGTAAATACTGTAGAGGCTTTGAGTACTCACATATAACAGYGAATAGATCATATCACTTCCATAGATACATATTACCTTCTGAAAGGGGAATAGACTTACGAAGGACCACTTGAAAAGAAAACTGTATACACACTCCATAGTCATTAAGGCCATCCTTAAGGCAAGTGAGAGGAAGCTAAAAATCAGATATACTCAAGCTCTGGCTTGTTATGTCCTCTGTAACTGAGACAGCCGGGRAAAGCTACAGCTGCAGGAACCAGAGTGTGTAGTCCAGCATGACCAGCACAATCCCRGTCTAAGTAGAAAAATATGGATGTGGGAAAGAGTCTTTCAATACTGAGGAGATATACTCTTATTGCAGCGTACCAGTCCTCATTGGTAAAAGTTTCCTTTTTGCATTAGTGAGGCAAATCCAGAGTACTGTATAAAATCAAAATCCATCAAGTAACAAGGCCAACCAATTTCAACACAAAAACAAAGTTGCCAGTTCTCATGTCTCACAGCTATTGCACATTATTTCTTTAACACAAAGGCTAAATTATGTTTACTTTGACTGCAAAGGAATACAGATTTTAAAAGGCTAAAAATAGCACAGATTTTCAGATTCCCTAAGTCTCTACATAAGGTTTTGTTTGAAAACGTGAAACTAGCCTGATTATATATTCAAATAAAAAAATAAAAAAACACTTTCCAGCATCACAGCCCTGTGCTCATGAAATTATCAGATTTTTGTAGCAAGCAGAAATATAGGCGAGAGGATAAGCTTTAGTGAAATGATCTATTACAAAAGTCTAACATTTACAGAAAGTGAAGATAAAACTAACAGACTTTCATCACAGTTTAAATTAAATTAAGTCATTTTTTTTCTCACAAATAATATGTTGAGTCTTATAGGAACTAGTTCAGACTTCTTCCTTCCAATTCTGTTAATTCTGTTAATTGCACACCTAATGTAATCTTCTTCTTTCCCATTTGTCAACCACAGCCATTCATCTGGCAAATATATTCACATTACTGAGTTACTGCACAGTAATGAGCAATTGATGTAAGAGCCAATACCCTTGAAAATATTCATTTTTTCAGCAGGATCCATTATTTTGTCCCTTGTGTGTATAGTACTTTGCACTAGGCTCTTTATCCTTCCCCTTGTGTAGGATCTGGGACAGATAACCTGATACTTTTTAAAGAAATTAATAATGCAAAATAAAGCAAGAGTAGAAACTAGAACCTGAAAAAGAAAGTTAAACTGCAAATATTTTGTCATTTCCATTTGTAAAACTTCGTTGTGTTTGCACTTTTTCATCTGAATCCTGCATTGCTGATGTCAGTAGATTTTTATCAAACTGGAAGCCAAGTCAAGCACTTGCTAGAGTTTTCTGACTTTTATGTATTTATCTTGAATTCTTTATGTTCTCTGCTTCCTCCTTTCTACAACTACTTCTCTGTCTGTCTGGTTACTTATATTGACCCCGGTGCTGTAGCAGTCAGATACCTCTAGAGCTTGCTGCTCAATTTCAATAATGTGTTAAGCTAATGAAAACCTAGTTGTACAGGCCGGTTGCTGAATAATAGTAGTTTTAAAAGCGTGTAATGAGCTTTCTAGTTGGTTACAAATAAAATCTATCAAAAGGAGAGAGCTCTCTGCAGGGAAAAATGCCTGAATAGCACAGTACTAATAATTCCTCTCAATACCTGCTGCGTTGGGTTTTTTCACTCCTTTCCTCTTGTATGAGAGCTCCACCTAATGGGAGTCAAAGGAAGGTACCCACCTTTTAGACTTCCCACTAAAAATCTTTTTATTTCTATGCTGGTGTTTGTATATTTTGTAAATGGAGGAGGGCATCCTTTGACTTTCAGAATAAAAAGCAATTAATGAATAGGCATTCTGTGTTATGATCTCTCTTTCTTTTATTTTAACAGAATTATTAAGAGTTTGAACATAGTATTGTCTCTACAAGGCATAAATTCATAATGAATAAACTACATGAAAGATATTTCTTTTCAATTTTATCCTTGTGCCCCAATATTTGCACTCAGATGGCTCACTGCAAGAGCAATTATCTTGCAGAAAGGTCTTCTTACCTGTGTGTGCCACTGTGGACTGCTACAGCACTTAGCATGGGTACAAGATACAGCTTGCAAGATCAGGGTGCAGATCTGAACAGAGGAATASACTAAACCATAGGACAGGTTCTACTTCTCTTATTCAGAGGAATTAAAGGGGGAATCGTATCATTACCAACCCAAGGGCATCAGTGGCAAAACATTCCCAAAGAAGAAATTTCCACAATCAATACTGCACTTGCAAACGTTCAGAAATAAGGAATGAGTGTCCCTTTCCCATACTCCAAAGTGATACATGACCATAAAAATCATGACCCTGCCTTCTACATTAAACCAGTTCCAGATTTTCAAGCTTTTTATAGTTACCAACATATGTTTTCAAGTTTTTGTTTTCAACAAGTAGAGGTATAAATTCCCCATTTTTGCAGTGAAATCTCAGATCCTCACAGGCCTTCAGTAACCAAGACTTGAAAGAAGTGATGTAGACCACTCTCAGACTTGTATCCTATAGCAAATGAGTCAATTGTGTGTAATATTTTTTTATAAATATCATATACTACTTACATTATTGGTCAGGAATTATTTTGCCTCAGCAAAGAGTTAAATCAAATGGKAGATGTAGACAGAGCCAAACAGAAGAGGTAAAATAACAAGAACCCTTGAAAATGCAGAGAGGATGCAATTTGTTGGGAATATACCCTGTTTGAAATCTGGTAGACTCAGAACAATTTACTCTTCAAAGCCTAAATCTGAACTGAAGGAGGATGCTACTCTAGAAGGAGGTCTGTGGGAGCTGACAGATACCTACAGAAATAAAGGAAGAGAGAATGCTATCAGCAGGCAGGCAGTTTCTCCCAGCATAGAGTAGCTGAGTCAGATGCTCTGTATTCAAKGTCATAAGGAATGACTGGCAGTCAATAATAGAAAATACATATTTGTATTTATATTTATATTTATATTTAAAACAATGCTTTTGTTGTTTTAAATGCCATACAGATATTACAGAACAAATACAATAGTAATATTGTTGTATCAGTGTTGCTACAAATATTATGTTAGAAGCCAAGGTAAACTGTGCTTCAAAAAGAAAACAAACACTCCAGTAAAAATCCCCCATCGCTCAGTACAAAAGGTAAAGAGGCCATCACAGGGAAAATGTCAGCATTTTAAAAAACAGAAAGTATGCACAAATGAAACAGCACTGAAGCCTGTAAACATGGAAGGTCGAATGAAARCAGGAAATTAGGAGAGCTAACAAAGAACATAAAGAGTGCCTTGCACTTGTGATACTCAAGCTGATAAGAAGTTATTTAAATATATCAAAAGACAGCTAGAGAGCTGATTGGGTGATCTGGTGACAGATGTACAAAGGACACACAGGAATGATAAGATCACAGCAGAGAAACTTGGAGAACACTTTGTTGTCATGTTTTCCTGTTGAACACAGCAGAGGTGCTGCACCTGGTCCACTCCTTGCAGCAGATAGTTCAGAGGAGATGGTAACTTGAAGAAAATATGGAGGCAACATTAGGCAAAGTAGCTAGATTAGGTGTCACCAAGCCACCAGGGCTGTGAGGAGCTCAGTTCTGCAGTCGCAGAGCTGATGGTCAGGAGAGCGTAAGCACTCCTTATCCACAGCCCCAAACCCCAGCTCCAGCAGGCTGCCAGAGTAACTCCCATGTATGAGAGGGCCTGGGAACCACAGACTACACATCAGTAACTGACTTCCCTTCTGGCAARGTGGTATAGATGATAACAAAGAACAAGATCTCAGAGGATTAACGCAGTCTGCTGGGAAAGGGTCAGCATGGCTTCAGTACAGGAGAATCCTGCATTGCTGACCAACGTGGCTTAGGAAGGTGTCAGCACATGGATAAGGGGGATCTACTGCACATAATATCCTTGAGGCTTCAAAAAGACTTTGACAAGGTTTCACACCAAAGATGAATATAGCAACTAAGTTGCTAGGGCATTGGTTCTTTCATAGACTGTAAGTTGATCAAAAAAAGAGTGCTTGAAGATCACTTTTTGGTATGGAGTCAGCTGTAGAGTCCCCCAGGGATCAGTGCTGGGACCAGTTCTCTACAACATCCTTATCAGTGATTGGGAGAAGAAAATGCACAGTAAAATGTCTAAGTTTTTAGATAGTGTCAAGCTAGTCTAGTGAGTGAAAAATGTCTGTGCTGAGGGACTCTGGAAAGACCTTATAAAACTGAGTTGAAAAGTATACGAAGACAAAATGTAACAATGAGCTTCAACATCAATAAATATAAGATAATGCATCTTAGGGAAAATAATCTTAACTGTGCCTTTGTGAGACTGAACTTGATCTATCAGTTACAACTCAGGAATAAGCCCTTGAATTTATTGCTAGCAGTGTTCTTAAGTCTTAAGGTGGAACGTACAGCAGCAGCCCTAAAAGCCAACAAAATGTCAGGCATCATCAGGAAAGGTATTGACAACAAAACAGAGGGCATCATCTCACTACTGTAGAAAACCTTGGCAAGGGCACATCTTGAATACTGGGGCACTACAGGTATCACAAGGTAGACATAGCAGAGTTAGAAGAAATCCAGAGAAGGGCAGCTAAAAAGAGGAGAAGGATGGAGCAGCTGTCTGACAAGGATGAGTTAGAAAGGCTGGAATTCTTCCTTTTTAGGAGGAGGAAGCTGGGGGGGGGGGAATGTGAGCACAGTTTACAAAATCATGAAGATTGACCTATTATTGAGCAAATCATTCAATACTAGTACTAGGGCACTCATTTTAAATGCAATGAGATTATTTTGAAGCAAGACTTAAAGACTACAGCTAGACTTTGTTGCCACAGAGAGTTGTGGAGTCATGTAGTACTATCAGGTTCAGAAAGAGATTAGGCATTCATGGACAGCAAGTCTGTATACGGATACTGAAGTGAATGGCCAAGGAAGTATCTTCCAACTTCCTAATCAAATGACTCAATTCTGKGGAAGTATGAAAGGAATGAACTGCAAAAAAGAGTCAGGCTCACATGTTTTCCTTGGATAGTATCTCCTGCTGCCACTATTGGAGRCAGAATACCTCACTAGTTGGACCATTGGCCTGATCCAATAGGGCATTCCTCATGTCCTTATTAAATCTTTTGACTCTCTGTGCTTTGTATCTTTGGATAAGTGCATAAATAATGCTCTGATCTAAAGATATTCTTTATTTATCTCTGTTAATTTGTACTGTCTTTCCAGGAAACTTGAAAATGACACAGTYACACAGTCTTGCTCGTACTTTTAATGTGAAGGGAAAAGAAAAGAAAAAAAAAGAAAAGGTGGATGGTAGTCACCCAGAATACTCCTGCTAGTGACTGATTCTTCCCTTTTACGTGGGCTGGGAGCGTCTGTTTGACTCAGCCTTCCCAGTCAGGAAAGTTGCAAGGAAGGAAAAGGTTACAAGAAGGCCTATGAGTTTTCTACTCGGCAAAGAGACATAGCTGATTCCTATGAATGAAGAAGCTATCTGCTTCTTGTAGCAATATACGAGTTTTGAACAATTCTACACCTCCCAGGCAGTACAACCAAACACTAATCTAGAGGGTGGTTTTTGCCTACAATTGTCTGGGTGAACAGCAGAGGAGTCTTGGTGACTGTTCCCACAAATACTGCTTTTATTTTAGGTCTATAACTTGTCACCTAGATATTTTAGTACCCAGCTCATAAGTGTGGCTGAGTACTAAAGATAGCAGATTGATGGATATATACTGCAAACATTAATATGTAGCTGATTAAAAATWTGTTAGAGTTTTAATTAGATTTATACTTTAAAAGATAAAACAAATAAAAAATTCCTAGTAAAGACAAATCTTTTCATTACTGTTTGGCTCCTTCATAACCTAAACAAAGCATCTTGYATCTAAAGGTGATGTTTATTGGCCTAAATGGATTGACAGTGTCTCCTGAAGAAACTGATGAATAAACTGAAATGTGATTACATAAGGTCTATGCAATATCTCATGTTCTAGATATGGCACATCCTAATTTGTCAAATATACATTTAAGATAAATACCTTAAATATTAGTATTTCATGCAATGGTATTTACTAGACCAATTCAAACTGAAACACTCTGTATGTAAAACATAATGTTCATTTATGCCTTTTTAATAAAACGTTGTTGAGATTAACTGAGCTATAACACAGCTTCTTGGACTAGGATATTCTCATTTCTGGATTAGTTTATTGCTTATTGGATAGCAATGGCAGGGCTTCACCTCACTAACTTGAGGTGTCTGTAGTATCTGAACACACATCTGAACCACGTCTGAACTTCTTTTACAATTAGCAGTTAGAAATAGGCACTTTCTGGCATATAGTTCATTTTAGAAAGTAAYTTTAGCATGAAATGAGTCACTTCCGAAAACTGTCTGTTTCTCTCAGTAAATGATAAATGGAGTCTAGACAGTTAGTTCAGATGTRTATTTCCCCATCTGATCTGGTGAATCACACTCTCGATACCTATACCAGCCTGCCATATGCACATGGAAGAGCAGCATGACCTCTTCAGGTGCCCCGTTTAGGATTTGGTACAGCTGAGAAGCCAAAGGGTAGAGCAGTCTCTGCTCAGACGGGAAAAAAGCCATGAGAAGAAGTCTAGAGAAAAGAGATGGGAAGTAAAATGTACTGAGATTTACCTCTCAGTTGTTCTATCCCCTCAGTTCCCTGGATCATACCGTCAGTGACAGCTGGTCTTTGAGGGGTCATGGCCTGGCTGATCCCATTCCCCCAGCCCACAGGTTCCCCAACACCTGGCAGAGTTCCCATTATGGCTCCCTGTTGAATTTCTCCTTAAGTAGAAGGTGTCTTTGTGGGAAAGCCAGTGGGGTTGACCGTATTAAGATCCTGATTCAGTGTCCACCAAAAATAAAGGGAAACATCCTGTTGGCTTCACTGAATGCTGAACCAGGCAATAGTTTTTATACTTTCACCCATCCTACAACCGTGTAGTTTCCTCACCGAGGTGTTGCCTGTCCTGGCCGGCCGGAGGCAGTGCCTGGTTCCCCTTGCTTGCACTGCGCTAAGCTTCTGCAGTGGTCCAGAGAGCAGCTCCCAGCAGTAGACTGGGGCTCTTGCTTAGAAACTGTGCAGCCACAAAGCAGATATACCGAAAAGAAACATTATTGAAGTTTATTCTGTTCCTTTGCTTAGACTTAGTAGTGCTGTGAACTAAGGTACTATYTCCTGGAAATATGCAGTTTCCTGCAGAAAGACTAACTGAGGGAAATATCTTTTAAAAACTGTAGAAAYAGTTTGGAGATATTTGTGTATGTTCCAACTAGCATTCCCTATAGCATACGGTAAAAGTAGCAGATGATACAGAACTCATTTTATGTGATTCTTGTCATAGCTCATATTTCAACTTAACTGATTTTCACTGTTGTATGCTTTACTTTTCATTCATTTTCCTGCATAACTCTTCCTCCCTTATTAAACTCCATCTTCCCTTGATGTCTGCTCCTCTTTGTAGGACTCTGTCAGCTGGCTGGTCTGTGTGCCACTTAGGTGGTAGCAGAATCTTTTGGGGTTGCGCTGCAACAAAAACAGAGAGTAACAGAGAAATAGGAGTCAACAGCAATTCAAAAGTACATTCTTTTGTGCATCTTGAAGAAAAACTGATTTATGGTTTATTGATCTTTTTACCTACTATTCTTCTACCAATGATCTGAAAACAGTAAGCATTGTAATGGTTACTTAAGAAAGATAAAATTAATACAGGTGTGAAGTCAAACGAGTTGTAAATATTAGACTTGTTCCTTCATTTATGCAGAAATTGTTCAGCTATTGATGATTGATTGACATGAAAATTAATTTAGCTGTACCATTGCCCCTAAAGCTTCATCTATGATAATAAAATAAATATGCTCAGGATTATTCTCTGACACGGGGGTCAGCTGGCACTGCAAGCCTGTGACCATTAAACTTTCTGACCCCCAGAACAAGGTGGTTTTGGGCAGACTGTGTGTTTGGAGCAACCCTTGACCTGTGCTGATTCCTGAACCCGGCCTGGGAATTATTTGGACACTTGGTCTGGGCTGAAGTCATGCCATAGAACATTCAAAAAATTTRAAAACTTAAATGATGCCTGGGAGCATTCTCTGGGTGTATTTTATGTAAACAGTTCAGATGTGGTCTTACTGTCCAGCCGCATAAAATTGCTACCTAAGTACCTTATGGCAGGATTAGGCAGTGAAAGAGTAAACCTTGGCAATAAGCAATCACGGCAAAAATAAAACTATATTGAAATCTAAGAGCACGGTTTATTCAGTTACATTCTTAATCTTTGTATTCAACTCCCAAATGCATGAATTATTAGGAAATCAAAATTTATGAAAGCTCAATCTTTCCAAACAGAAAGATGCATTTTAAACTGAAGAATAAATTCTGAACCAAACATTTCTTTGTAATCATGCCCATTTCTTCTGTATCTATCAGCTTTATAAAATCACGTAATAAAATTTATAAGCATTTGGGAAATCTATGATATGCTATGAACCACTGGTAGATTGTTCTGCCAATGATTTGTGAAAAAGGTAGATAATGTTCTGAATTGTGCATCTGTTCAGATGAGTATGACATATATTTTACATAAACAGATTTGGAAGAATTTTGTGATTGAACTGATAAGAAGTAACATTAGTGCAACACATTTCTGTTAATTTCTTATTTTTTCTAAGTTACTAGCTTTGTAGGCTCATCTCTGTTTGGGGAGTATCAACTATGCTGATGACAAAAATTGTCTACCATGAGAAGCTAATTTATTTCACTGGCTTAAATCCAGAGATAATGCTGTAAACTTTGAAATATGCAGAAGAATTGATGAGAACTATGCAACAGTACTCTTTAACTGCACATTGTGAATATCTTCAGGGAGAGCTCCGAGGGGTTTTTGTATGTGGTAGCAGAGGGAAGATAGTTTTACATACTAATCCATGAAGGCTGAACAGGTTCTGCTGGAACAAATATGCTGTCTTTAAAAGACAAAATGAACCTGTAATATATACCAGAAGGTCACCTATGAGCTTTGCTTAGCATGTATAAAAGGGTCCAAAATAAGAAAAAACAAACAAATTTCAAGCAAGAATGAAATAATTGTGGATGAAACTGAAGATTCTCCTGTTTCATGTCAAATTAAAGATCAAAAAGGATATTGCTGACTGGTCAAATGAAACATCTTGTTTCATTCAGAACAAAAGGTATCATTACTTTCTGAGAAATTTCTGAGGAAAGCAAAGAGAGTTTTATTAAAAATGCAAGTAATTTTCAAAATAATTTGAAATACTTTATTTAGTGCATATTGAAATTAACTGGAAAATCAAAGTCATTGAATAAATTAGGTGATTTGTCCTCATGTGGATTTTTGAAATGCATAAGGCTAGGAAGTCTGAAGTGCTTCCCATAGTGTTGTGCAGGGTACTCTGAAGGTTCTCAAATTTCAAACCTTCTCCCACAGATTTCTTTATTAGAAGCAAACACCTTCTTTGATGTGAACCTCCTTGACTCCTGAAATTGTTGATCCTTTTCCTGTCAGTACAGCACATTATGAAACACTACAGAAGATCTCATTTTACTATCATTATCTTCAGAAGCATGTCTCCCACTGACTTCACTGATAGCAAGATTGGCTGCTGCAAGAGAACACAAAATTCTCCTGTGAAAGTGAGATCTACACTGACTTCAGTGGAAAATTTTCCTGCTAATGGAGCATAGGATTGAGTCCATTAATCTGATTACAAGAATGTGTTTTATCACCTTGATGAAAGTCAAAGTGATGGAATAGCTTTCCTTAGCTCTTCTTTTGTAAATAAATTTCCTACACTACAATGATATAACAAGTACTAATTTAGTTTTAAAGCGTGATACAGTAAGTCAGAAATTGTGAAATGTAAATATTAGTCTAATACAGTTTGATTTATTTTGAATGTATGACAGCAATTGCATAAGCTCTTCTATCCTCCTAGATGCCCAAGCACTGCTCTTATGTAGACTTAGTCTTCAAAATAAAGGAGACAAGTCTATCCAGTTTTGTAGGGATATCATTTTAGTGGCTAAATGATTATTAGATAATACCCATACTGTCATTTGTATCATTCTTAACTCAGGGCTAAGATCATGGGTTCATACTCTGTATTTCTGCTTGCTACTAACAGCAATGTTACTATTATGGTTATTAATAGCTGAAAAACAGATGCTACTTCGTGGTTGTATGATGTTCTTATATGAGGCTTCTGACTAGCGACGTGATGAAAATATTTTTTGTCCCTGACTGAACATGAAACGTAACAGCCAAATTTGTAAAAACACTGATGATGACTAGCCCCTGGATGGTATATATTCCTCTTCTGTGAATGCCTGTGAGCTGAGAATTTCATATGGAAACTAATGGGATTTCACTAGTTGCTTGAATGGATTTAAAGAAAAGACACTAGCAAGCATCTCTGGAAGAGCCTGATGAGAGAGCCCAGGTGGCTTTGGCTGAACCTGCTCTGCCATGTCTCCTACTCAAGAAGCTGCTCACTCCTCTGATACCTGCCTCATATCCCCCAAATCCATCTTACACAGCTGTTGTCAGTGGTTTCTTCCCTGCTCCACGGCCTGGTGTGCCTGCTGGAGCAAGGTCTATTGACCTATGTGCTACCTGAAGTCCCAGGGCAGAGTGAGAGTGCCCCACAGCCCAGCTCCCCACTCCAGAGTGCCCTGAGGGCAGTGATGGCTCCGCAGCTGCACAGCACCCTCCTTACCGCTGCCATGGCACCTCCTGTTCAGGTGGGAAGAAGCCCCTTGGGCTGACAGAGTTGCACTTCATGGAGCAGCTGCTGCATGTGTATGAGGAAATGCAGTCACCGCTGGTAAGCAATTCAGCTCTGTAGGACACTTTGGTTCTTAATTGAACAGATTTTGCAATCTACTTCTTACATCCCMACTGGAAGATAGCTGTGGCTTTGATGCGGTAGGTGACAGCTGCCACCACAGAGGAGGGCTCATGTTTCTGGAGCCGTATTTCAGGGTCACAGTTTTTCAGCTTCAGCCTAGCTGGGCATTCTAGTTTGAATGCAAAAGCACTTAGATTCAATTAGGCCAAACTTTCAGAAATCATCAGGAACTCAAAGATTTCTAAATTAGATCTAGCCGAAGGGTGAAACTTGCATTTTCACACAGCAGGAATACCAGCAGCCATGGCGAGGCTGGTGGAGTGCAGCCTAATGCACAGTTAGTAACTCCCTTCTGACAGAAAGGAGCATTATATAGGACCAAAACCAGGATTTGAATGAAATCACAATTACAAAGTGCTAACTGAAGTACAGACACTGACTGATGGAGCTAATTAGGAACGGACATGATGGCTGTGTACCAGTCTCTCTGCTCTGGCTCATTTTCTTTACATCATTCGATTCCCACTTAAACCAGTTATTGAAGGTTGGCAGGTGTTTGGCTAACACGATATCCCATCTTGGCATTTTAACTTCTAATGCTTCACAGAAAAGAGGGCTTAGCAACATGCAGTATTCTTCCATGATAGATTATTTAGATTAAAACATTGTTTTATTGCACTTCAGTGTCAGGTTGCCTGTGTCCTACAATTGTACACGAATGCACTAGACATGAATGCTTCCAAGACAAAAGAAACATAAATCAAAATGTTTACTACTCAGCCAACAATTCAAGAATATTAACAATAATATTAATTAATGATTTCAGATGTGTCCAGTGTGGAAATTCAAGCTTTCTTTCTTTTTTTTTTTATTTTCCAGTTGATATTCATGTGGTCTTGTATACAGTGTAGTATAACTTGAACAACAAAAGGAAAAGAACTGAAAAACCTGCTATTACTTTTTAAAGCTCTTTATGCTTTTATTTCTCTTACAATGCAGATACTGTAGAAGATAATCATATGCTATTAAGGATGATTTATTCATATTTGTACAGGTCTTTAAAAATGTAGAGAAAGACTGTGTTATCACTGCAATTTTTGCCATTTTCACTATTCTTTACATTTGTCAGTTTAGGCCAGGGTATAGCAGACAATGCCACTTGCTAAATAACACCTCTCTCCCTCTCTACTAAAAGCAGGAAATGGAAGGAAGGAAACCTTCTATTAGAGGGCTAGCTACTGAGGAAAAAGTAAATCACAGCACAGTTTCCCTGCCCCCCTATTACTTAGCKTTAAATAAAACTAAAGTCTTTTACTACCATCTAAGGGCTTCAGTAACACCTATACTTAAGCATATACAAAACTGAAGCATGTGTTACATGCGGCTGCATGAGAATGAGGCTTACAAAAATCAGTACATACTGACACCAGCTTGGGAGCGGGTGAAAGAGGGTGGAATCTCACCCACTGACATCATTTTACTTGTTTGAATTTTCCAACTCAATAGTGTGAAAAGCACTAGATGGAGTGAACATGAACAGACTAACTACTTGCTAACCATTTAGACACTTAATTTCTACCAACTCATTCTCCTTCGAGTATCACAGGTGTTTCTCATTTTTTTCTTTCTTAGCATGTTGCCCATAATTATCATTGATTCGCAGCCTTCCTTTTATGAGTCATCCTCTTGTTGAAATTCATGTGATTTAGAAAGGAGAAATGACTTCTAAAAGGGGTCTTGTGAATTCTTGAGAGAGAATACTAAATGAAAGACTCATTTAAATTTCTAAGCTATGCTGATGTTTGCCAACACAATTTTTATTTCCATTCATACTTGTTATAWCAAATATTTATAAAATATTAAATCAATATTGTAAAGAAAGGCCACTGTGCCGCTCAAGAAAAAAGGAAAACAGTTTCTTCTCTTGTATGGCGATATAACACATCATTGATGTATTGCAGCTCTCTCCAGAAAGAGCAGTAAGTATAAAGCTATTGTAACTATGACATTCAGAGACATAAGCAGAACAAAATTTTCTACRTATGCATCTGTAGTAGTACCTAGGAGTCCAAGTCATAGACCAAAGTGGGATTAGACTAGAAGCTGTATAGAATTGAAGACTAATGCAAATAAAGAAGGAAATATATGTGCTAAAGGCAATACAATCATGCTAATACAATAAACCTTTTCATGGAATGCCTTGTAAGACAAGTAGTTCTTTTTTTTTTTTTTTTTAAGACTATGTTAGGCCAAAAAGAGATGACAAAGGAACAGGCAAGACACTGATGGTAGAAGGAGCAAACTTTTAACTTGCACAGCTGCAACATTTCACAAACCCAGATCAGGCTAGTTTAGGTAAGCACTGAATCAAAATGATGAGGCTGAAAGTTAAGTCTACATCTCCTAAAAAAAAGGTAATAAATTACATATGTCCACTTGTGTTTGTAATGGTGTAGCCTTACATTAGTGACAGAACAACAACGGATGGTGACTTCAACCCTTGGACAGTTTTCTTCTCATCCTGACTCCTGTCGTATCAGGCTCCATCTTGCAGGGGCAAAGATAATTTACTTCATTGCAACTTAATGTCTGAAGACTGGGGAGAGTTTGCCCTAAGGGACTAGGGCCCTTTTTAGTGTTTCTTAAAAGGATTTCAGGATTAAAAGTCTTTCCTATTAGAATGAAATGTTTTCTTTTATTGAGCAAATTTCTTTTAGGAAATTAAATAAGGACAGAAATTCAAACTTCATCAAAGTATCTGAGCACACTTAACTGCTTCAACAGCCCCAGAAGTGATTTGGTGGCCTACCATAACTTTCAAAAAATGTTGAAAAAAAACAGACTTCTTTAAGTCTCAAGTGATGTTAAGTAAAGAAAATGTTAGGTAGAAGTGTAATTATGAAATTCATTGTATTCCTTTAAAATTATATTTGTTAATATATTTCTAGTTAGAATATAGGACTAAAACAGGTTAACAAAAAAAAAAAAATGATGAATATGCTTATTAATGACCTCACGTTTGTAAGAACAATAGACTGATTTTTGTCCTATCAGAGAATCAAAGAAAGAAAATTAATTTTCTAATGAATGTAATCACCATATTTACAGGTTAGGATTCCACAATYTTTGCTAAAACAATCTTAAAACACGTAGTTTTTCTCATTCTCATTCAAAAGTAAATATACAAAGTAATGGTGGTTGTACATTATATTATGGGTTCAAGTCACTCTTGACTGCACAGTAGGGTTGACTTCAGCTGTAAGTACCAGGTAGTTTGCCGTAGTGAGGAAATGCCGATTATCAGAACTTAGTTCATTTGCAGTGTGTATTGTTGTCTTGCCAAACTCTTCCTACAGTTTTACTGCCCCTCTGTATACTCCAAACAGCATRCTCAGCATCTCTATCAAGATCTTGGAGCATCATACAGGCGAAATATCATCGCTTTTCATTTTTTAACAACAAATGTTTTCAAAACTTTTGAGGTTTCTACTGATTTACCCMTAGATGGCACTCTATAGGACACAACTAAAACAAAACAGACTAGTAAATCTTGCTGCAATTGGACTTTTTGCATTTTGCTGGTTACTGCTGTTACTCCAAAACCATTGTAAAAATAAAGACAAAATTACAGTTCTTTCTTTGGCAGCTATTAAAGACATGGAAAAAAATAGTATTTTCAGTGCTTAGCACACCAAATTTGTTTGGCAAGTTCTGCTTCCAAGGTCAGCCGGGAATAATCTTTGCTCATCATCACATGATCACTGATCATTCCTTTTTTTGTTGTTCTCTTTGTTTATTTAGAGATTATCCCTTCTGAATAATATCTTGCTGCTGGCATAACTGCAACATTTACTGATGAGTTATGTTTCTGCAGCTGCAGTCTAATGAGCTGATGGGAAAGCAGCTCACTAATAAAAGTTTTCTGCCACTATTGTATGGGGTTTTTTTCCTTGGAAAGATAATATTAATAGACAGACATGCTTAATTTCTTGTTTCTGCCACTTTTCCTGCCTGAGGAGGTTTCTCCCTCCTCTGGCAAAGCTGTTACCTTTCTGTGAATGTCCTCTACTTATTTTTCTATAGTTCTCAAGTGGTGTAGCCTGGGGGATTAAAAGAGAATATCTATTTGTCTGTTCAGATTGATCTTTGAGTGTAGCCTTGAGGTCTATGTGTGAGACTGCAGATGCATCCTCAGGCACTCTCAGCTGCACGTTCTGGTGCTCAACCACGTACACTACTGGATAAGGACAGGCAGACTGCAGGGAAGAGGTGCATGTGCACTGCACTCACTACTGTTTCCAACACCCTCTCTCAGAAAGGTATGAGATCCCTTCATAGCTCATAAAATGCAAATCCTTAATGATTAGATGTATATAGCTAGCTATGGTGTGTGTACAGCAAAATCTCCAGAAAACTAGACTTTCTAAGCCTATTTTCACTAGTGAGTGAACTGAGCTGTTATCTTCAACAGCTACTCTGTGTTTTATGCAGTATAGGACACACAGCAATCAAGAAAGAAAAACACTCTCACCACTTCTAGAAAAATCTAAACAAGCCCTTACAAATAGCTAAAGCSAATTGTATTGTGGAAGCTAGAAAGAAACAGAGCTGGGCATGTTGTTAACCCAGCCTCACTAAGATCAGGCAGAAAGGAGAAGCAGAGGACAAGCTGGATGGACTGCCAGCCACRACGGTGCTTTTTTCCCTTTCTTCACATTTTTAGAATGATAGGAGTGCCCTAAAGTGTTCCACAATGAGCGTTGTCATCCTCAGCCACACAAGTTCATGAGTCAACAGCCTCATCAAACAAATACTGTTTAAAAATGATTTACATTTTACTCATATTTTCCTGCTTGCTAGAGTACTGTCTAGCTACATGTTCAAGCTGGTCTCCACAAACAGGTGGAATAGACACATCTCTCTTCMAAGGCAAGAACAACAGACTCAAGCAGCTACAACACAAGGCCTCAAACCAAGGCTCGCTGATAATTAGAAACCCCATGATCCTGTGCTGGAAGTTATGTCATGAATTTTCACAACAAAATGACATGAGTGAGCAAAGATGCAAGCCTCTGGATGAACCAAAGTATGGGAGACCAGGCTATAGTCTGGCTCTCAAGCAGCTCTCACCAAGGCAGGTGCTGAGGCTGTTTGAGGATTAGGGGTAGGTTCCTTTCCCAGCTGCAGGAGGCAGCAGAACAACAAGGATTTCTGCTGGTTGCTGTAAAARAGTTGAAGAAATCCTGAGGAACTGCTGTTGCATCCTGCCTATGAATCAAGACCAGAGCTTTAGCTTTCTGTGCATTATTGCTCTTTGCCATACTGTATAAAACCTACTTTGGTATAATAACTCAACTAGTGTACCTCTTTCATTACTTACATAATGTGTGCTCAGATTCGGGGTCTAGAAAGGATTAATAGGTCTTACAGCTTAGGTATGGAGTRTATGGATAAGAGAAAAAATGTTCTGAAATTTTTGGAAGATCAGAAGTCAGACAAAATACAGGAGAGAAGGCAAAGAATGTAAGTGAAACAAGAAGAATGTGGAAGAGCAAATGGACAGAAAACAAGAAAATATTGAAAGCAAAACACAAGAGTAAATTACAGTTTAAATACATAACTAAGAGAAAGCTAATTATGTTACAATAAAATRTAACAGAAACAATACACAATTTCTTATTTTAAATGATATACCACTATCCTTCTTTGAGTGGCAGTAGGAATTTTTTCGTGGTGGTTGGTAGGCTTAATCTCAAGGCCAATGGAATAGGTTTAGTTTTCTTGTAGTCTAGTCTGGGATGGATTTTTCAGTTAGTTGTTTGCATTTGGCAAAGAAAAGTCTTCCTAATTTCTCAAGAAATTGCCAAGTATATTTTGAACACTACTGCTTCTTATAACATTCTCAAAACATCGAAGCTTCTCAAGCACTTTTCCACTTGCAAGTATAGGAACCAAATAAATCATCAAAGGCTTTTGTCAAAATGAGGAACAAAGAAGAAAACAAAAGACAATAATGATAAAGGTAGACACAATGATACTATCAAGACCCTTGAAAACAAACAAATGGAAAAGAAAGCATGAACAATTCTACCCTAATTCCATAATCCCTTCCGGATCTGACGGGTGACCCTCAGCTGTTCAAGTTGGTTAACAGGCTTTCAAGGCCAAGCTATTGAAAGCATAGTGCAGTGATATGTTTAAAAGAGTCGAAATGTGCTTAAATAATGAATGTCCCAGCTTGTCTATTGCACTTGATCAGCATGTTTTTCCTCTTCACCACTGAAAAAAGCCTGACTACTGCCTCTTGAGAAGCAAATAATTTTGACTATGTCTAGGAGGGCTTAGATCCAGGATAAAATGCTACTATCAGTTTGACAGAGCCTGAGACAGCACAGTATAYAAGAGTCAGGGAGCTTCATGATCACAGTCTGATTATTATTTGGGAAATTCGTTCTATCTGTGATTGTATAAGAAAATATTTCTATAAATATTTGGTAGAAAGAGTGTAATTTGTTTTTCAGTAATACCTGTTTTATGCCATAGTGAAGCCAACAGAGTAATTGAACCATCAATGCACTGTAACCGTGYTATTTTTAAGAGTATTTCTGTAGAACCTTAAATTGCATATATCTCTAATTATTTTATCATCAAATTTTGTAAGGATGTATTAAAACCCAGCTTGCAAATTGCAACTGAAAACCAAGAACTATTCTTTGACTTGCTAATGTAAAGTGCTCCCAAAAAATCAGACTGCCCAGATTTCAGGCCAGACATTCCAAAGCATATTTTCCTTTAATTTCTGTGTATCTCAGTTGCTTCTTGTTAGAACAGGTATGATACCATCCCCTTCTTCCGCAGGGATACAACAGTAAGTTCATTCAGTCCTCTGAAGCACCTATAACAAGAAAAAAAAAAGAGTCACAAGAAATATTTACATTCTCTAAGCTAACTTTTAAAGCAGATTCACAAAGGGCAAAAACTGATGTTAAGTAGCTGTACATGCAACCTTAGTCCTAACATATCTTTACTTTTGAGACTGTAATTTTGTATACTTTATTATTCACACAGCTGAGACCTAAAAAAACATATTGTCTTCATAAACTACAATTAAAACAAACTTTTAAGCCATCTATATCCTACAAGTCTAAAAATGAGCATTTTCTTATTAGAGAGAAATAGCTTTACACAGAAAAAGCTGTACATAGTGATGTGCTGCTCCATCAATATTCATATAAGTGAACTTTTTGGATACCTCCATAGGAAAATTAGATAAAACATACTAAAAATTTATTTTGGCAGTTTCCCACCCTTATYTATATGCTTGCCCATACTCAGTGACTAAGGCTCCTTTTCTGTCTTTCATCAAGGACCGATAGAAATAAATTGTAAGTTTTACAAAGAAGAAGAAGAAGAAGTCAGCATTTGTGAGTGGCAGTATGGCAGTATGACAAGAGATGTTTATCATGTATASCTTTGCTCCGTTGTTTGTCATCTTAGAGATCCTGACCCAAGCAACTCTTTTCTAGAGCTGTCTTCTTTGACAAGGGACTCACTACTAATAATATACAAACCACATCATTTCTTTTATTGCTTTTTCTGATTAATGACATGCAGATGAGTATCTTATTAGATAATCTCCTCAAAAGAAGAGAATGAGTGTAACTCTTTCTTCCCTGAGTTACTTTTTTGATCTATAGAGKACTCAAGGTCAAGTTTCCTCAAAACAACAGTCACGTCCAAGGAGATCATCATGACCAGTGAGATATGCTCAGAGGAGGTTCTCTCAACTTCTTTTGCARAGGCTTATTTAAAAGTTCACTGTATTAACTGGAGAACTAGAACTAGAGTGAAGCAAAAGCCTGCACATTGCATCTGCAACAGGGATGTTGGTTCTAGTCTGTGGAATTAAGCAACTTGAATCATTTCATATGAAGTAAAAAAAAATTAAAAGATGGCAATGGGAGTTCTTCCATGAAAGGACAGCCTCCTGCACACTGGTGAAAGATTGGCACTGCAGGTTAGAAATGTTGGTTCGACTTCCTTCAGACTGGGAAAAAATATAGACACTGATCTTCCAGCAAGAGCCCTAGAATCTTGAGTRAGGTTAGAGAAGGGAACAATCACTAGATTTTTTTTTTCTTCTCAAGTTTTCTAGTGCATTAAAAAGGCAGTACAACAAATGTTGTTTCTGGTAGAAAGCATTTTTTTTTCTCTTTCTTTTGTTGGCTCACATTTCCTTTGCTTTCCTGGCATATACTGAAAGTCTAGGACTGGCCTCCTACTTTAGTTTCTGGACCTCTCTCCAATTTCTTCTAAGTTTTGCAATATTTCTACGCCTCAATTCTCAATTTCTCCCTGTATAACACTATCTTGAGCTGTCAGTAAATGTAAAATAAGAATAAAAGAATTAGGATAGAGAAAGTTGGAGAGTTAACTTTATTTCAAAGAATTATTAAAATCTTGCCAATTTGACCATGTCATTGGTAGCCCAAAGGAAWACTCAGAGAAAGGGAGCTATTTCATATGTGGAACATAAACTGGGAGGGCAACTGCGAAGAGGTACTCTTAGCTAAAGAAAAAGAAGGGAGGGAGTAAGAGAAAAAGACTGCTGATAGATTTTGTAACAATTTGCTGTGACAATATTTAGAATAGCAAGTTATATTGTTTAGAGTGACTAGATATTTTTTCTTCTTCTGGAACTGGAAACAAAAATTTAAACTCCAGCAGTCAGGAGCAAGTGTGCTTGTAAGGCTGGGAAAGCTARTTTTAGAAGAAAGAACTGTGAGTCTTTGGGCATCAAGCCAATTACAATTTGGAAAGCAGGAGCTGAATTATGGTGGAAGTGGACTTTTCTGCTGTTATTTCTCTCATTTAATCTCCAATGCTGTATTAGGGCAGCTACCACTCAAAAATATCATTGAAAAGGTAAGCGGCACCACATACACTTTTTCACATGTTGAAGTTAATTTCTCCCGATAAGGTTCTACTTTTCAGTTCCATCATAAAATTTTACCTGAGTTAAATTTTGGCATGATTCAGAAGAAAAAGGAAAAAGGACTAGGAATTGTTAAAAAGGAAGATGCTATTAACATCTTGATTAACAGAYATTTGCTGTTCTTCATAGTCCTATTCCTTGGTAATTCAATCCCCTGGAGAGATCACTTGATCATTTCTTATTTTTAGTCACCAAGATCTTTTTTCTTTTTCAGTGAATTCSAGAGGGTGAACCAAAAGACATACCAATAAACAGTAATTATTTTTTTACCAGTTATATGAATCAGAATTCCAGCTGTGGCAATCCTTGCAGTCTAGATATACACAAACTTGGAGGCTGTCAAATTCAAACTGCCACTTGGAACCAAGTTTTGCTGTGTAAAGCGCAATAATTTTGGAAGTACTTGTACTTGTCAATCTTGATGTACATCTGTGAATTGGGCCCGTCCCTGACAAATGTTAATACAGTAAAACTCTTGTTTCCATAACCAACAGAGGCACTCACCCCATGAAGCTCAGTGCAGCTACAACTCTGTGCTACAGATGAATAATATGAAAAAACTGTTAAAAAAAAAAATGTTTCCCATGGTAACATGCATTCATTACAGTGCTTGAACAGGACTCTGACCATGTGTCCTTTTGCTCTTTACTTGCTCTCCAAGGAGTTAGGGCTAGTATTAACATGCCATGTCAGCCAGCTTGGCTGCTAGCTCTATAGACGATTATAAATTCTGCGCTGCAGCTGAGATTAGACTGGATTATTTATTAAGGGCTAGTTTTATGGTGCATGCTAGGAAAGTCATAACTTTTATATTTATGAGAAAAGAAACAATATCATTATCTTGTCTTAGAGTTCCCTCCTAACAAGATTTTGCTGTACAAAATTGCAAGAGTTATTTCCTCCCTCCGTCACTCTTACAGGCCAGCTAAATAGTTCACTAAAATGATTTGTACAAGGACCTGTTTACAATTTTTATCTTACTATGATTTCCCCCCCAGGGCTATGGAGTATAATAACTTTCCGTAAAATAAATTAATCATGATTATTTTTCAATGTACCCTCACTCCTTATACAAGCCATCATTAATTGTTTATCATGTAGGCTCTATAATCATCACTGATAATAAATGCAAAGACAATGAAGTCATCACCTACTTGTGAGGCCTGTTTTCTCCTCCGGTTCAAGGAAAATTTATGTGGCTGTAAATAGAGATTTTTTCTGTTTCTTCATGGGATGGGCTGTTGCATCCAAATGGCAACAAAGCCTTGGTGTAAGATACTAGGTGGGACACAAGTATGTATGGTTTGTTCCCCTTAATGATAATATAACAACATTATCCATGTAGCAGTACAGGATACCAAGCAATCAGTTCTGCATGCCCAGTAGTTTTCTTTGCAGTCTTACCTACTTACTGAGTAGGCGTCGCCTACTCAGGTTGTTACAAACTATTCTATACCTAGTCAAGCTATGTGACCTCTATGYAATGACTGGCTGCTTTTCCCCTCGCCCCCCCTTCAGTGGAATGATCCTGTTATCTTCACCATTCTTTAAGTTATTTACTATAGCATATCTAACATTGCCAGCTGTGGCTTCCTGATAACCTCAGCACACTCTAATGCATTCTTCTTCTAGGGTCATTGAATGGGTTACATACACATTTTGCATAGCAAATGCTCACAAACAGAATTATGTGTATAATGCTTTTGTAGCTCCTTTTATTAATATCTATTTAATTATGACATTGCTAATGGTGATCTCTTCAGGTTAAAAGGTCCAGAGGCAGACAGGAGAACATATGAGTACACAGTATGACCACAAATATAGGTGGTCCTTCAGGATCTCTCTTGAAGAGATGCAGAAAGGAGAGGGATAGAATTAGCCCCTTAGGTCTGCTTCTTCACTTCCTAATCTCTGAAGAGAGGTGCACTGGAGAGGACACTGAAGGGCTGATTCTCTGCCACCCCATATCTCATARATACTTACCATGTCCCAACACTACGTCCCAAGTCACGGTACAACAGCTCCGTGTCAAGTTCATCCACATCATATGGGTGCACAAATGTCAACCTCCGACATGTCAGCCGAGCTCCATACCTTCTCYGATTGGGATGCAGTCCAGTCTCACACTCTGGCAGTCACCTAAAAAAAGTGGCCAGTGGGCTCCGGCCAGCAYGTGGCTTAGCTTGCAGCAGGGTGCTGTGCTGTGGCTGACTCTCTTCTCCCTGCTATAGCAGAGATGTGAGCTGCTCCTGGATCATCTCCTGAGCTGCTGCAGTTTGCAGCCCAGGTTTTTATGTTTCATAGCTAAGATCTGTTACATTTATTAAGGTTGTAAAGGACAGGACATTTCCCATTGCCAAATTACTGCTCTTTCTGCAGAAATCTGCTACAGCAAAGGACCAGGAAAGACTTAAAAAGGAGGTGGGCACACAGCTCCCCATTCTGCAGTCGTATCCCTGTAAAGGCCATGAAAAAAAGCAGTTTGGGAGGCAGAGCCTTTTACCAATAACTAGTATCCTTAAACTAAAAATTGTTCATTTTACATTTGATTGTGTTCTCATTAGCAATCAGTGCATTCTTGCAAGGTATCTGGTAAGAGATGGAGGCATAAGCAGCTCACTAGTCTTTCTCYCAGACTCAGCTTGAACATTTCTTCCTGTCAGATGGGAATAAAGTGAAACTTTGGAAGACAAACAGTTCTGAAGAAGGCAGAGAAGCAAGGCAGGAGCATTGCCCAGAGGGACATGACGGGAGAATGAAAAACAGGGCATGAAGAGAAGTAGCTTTGCTCAGCTTTCTTTCTCCTTCTTGTGAGGCTTGGGCAACTTTCCTCATAGATTTACCTTCCTTGGAGTAGTTATCCTTAACAGGAAAAGTAAAGATCCACTTCAGGAATTCAGTCACACACTCTAGCTTCCTGGCAGTAAACAACGGAAATACGGAAATACGTCTGAATGAAGGTATTGGTCAACACATAGTTGTGTTTTCTTCCTCAGAGTCAGGAAGTCCAAATAGCTTGACCATTTGACTACCCTACTCTTGTGATTTTCAGTAACTTTGCAACTTCCGAAATACTGTGAGGTTATCTCTTAATTCCACTTGGCAGATCATTTTTATTGTAAAAGTTGACTTACAAATGGAGGTTTATTTTTGTTAGCTGGTGTTTATTGATTATAACTTCTGATCTTCCTCTCTCCCTTCAACACCAGCACAACTGTGTCTTTTGGTCAGTATCCAATTTATAGCAGTTAATCAACTTATACTTCTTAAATTCAGATTTTATTAAGGGTAGCTTTACAGTGGTTATTTTCAGAACAAAAAGAGCACAAATATTTCTCAAAACATTTCTACACCAAAACCAAACACCCTCAGATCAAATCCAAATTCACTTCAGACATCCTGGACACTATTAAGAAGTAATTATTCAGTGACCATTAGTACTATTTTTACCTGGAATATGCACTTTTGCCCCATGTGCCCTGGTGCTTTACTCAAACTGAAAGGCATTGAGAGGTTGCTTAGCTCTACAGTGTAATCATAGATGGGAGCAATTGCAAGTACGACGCCAACAGAACACTAAGTGACACCTGGGCCTGTAACAGAGCTACAGAGAAGGCAGGGATGTTTGCAGRTCTTTCACTCATCCATCGCTCTTCTCAGTATTGTGCAGTTATGAATTGAATTAATATGAATCAGAAGAGGCTCTACTTGAAAAAAAAATCTTAATTGATGTCAGAAAAAGCCACATAGATATTCGGATCCTAAAAGAGAAAACAGGTGGAAGAAGAGACAGTCCTTTATAGAGAGCACAAAATATGATGCGCTAGGTCCGTAAATAAATAGGAGTAGGAAATAACCTACCATAAATAAACTGGCTCTAGTGAAAATTCTCCTCAAGTAAACCTGGTCAAGTCACATAAGTTTTACTTTAGTAAGGCATAAAAAGCCATTTTCAATGTCAATTGGATCTGGTTGATTAGGACTTGATAGGAACCTTCTTCAAAGCCTATTAGTAGCTGCCAACAGGGTGTAAGAAATATGCTGGAAGTGAGATGAAGTAATTCATAGTAACCATGGGAACTTCTAAAACCTTCAGCCTCCTCAGAAAAGAATGACATGATATGCTTGTAGAAAACTCAGAGGATAACTATAATTTAAATTAATTATCCGCAATGACTCCTGCAGACAAAAACCAGCCTGATCRTGGGCTCTTTGCAAAACAACAGCAWCAACAATCAGTTAACCCAACAACCTCTAGGTTTTTGCCATTCATTTGGTACTAAGAAACCAACTCYGGGGCTGATCCTTTTGAAAATCTGGATATATCAAGTCTGCCGCACTACCTAYATGAGAAGCAAATGTCTCCTGTATGAAGGATCTTGGTGGAAAGTTTAAGTGGATAAGAACTGCTGTTATTTTACAAACAAGCAACAGACTCCAGGGTGTGGTGCATGTAAACAAGGGGGAAAAATGACAATCATGACAAAGAGGAGGCAGGCATGAATCACTGAAAGTTACGTGCTGGAAATGCAGACGACAGAAGCAAATATTTGAAGCTTTGGAAGGGSAAAGCAAAGAATAATTATTAGCATTTTAAGATTTGAAAGTTATTCATCAACCTTTCTCTCTCCTATATGCTTTYTGAAGTAGTTAAACTATATTGGGAAGAAGCAAAGTGATCCTCTCCTTAAAACGTCACGGAAGTAGCTGAGATCAGCTGTGACCTCTCCCTAAAACAGCTGCTAGATTTCAGCTCTGAGTTGAGAAACTCAGTGGTTGGTTGTTGATTCTACTCCTCATATTTTTGTATGGCATCTGGAGTGGCATTTCAATGGGACACATAATTTGTAATAATTCAAAAATCCTTCTCTATTTTTTTTTTGCCTTAAGCTTCAACTCCTAGAATCATATGATTAAGGGAGAATCTTTTGTTTCTTTTGCAATCGTAATTCTTTATTGGCATGGTGTCAGAAAAACAATTGAAAACATGAACCATGAAAGCTAAGTCCAGAATACAATGAAAAACAAAAAAACTTATGATTCTAAGCCACTACTATTGTCTTTTTTTATAATCCAATGTTTGTTTGATGATCAGAATGAGAGGTTTTTTCAATGTCAGACATGTCATTGTAATTTTAAAGGCATTCATCTCATAAACAGTAAGGAAAGCTATTGCACTCTGATGCTACGTGCTGATCATTCCCCCACATTTCCCCCTTTGAGCATGCACATGTGCGCATGCATGCGCACGCGCACGCACACACACACAGAGACGGTCTTTGTTCTTATTTAGTCTACATGAATAATGACTTGGGTGCATTACAAAGAACAACTAGAATTTGCTTTAAATACCTGCTTCATAAAGATAACGTAAGCCAACAGGAAGGTGACATTTCATTAATCTTGTTAAGTCAGTGACAAATGCGAGTAATATGAATGCATCATTCTCAGAACTCTCCCAAAACTAAGTTTCTTATGCATCTATGAACTRTCATATATTTCCTCTAAAGAGGTGGTGAAATCTGAAAAATGTCTAAAACCACATAAGCCATCCTCTCCCACTTCCATGGTGATTCTGCCTCTCTGTGAACTTGAGAGGCAGAGGATTTCAAAAGACTCTTGAAGACACTGCCATAAACAGTGTCTTTGTTCACCATCTTCCCAAACAGCCATGTACTGACGTATCTTGAGTAGATCGCATACAGAGGTTGCGCATTGTGGAGCAGAAATACCGTAAGGCATCAACTGATCAATTTTACTACATGTAACATAGAAAAGAGAAATCATATACTGCAAGTTAAAGTACGTATACTTCGCCTTTTTAAAAATACCTTCATAACAGCTATTAAGTTCCTGAAACCATTGGCTTCAGAGTTCTACTGCAAATGTGCACAGTGGCCCACCATGCACCCCCTATTTTAGGGCAACCCTTTTGAGGATTTTATTTTTGCTCTGAGTATTGTAGAACTAAGAATAGTTCATTTTATTGATCAAATGACTGTATGCACTTAACCAGCACTGCCTCAGATTTTATTTTTTAAGATGATGCTTGCTTAGCATGGAGAACTGTTTCCAACTCAGATGCCTCTATGAAGCACACTTGAGATTGCAATCTACTTGTGGAGGACAATAGAAAGGAAATATTATACACATTAAAAAAACAATGTCTCCTTTCATAAAACGATGTTGTAACATAGTGYTGAGTTCAGTATACTGCTCAGTAAAGAAATCCTGCAGTAGAGTGAAAGGTAGGTCCAGTTATAACAAATTGGAGTTCAGAATCTTTGGGAATCACCTTAAATGGWAAGTGCCAAATATCTGAGAAAATATAATGCATTAATTGAAGTTCTTTCTGYCTTCTTTTTATAGAAATCCTAGCCTATCATAAAACTTTTCTAGATAGGGGCTTTCAATTCCTTAAATGGCTTAATATCAAGGATACATTAATGAAGAATTGCTCTCCAGAACCACAAGCCTCAGGAATGAGCTGCTTGCAGGAAGCGGTGACCAGTTGTCAAGAAGCTATGAGGAAGATTTTTGCACTTGCTAATCATCTTTAAAGAACATATTTTACCTCTTCTCATGTTCAGAATCAAGGAAACTATTTCAAATATTGAAGTCGCCCTAAAACCACACAGAACAAAAGGTCACAAGCTGATACCACATATCTGTGTTTTTCAGCATTTTCACTAGTATTTCTCCTAATTTGAAAAGTTACTCAAACAGCTAACAACCACTTTCATTAATGTTACTTATTTCTGTGCTGTGTAAATTTAAATGTTCATTGAGGTTAGCTATGGTTAAGGGAAATGACTGAGTTTATGGACTGGGTATTCACCAATGAATATATGCTTGATACCTTAGAGTAATATTTCCCTAATGCACAACTGTGTATTGCAGTGCTTCAACGTTGAACATATACAAAACTCRCTTAGGTGGTCCCTCAGCAGCAAGCGTGTGATTGTAAATGATATATTTGTTGAGCCTTCCAATGAACTTTTCATATTTAGCATCTGGTATTGCCCCAACTTAATCTTCTAACAATCATACATAGCAATCCAGCAGTGTGACTATAGTAATCTTTTTGAAAACCATCATCTGTCAAATGGTAGGTTGCTTTCCTTAACATATTTATTACATTCATATGGAAATTCTTACACAGTCTATCTAATTTGCCATTCATCTAGTCAAAGTATTCACATGTTAATATTTTACTGAAAAAAAAATGAACAGTTCTTCTAGCTGCAGGGCTAACTTAATTGCTCTAAACTGCTTAAACTCTCTTTGTGTGTCATTTTCCCTTAAGAAAACCAAGTAACATAAATGAACAAGGACAACAACATTAAATATAGCAAACCAACATTTGTCTCTTTTTCATTCACATTAATCAAATGTTAACAATGCATTTGTAGTAAATATTTATGGAATGCTTACTTTTACATCCTGAGAACATGCTGTAATTTTTAACCCATAGCTAAAAGCCAACTGTTTCTCTCAGATACAATACCGTACTATTAAATAGTTATTGAACTTTTATATCTATGTAATGAAATGAAATTTGATTGCTGTAACCAAGAAAAATACTCACTATCAGTTCTTCTTAAAAATATTTCTTTTTGCATGCAAATAAAATTGTAGGATCACCATAAGCTAGTTGTTTCCTCCAATTTTACAATAGGTTTGTTTATAGTTCTGGTGTATTTACCATCTGATTACACAGATTTCTACAGTATTACAGGCCATCTTCATGAAGAGGTAAAGAACTATTCCCAAGAGACATTCTGTACATTTTACCCAGTGATGTGTTCATGCAAAATACAGAAACAGGCCAAAGAGTAGAAACCTTTCCACCGATATTGCAGGCTAAAAGCTCAGAACCAACCACCATACCCCTTCTCCATCTTGCAGTCGTGGCTGTTTTGTGGCCAGTTTCACTGTAAGGGCTTGAAATGTGCTTCTTATCCATCTACAGCCAAGTGTCTTACACCCCAGTGGGGAAGACACTGAGGCTGTGAGAGGAAGCACGTGTCATACTTGCTTAGCATTCCTGAAGGATTTTGGAAGCAGCACTGAGGTAACATGCAAAAAAAGACAGAAAAAGTGAGAGATTAATTATACTTTATTATTCTGCTTTTTTCCTTAACTAATTAGCAAATGTCATCCATGTTTTTTTTCTCTAGAATGAATTTCCTGTGCAGAAATTAAAAATAAGTCTAAATCAATGTAGCTATATTCTAATTGTGAAAACTTTTTTCTTGGTGCAGGAAGGAAATGAAATGATCTCCAGACATCTGTGTGAATTGGATCATGCTAACAAAAGACAGACAGACATGCTTATTTGGCAAGACTTTTTCCACTTCTCATTTGGTAATTATTGTCTTGTCTTTCTCTATAATTACACTGACAAGAGGTGAAAAAAAAGGGAACAGGTTCCAGGATGTTTGACCTAGATTTCCCCTGATTTGTAGAACAAAACAGAAAAATATTTMAAGATTTCATAGATTAGGGTCAGATAAAAACAGAAAGTTACATAAATCCATGCCTAGGCCCCTGTTTCCTTGAATTGCATTATAAAAACATCATCTCAAGGAGAGGACAAGAGAAGTTTGGAGTCAGTACTGTTAGTATATAAAATCTGTGGAAAGCTTGTAGCTTCAAATGTATTTTTAGSCCAGTGTTTCAGTAGCCCCAACAACATCTACTCAACAGAAACCTATGCTCAGTAATAATAAGGCTTAAATATTATATTTGCAATACATTGAAAGAGAATCCATTCAATTCCACTTCAGTGGAGACGAGCTGCCATTGCCTGGTCTTGCCTCTAGCACCATGTTTTTGCATTGCTAATGCCACTAAGAAACTAAGCTGTTATTTAACATTCTTTTATCTAAGAACTGCAGTTTTGCATTCTGTACATTGTGCTGCACATTCCTCACAAAAACATAAAACTAGCTCAGCCTTAGTTTGAGAGAGGAGAGGCTGTATCTCACAACCAAGGCTCCTTCGGAGAAGAGATCTCTTTTGTGCACTATCAACTCCATATCTGGGTGCAGATATTTATGACTCTTTTTTTTTTGTCTAACCCTCCCTGACCTCCCTCTCTCAGAATTGCTTCCTTTATGCCATTAGGTAGTGATAAATTGATTTTGTCATCTGAGCAATGTCTGGGAAGGGAAGAAATAGAAGGTTTCTGCAGTGCAGCTGTCTTGGCCTTTGAAGGGTATTGAATATTCCTTGCAGAGGGGCTACTTGCAGCATGGCTAAGGATTTTGATAGTCAAAGCGTTTTGCAAATCATGGGTGCCATAGGAGCTCGGGCTTTGTCACTCATAAATTCTGCAGTAGGGAACGAAAGAGCACTTTCGCTCTGGTGAGACTCTCTGAGCCAGCCTTATTTATCTGGGCTTCACTGAGTATCCCATCTTAAATGAACTGTCCATGAATTCCTGTTACCTGGGGTTTTAGCCTCTAAGAATAAATAAATCACAACCCAGAAAAAGCTTAGCAGCCATTCTCACCGCTAGTAAGTCAGAATTAAGTCAAGCAATGTAGGACTCCAGTTTTCTACTCGTTAAAAACCTCCAGAAGACACAGACCGAAACATAATTAAAATCGTACAGTTGTATAAGGAGCAAATCTCCATCCAAGGAAATAATAATGTTAACTGCAGTGTTTGGCGTTATGCTGTTCAGCAGATGTTAGTCAGTACCAGTTAGGATTCTGAGAATAGTCACTTTTGACAGAAGTCTACCCAATCCAGAGCATACAGGAAGAAAAAAAAAAAAAAAAAGTGAGAAGTGAGGTCCTCCCTGCCTTTGGGAGAGCACGTGCTCTGAGGCTGTCTGATTGGCGAGGAGGGGGAGAGCAGGGGGAGAGGCAAGTTCAATCTGCGCTCGGCCGGAAAAGGCAAGTCCCGCGCCACGCAGCCGGGTGGCTGTTGCACGGCACCATGCCCTCCCCGCAGAGCTGCATCTGGCCTCCTTACACAATCGGCTTCTGCCCTAACGTATATAGCAGGAGCGCAGAAAACACTGATGACTAACACTTGCCGCTCACACCCTAGCATTTTAGGCAGGACTGCCTTTTCCTGATTTTTATCTTGCCTCACTAAGTTCCAGAGGGAAATTTTTCTGACAYGCTGGTTTTTCTCATTTAGCATTTGATCTTTTGACAAAAGGCAGCATTCAGTCTCCAGCAGGCAGTTTTAGGACAGTTGAAGTACTGTCTTCATACGTGCTGTCTTAGTAACCACAAATGAACTGCTTTAGCACACAAAAACCCACTTCGAGTCGTGACTAATTTCAGATCCTCCCTATCAAATATTTCTTATGCGGGGTCCAGCCTTGTTCCCTTATACGCAGAGAACCTCATTCTATCCCCATACTTCCTTCCAGCTCTTCTGCTGAGACACAAGCTTATCCAGACCAGAGGACAAACCTAGGAGGCACACAAAGGCATCACCGCTGCACGTGTTACCTAACCTCCAGGAGCCCTCTGCATTTCATTAGGTGACTGTCTGTAGCACAGAGAGACCAGAGGAGTCAACCTCCTTCCTGTAACTGCGCTCTCAATTAAGACCTCTCTTTTTGTCTCCTGTTTCCCAAGAAAATTCTTCAGGACAAACTCTAGTCTGCAATCTCCTACCAGCACAGAAATTTTAGCTTCCTGTGTTTTTCTGCGTGTTCTGGCATTAGTAAGATAACCAACCCTTTTGGCAAGAGGCATGTGAGTATCTCTATAATCCTTTGTTATCTACAACAGTCCTATCTGTCTAACTGGGTATTTTTCTTCAAAAGTGCAGCAGCTGGTGTTATGGACCTTAACCTGCCCTTTGCACCTCTGCAGAYGGCGTACATGCAAATGCCTGATTGTTGTAACACAAACCTCAAAGAAAGCGAAGGGAGAGTATAAYCACCTGCCCCATTTATAGGCTCATTATTCTCTAAATCAAACTAAYGTACACACAGGTATCCTGCTCCCAGGAAACCTTATTCATTGCAAAATGCAATTCAATATGAATAATTAACCTATTTTATTGTACCCAGTTTGTGGCAAAACACAGCTACAAAGAGGGGAAAAAAATACATAGTTCCCATTGACATAAAGAATTTGCTCCTAGATTAATCCTGATGGGACAACTCTATTACAACTTCTCTGGATATAAGAAAATCTAGCATACATCTCCCTTGATTGCTGCTTTCAGAAATGAAACCTCTTGCTTTGGTTACAGCCTACTATTCATAACTTTTATGAATATTTTATGAGAGCAACAGGAGGTGTGTCAAAAGGCACTCCTTATGGCTGCCTCCACAATWAAAAACCATGTCTCCTGGATATTATTTTCTCCTTACTTGTGTGGCGTGTGGATGGATTCCTTGCATAATAACCAYGCCTGCAGTTGTTGGGTATCCAGGACTGCATTTACATACAGTGCTCCACATGYTCCAAAGCAGCACCATAGCATGTCTTGGTTCACAGTCATCCTGATCATGGAACCTGCTGGAAAATGTTATGACTTCTTCATATGTCTAAGTTTCCAGTAGAGATGTTGTGCACTTGGGTCTTCACCTGACTCAATGCTGGGATGCTTTATCTGAAGCCAAGAGGTGGGAATTGCTCTCTAGCTCCTATTATAGAAACACAGTCTGGAAGAYGGCTGATGGAAACTTTTTCATCTATTTGAGAAGAAACCTCTGCAAGCAAAGTGGGTCTGAGGAGTTAATCCCTTTTCTTATTACATGCATGCTTTCAGGGCAATTCAGCTATGYTCCTGTTGTGCATATCTCTGCTTTTCTAAACCGACAGTGAGCCTAGCAAGAACTTTTCAGTGCTGTTACCATTATTTTAAATACAGAAATCAGTTGTTTTTTCCCAGAAACTGTTTATATAACATTATTCATAGCCTCACAATTCTGATCATATTGCCGGCTTTCTATGSAGAAACATCACCAGATTCTGGGGACTGAACTATCAGTCCTCTTTCAGCCAAAGTTGCTGCTCACTAGTGGTTCTTTATTTTGGTATAGGGTGGTCCTGTTCCTCTGGCAGGGCCTGTGCTATTAGACTGCTCCTCAAGGATTTCTTCCTCTTATTCTAAGAGCTCTACTACACATTTTCTTATGCACTTGAATATCTGCCATTCTGGACTAAGATTCTACCTTTATGAGAGAGAGAAATCCCATCTCATGTCATTCAGTATACTTCAGAATAGTTCTAAGAGTGGCTGCCTATACTTTTCCACAGCTGTGTTGATTTTTTGAGATAATCTTTCTCTGCAYGCTCTATGCTGGACAAGACAAAATTTTAAGTACCCATGTGTCACACTGTTCAAGTAGCTCCACAGCTCTCCCTTTYTTCACTCTCTATGGACCACTCTCTGGCACCACAGTATCCAATCCCCATCCCCTTTGCCCTCTCTCACATCATTTTTTCAGAAGAAACTTCCTTTTGAAAAGTGTACCACCATCTCACAGGAYGTGTATGAGAATGGTCATGTGCATGGAGATTTGACGCACCTGCATTGTCAACAAGACAGTGAGTTGGAACTTGGTATCCCAGAGGACTGAGAGCAGGGTGACAATGCAGATGGCCAGCTCCTACCTGAAGCCTCCCAAGCTCTCCTGCCCCTCATAACCCTCTCCTACATCTGTCAGGTTATGTGAGTAAATGACCACAATGAGCTAATGACCATAAACAAATGCCCAAGCAAGGATTAGGTGAACAATAAGGCTGAGGAGCCCCAATAACCTCATCAGTAAAGTGGGAGCAACTTGAACTGGCTGCTCCTAAGACCACTGGAGGAGATCCTTCAGCTCCTTGTCCTGGAGTTAAATCTGCCCTGAGATGAGGGATGCAAAGCAACTCCCTTCCCTGGATACTTCACAGACTGAAAGGGGTGCAGGACTACATCGTAAGGAGATTCTGAGATTGCATGAGACCTAAGGATGATCCTTTCTGCCACTGCCRTCTCTGGACCTGGTTTCTGTTCCTGTTCCATTACTATTGCTCTAAGTTTTCTTCAGACTGGAGGAGACTTCATAAAACAGTTTAACTGTCAATGCTGTTTCTGAGGAGTCCTATCTTGCTTACCTCTCCTCTCTTATCATTGCACTGCAGCAGAGTAAGTTCTAAGCAAAAACTTGCCTCACCTCTACAGGCTGGTCATGGATATGCCTTCTCAGTCACATATGAGGGCTGGCTTGTTTCCCCAGTCCCTCAAGGCCCATGTGGCCATGACCAAATCTCTTTCARAGCCTTCCTCCAGTATACATCTTAATTCAAATAAAAATTGAAACAGAATTTTTCTTCCTGATCTTCCTCATGACAGCAGAGGCCACCTTCATTTAGCCAACAGCAGGAACTCCCACCCTCCCTCTATCCTATCTTCTTCTGAGATGTATTTAAGCAATCAGCCAGCTGCTTTGAACAACTGTGCAAAGTTAAAAGCAAAACAAATACTTTAAATTCTATGCTAAGCCTATAGAAGTAATTAGGGACATATAATCAAGATAAAAAAGTCATGCTATTTGCATTASTGCTATAGAAAGCAAAACCAAAATTATACACTGAATATATTCTAGAGATACAGAAACAAACCAACCAACCACCACTGGACTGATCTTAGAACTAAAGATCTGATCGTATTTTGCCTCTAGACTATACATTTTAAAGTCAGCAGTTATTTGGAACTAGCTTAATTGGATTCACAACAATTTAAGAATACAGGTGCAATGGCTTGAGGCTGGAATACCCCCTTCTTGTTCTACCATTCCCTTTTTGTATTGCATTTAGCCAAAGGATTACAAGTCCAGTGCCGGAAAAAAAAAAAAAAAAAAAACTTCAACTGGAAACACAGCACAAACTGTGCTGACCTTTTCTAGACAATTACATCAAGCAGCAACGACAAGCAGTAGGGATGCCTATTAAAATATAGCCCACGGCTTTTGTGCGTGTGCATGCTTTCTTTTTGGCCCTCAGCTATTGACTAAGCTGAAAAAAGATTTTATGAAGAAAACCACAGATATGATATATTCTAACAGAAATCAGCTTCCAAATATGAGTGGCAAGCATAACCACAGCTGAACTCAGCATTTGCTTAATTCACTAGTGATGGTCTGAGGCATCTTTTATCCTTTATACTCAGCTCAAACTAGCCATGCTAGTAAAATCCCATTAAACTGTTTCATGAGTCATAGGCATCTTTGTTCTGTGTGTTTTGCTGATGGTTTCCTTTATCTGAGGGTGGAGAATGTAATTTGTACAAGATCTTTCTGGCACAGCGCATGTGCCTTACCCAAGTAGATTGTTTTCCTTTACAATAGGTTGCTACAGCTGAAATCAGCTGAAGATCTTAAACAGGAAAACATTTAAAATAAACTAGAGAGTTGTATTGAGGCAGGCTCTATAGAGGGGTCTGTGTTAATCCTATTGCTCACATACTGAGCCTGCTGCAGGAGCTGTTCCTCTTTTTCTCAGTCTCTTTTAAGAAATGGAAGTAAAGGAGCAGACCTTTGGTTGCATCCTTTTTAAAACACAGGCTAGACAGCTGTAGTTGCATTTTAGCAAAGAAGTAACTAAATAAGGCATCTAACATTCGCTTGCTAGATCACAAATACAGCAATTACAATTGGGAAATAAGTTGTGCTGGATCTTTGTTAGCAGAGAGCATCTTTCTATGGAAAAGAAATTGGAGCCTCTTTTCAATCCGGAAAAATCAGATTTCAGTCCGCTGCTATTCTTCGACTTCTTCCGTAAGAGCAGGCATTTCTGAGACCTTTCCCAAATTGTGTATGAGAACAAGAACACAAACGAATGTTTTTTTTTTTTCCTTGAAAACAGGCATGGTGACTCGATCAACAGTGTTTCACAGCTCAAAGCTATGTATGAATATCTATGCATATTCATACACAAACATCTGCCTCTCCTTGAAAAAAGTCCTGCTTCAGCTTCTGAAAAAATATACTTTCTGAGGATGTGTAGTTAATGATTTTCTTCTGCACTTCCATTCTCTATTGAGGCAGTGTTTTTTAGCTCTTAAATAGCTCCACCCAAAACTAATGCTGCTGAGTAAAACAAGCCAGATGCCTGAGAATTTGCCCAAGAGTGAACAAGTACTGATTTTTACCTTCCGATATGGTAAGCTAGAACATTTGAACAAGCATATAAACTTAAACTTCTGTTTTTCTGCTCTTAAGTGGTATTAGGTGTGTATCAGATTCCACGCATCAGATCAATTGTGTGTATAAGTTATACTTTTTATACCTGTAAAATGCTTTGATATCATTATTAAAAGGACTCACCAAAGAAATGCAGCTAGTCAGGAAAATTTATGTTGTCCTGCAAATTACTATGATAATTAAACATACCTGGAATCTCACAGGAACTGGGAATATGCTAAGTGAGGAGACAGTAGGCTACAATACCATTAATTTTTTAAACAAATAAATGCTGCCAGTCATGTGAGTGTCCTCAAGAGTTTGATTTAAAGTCATATAAAGTATTATTTGTAAATAGTGATGCAGAGGCATGTGCAAAAACAGCACAAACAAGACATTCAGCTTTTGCCAAGTTGGTCATTAGAGCCTGACAATAAAACAGTAAAATTGGTGTGCTGAGCTGATGTTTTCTTTAAATCCTATTGTGTAGGGTTAAAAAGTTCACTGCAAAAGCATTGGGCCAGAATAGAACTTGTCAGCTCTGATGCATGTTTTTCTGCTACTTCACCTATCTGCTGCCTTCTCTCCTGCCCAGCCTTATTTCTGAAGCTTAAAATTCATTCCTGTAAGACAAATGGATAAGCAAGGCATTATTTTACATCTCATTAGTCAGATTTAGAAAGTGAACTTTAAGGCTAGTGAGTAGAGCTGATGCAGCAGAGAAGAATACTGTGGATCTGAAGGTGTTTCAGAAAACTTTCAGCTGTGCTTAAGCACAGCTTATGACAGTAAGGAAAAGCTTCTCCTACCTGCTTCATCTCAGTGCTGTCTCCTGCAACGCGAAAGAGGATGTGAAAGTGAGCTAGGCAGCTGTCCTGGAGAGTAGCTGATTTAAGATGATACTTGCTTTCTCTCTTGTGTGAAGAGCAATCTCTAGAAATTGACATTTTTGGTTCTGTTTTCTTTAGTTACGTCAAAGAAATAATACCTTCTGAACATACGATTTTTCTGATGTTGTCAGCTTTGTGTTGTCYACTCCCCCTAGCCCTGGAATGTAATAAGACACAGCTGAGGCTCAGTGCGAGGCACTCTGCTAACTGCGCAACCTCGGAGAGGATGATGCAATAAAGTTTTGGTCAATTTTACAGCTGTGTTAACTTAATCTGAAAARGCCGGAGCACAGATCCCTGGATGCAGAAACGGGAATGCTAGAAATGGTTCCCTTTTATGGCACCTGTGCTCTGCTCAGGTCATCCACTGCATTGAGAGTGGTTGTAGCCAAGGGTCTCACCCTGAACATTTTAGTGTGTTAAAAAAATTGGAGCTTTGTGTCAGGAGAAACAAATTTTGATAGTGTCAAAGGTGTCAGCCCACCTATACGGCTATGAAAAGAGAGAGAAGAGAATCTTATATTTGCAAGAAAACAAATCAGGAACAGAAACAAGAATCTCAGCTCCTAAGCTTTCTGTTGKCATCACTAAACAATCACTGCTTTTTCTCAAAATGTGGAAAATCCTCTTTGAATGTTTACATAAAACAAAACTCATTTTGCATGTACTGTACTTTAACATAAAGGCTATAACACTTTGTAGGATTTAGATAGTTTAATTAYAAAAGGACAGCTGATTCCACATAATCTCACTCACCCATAAAATATTCACACAGGCTAAGTGCAGCTTGCTTTGCTTTTCTGCTAAAGTTCATCTGACCTATAGGCCACAGTTGCTTCTACTGCACCATTACATAGCAGTCTCCTATAGGAACTCGTGCTAGCAAGATGCACCTGGAGGGAAGGGAATGAGGTGGCAAATATATATTTGTGACTCAAAAGACAGAAGTCTGCAGGCAGTTAGTTCTTAGTAAAAAGCAGAGAAAAAAAGTTTTTTTTTTTTTTTTTTTTTTTTTTTTTTTTTAGTATTTTGTACCTCTAAAAAGATTCCCTCTGATATATCCATAAATAGAAGTCAACTGGAACTGGAGATAGTGTATAATAAAATACATAATAAAAAACATTCTATAAACTTTACCTCTCCTCTGAGATTTGATTAAAGCATTTCAACATTTTGAGTTCCACTTTCTTAACTGTTTTTAAAATGCTGAAGGTTGCYACTGCACACAACAAAATCAGAATGGAGGCACCACAAACAATATTAATCTTTAGGGTTTAGCCTGCTTTTGCAYAAGAGATGAGGCACAGCATGGACAGTAGTGATGTGAAAACCTGATCAATATATATATTCCTTTTGAGCCCTCCTCCACAGACAATACTATGTAGTTTTATCTTCTTSCAAGTCTTGGCCTTGGCTTCCTACAGAAGCTTACGCAGCTGCATAGATTTTTACAGACTATTTCTGTGTTCAAACATAAATTCCAGTAGTATCTGTGCTTCTACCCACCTTACAAGTTCTCACTGCTCTTCCAAAATAGATTATGTTATTTTCAGAAGTCATGTAGGTTTATTGARAAAGSTTGTTTTTTWAAAAAATATTTTCATCAATTTATTGACTCTTCCCTACTCTCCAAAATAACTGTACAGAAGGATACATCTGTACAAGCCAAGTTCTACTTGAGGGCCTTAACATTTAGCTTAAGGAGATAAGCTATCTCTCCTAACTTCAGCCAGACTAGAGAGGCTGTATCTGTCCTGCAAGCCTGGCTCACCGTGCAGCACACACCACCATTCTGGCCTCCCRGCTGCCCAGATAGGAGAGCCGGATGCAGTGCAATGCAGGACTTTGTCAGCTCAGGGGCCTGTGGTTACTAATCACAAAAATCACTTTACAGGGGAGTGGGGGAACGGTCTCCATGTAAGTCTTATCTCAATGTGGTCTCCTCCTTGGCTCCATGGTATTAGATATAGCTAGGGGTGCTTGAAATTAAGGATACTGAATTCCTTTGCTAGCTTCTGTCTAGAGCTCTCAGCAAACTGCAAGAACAGGCTTTTATAACCTTTCCAACTACCCAGATACAAAAGAATGAGATAAGGCAGCAAAACAGGATAGTATATTGGGAAAAGAAGGTGAAGCAATGATATGAAAGGCAAGCAGTAATAGCTTTGAGATACCGACCCTGGTAATTGGAAGACCTAGATGTAAAAATGTGGCCTTTTCAGGACAACTGAGACCTCACTCCAATTCCCTCTTCCCCTCGCCTCAAGAGAAAAGGAAAGGAGGATTTTCTGTCATTTGTTTAGTATTTCTGATAGCACTCTAGGCATTTAGGAAAAAAAGAGTGTAAAAATCAATGACTCAGAAGAATGAATGTGGCAATGACAAATGCCCAAGCTATTTTCCTCAAGTGACACTTGCTTTCCACATTTTTTAAATTCCATGGAGAAGTTATTCACAGGGAGTGTTCCCATGGCAGGTATAGTCATGTTAGCCTGTTTATGAACTCAGATTTTATGTGCTCAAATGGAAAAGGCTGTATTGTTTGACTTAATGACATTTCCTACACTACACAGACAGGAAAAGTGGATGTTCCAGCTCTGTGATTTGTATTTCACATACATACTATTTCTCTTCACACTTCCTTTTTTAAATTGGTGCTTAATTTTGCAGGGTAAAAATATTAATCAATCAGGAATATTACAAGTTTAGTTTAGTAAGCTGCTGTCACGTTTTCTATTTTTTCTCTAAATAATAAGAGAAAAAATATTAGAAGAAAAAAATGCAACATTGTGAATTTACTTGTTCAGAATAATAGTGCAGACCTGCCCCTAAAGATTCCAGCATTAGTAACAAAATTGTATAGGAAAAAAAAAGTAAAGACTTATTCATAACATGCCCTTCAAGGAAGTAATATAACAAGACTTGAATTTATTTTGGGTTATTAAGTGCATTTCTGCTACATGTGCTTTTTTCTGAGAAAGCAGAAAGGCAAAAGCAGAAAGAATCGGAAACAGCAGACCACAGAATTGGAAAAAACAGAGAACTGGAGGTAAAAACTATTTCCCTCTTAGTGTGGAAGAAACAAAACAAAACAAAACAAAACAAGAATGTAACTCCCTTCCTTCAACTGGTTTTAAATTATCAGCTTAAAAAAAAAAAGGTAAATCTGAATGAGTCAGACAATTAACTTGTGAAATATGTTATCACTCACTGTAAATTGATAGAGAATAATCTAAAATTTTGATTTCTTCTCAGCTGGACTATGTCATCAGTATCAGCAGCTCCTTAAATTTTTGCTTTTCTCCACTCTGACAATTATCTCAGCTACTCCACTGTCATACTCCACCAGTCTGTATAGACAGCTGCAAGGGAAGGACCATAACCTTCATCTTTCGGGAACAAAACTCAGGAAATCAATTTTGTTCATCAACAAAGCACATGAGTACACTCAAGCATTTCAGGGTCATGATTCAAAAAAAGCTGCATGGGCTGAGCAGGGAGCCTTGTGAGCCAACCGAAGGCACTGTTGAACACAACATCCGCTCTTATACATGAGGAGATAAACTACAGGAAAGATCCTAAACCAGGAAACCCATTCTACTGCTGCAACCAAGCAAGGCATTTAAAAGGGAAATAAGAAAACAAGTTGCCTGCTCACCTTCCCAACCGCCCAACTGTTAGGACACTTGCCTATTTGCATTCATGCGTTCCTGAGACCATGCATGACTAGYAATGATTTTAGTTCTCCTATGTGTGAAAGGAGATCCTCTAGGCASCTCTGAAGATCAAATCCAAACATTATCTCTTATCCTTGAAAGATGGACATTGAAAATTGTGTATGTGTCAGACAGATTGTCTTATGGATCAGGCTATGAATCTGGCCTGCAAATGACTTTCAACAAGTGAGTCTTGTTGAARCCATCTCACCAAAATGGTGAGAACCATTTTGTTCAGAATAAAAGAGATCCCCAACACTAATGAGGGACTGGAGGCCTGAATTCTTCATGGGCTACAGTTAACATTCACTGTTAAAATAGTCTTGGGTTGAGTAGTACTATTATTAACTTTATAGTGATATAAAATAATTTGGGGTATTCCCATATTGAAAATGTTGTAAGGTTTCTGATGCTATGATTTTTCATTTATTTTTATAACTCTGTCTTTTCAAGAATGGACAGTCTCTACCTCATATCATAGGCACCAGGGTTTCTTTTATATAAACACATGACTTAGTGACTTGAGCTTCTTTGGGTCATTGAGCCCCTAGTCAGACTATGCRAAGACTGAGACCACTGTCTTTCAAACTGCTGCTGGGCCTGATGCAGTAGGCCTAAAGCTTCAAAAGCTTTAAAGCTAAATGCAACAACAAACAGTACATGATATAGGATGCATCCTGAAGAATCTGCTGCTTGTATTCTGCTACACACAACTCCAGTAACTTATTCTTGCCTTAGACTGTAGATCAATGAAGTTGCCAGCAGCATTTCTCATAGCGTCTTAATGAAGGATTCCTATATGGAGATCTAAGAGAAATACAGAGATGTTTTTGTTATATCAGCGTAGCTCAAAAGATTTTGCCCTAATGTGATGCATCTAGCATACATATACAAAAATCATTAAGAACAAAATTTTTCACGAATGGCTGCTAAATTTACGCCCTGTTTGTGAGATCTGCTAACTTCTTTCAAGAATTCAGCTRCACCCTTATTGTCTTTATGAAATTTGCCAGTTATGTAATCTGTGCTATGTAACAGAGGTGGAGACGTAGCAGCCAACAAACCATGGAAGAAAAATTAGTTTTCATTAAATCTTAGCYTTTTTCCTCTGTTCTAAAGCAATTATTTTTAACCTAGGCCTTCAGCCTAGCACATAACCCAAGATTATCTAATTGGATCAACCACAGAAATTCTTGAATCATGCTGGTCTTATAGTTCATGCAATTCTGTGTTGAACTAACTCACCTTCAAGGCAACTGGTCTGATTCATGTGTCTGGTACAGGCCACTTTGTGGCGCGTGCTGCAGCAGGCTTCTGCAGCATGGCTGGGAAGGCATGAAGGAGAGAGAGYGTTAGTAGTGATTACGCAGAGCTGGATTCCCATGGCAGAGAAAGGAAGGGGTAGCCACAGAATGGGACGTATGACCACTTCATTCAATTTTTACAGGGAAGAAACTTCTGAGAAGCTCGATTCCAGAACAATGGGACGTGCACACTMAAGTTTATATGAAAGAAAAGAAAAAAACTTTCACATTTTTTACCACATAGGCAACATCTATATTGGATCTATCACAATCATCTGTGGAATGAATTGTGGCTACAAAATACAGACACTAACTTGCTTTTGCTTCATATGAACTTAACAGGTTACAGAAATGAGCTATTTTTCCTTAGAGGCAAAAACATAAAAAATAACAGAAAGATGAAGTAGGATGTTGTCAGATAATACAGGAAAGGACAACAGCACCTAGATAACTAAAATATATACTCACATGTTCCTGTTTTATGGAATAAAACACCTCTAACATATATCAATAGTGCCTTAATCACATTCACTTAGTTTCAGAAAGATATAGCTTCCTGAACAAATAGTAGAAACCCAGTGTAGCATTTACCTTGTCAAGAGTTTATTTAGTCAGTTTTTCTCCTTCCTTCTCTATTTAAAGAGCAGAAATGAATGGAATTTAACATCATGGAAAAGGGCAAACAAAACCAGCATTAAGTTATCACCTTAAAATTCAATTATTTTGTTGTAGTAAACCCCATTTTACTGAAACAGAAATCAAAGAAAATAAATCAATAAACAAAAACCCAATTAATAATATACAATAGAAATAGAAAAATAGAAAAAAATTGAATACAAATAATAAATAATGCCTAATAGAAATTTTAATGCATCACAGTAACTATGAAAAATCACTTGTTCCACCAGAAAAGGAACATAAACATACCCAAATAATATCCCCTGCCCCAATATTTGATATGTCTAGCCTAAAAAAACCTTGGAATTAATGCTTGCAAAGAAGGCCTGTCTATTTCAACATCACTAGTTCTTTCAGAGGAACTATTAAAATACACTAAGAATGCCACTGCTTAATCATAAGTAATTCAATATCCTACGTGAGGATCCTAGGATATTGTAGTACTGTAGGATATAGTAATTCAATATCCTAGGGTATTTAGCATCAAGGAAGGAAACAGATTGGTTTTTAAGGGAAAATGGTTGTAGTTGCATGTATTAAAGAAGGGAGCATCTAAGAGAAGGAGAGAGAAATGGTAGAGAACAGGTTGCTCAGAAAACTGCAGGTAAGTTAGTTCCTTGGTTTAAGAAAATATACTTAAAAAGAATTAATGGTGTATTATCTATATTTATAGATATTAAGATTAATAAGCTTATATAGCTTGTTTATCACTACTATGAATCTGTTTGATACCCTTCCTATATTCTACTGATTTGTATATAAAACATATGTGTATCATATCACCTAGGAAGAACATGTTAAGGATTGTAGTTGAGGGTTTCATTTGCTTGAAACAGTTACCTAGGGAACAAAATATCCCTTCTGTTAAAATAGTATTATGCTAAAGAATTGTTTTTTTGTAACAGAAATAGGTTATTTTATTAATCAACAAACTGTGTGTTCCATTATGGAGTTAAACTCTCAAATAGCATTCATATCATACAGTGTACAGTTTTTTTTTAACAACTTTTTCCCTAACAACTCTTCAAATGTGGATTAATATGCAAAGAATAGGCCAAGAAAGTCATGCGAACTTTTCTGGAAAAAAAAACAAACAAAACAAAAAGAACTTTGGACGTGGAAAGATTTTTGGATRGTTTATAGAAGCAGAAAGTTTATAGTTTATATAAGCTTTGACTTATAGTCAAAGTACATATGTTACTAGAGGGAAAAATAAAAGACAACATATAAGACTATCTGAAGGAAATATGAAAAGGAAACAGTATTTGGTTTATAGTTACAGTAGAGTATTTTTTTTCTTGTAACGGAAATGGGAGGAACTTCAAAGAAGATGAGATCTCTTTTGCCATGGATTTTAGTGCCTAGTTATCCAAGATAGTGCCTTAACTCACATAGGTATACTGCAACAATTGCTGCTGCAAGTGGTACCAACAGAGGGCATTTACAGAAGGAAAAGCCTAGAGTACCGAAGGCTGGGTAACTGGTCTTTGGAGAGCTTGGTAGGTACCTACGCATTTCCTGCATAAACTCTTTCTCTGAAAGATCTTTGTTATTGAGCACTCCTAGGCTGTTGTAGACGAATCTAATTTGTTTTCCTAGGAAGGGGCCCATGAGCTACAGTGTTTTGTCTCTTCTATCCGGCAAAGCAGAGAGCATCAGAAAATGCCACAAACAGATGAGTCATCAAAAGCAACATAGTAGGTGCTGAAGGTTGTTTGGACTCTAGTCAACTCTGAATATACTCTCAGAACTGGAAATAATGCTGATGCTTGATGCAGTTTTTATGATCTTTAACCAAAGATAAATTGGAGTTAATTATGTTTATAATAAATTTTACACTTCATTCTTAAAAAAAAAAAAAAAAAGGTCGTATCGACTGACCACACTATATCAGCTTGCTTGTGACCCTAAAACTTTGACCAAAGTGATATTACACCTATTTATAGGAATGTTTGGTGGTGGACCTGACCCCTTCTCACAATTCAAGTATGAAAACACTGGGAGGAAATAATGTTTCATATGTTGGATTTTTTTTTAATAAGGATAAATGTGAACCTTTATTTTCCTGAAGGAGAAACAAAAAGATCTGAGCCTATGTTTCAGTAGATATCATGATTGAAACCAGCACTGAAACTTTGCACATCAGTTTGTTTCCAATTAATTAGAATGAAACAAAATGAGATACTTTCAGCAAATAGTCTTGAAGTACATGCTGTTAAATGAGGCCACAACAACAAACATCAATGCACTTAGACATCCTCCTTACATGTGAATATTCTTGGTGTTTAAATACATTGTGCCTCAAACAAAAGAAGAATCAACAGAGGAACATATTGTCAAATTCTAGTCAACAGCACAAGCAAAAAGGCAAAGTAACTGCCAGGGTTATTTTTCCCTTCTATACTCCCACCAATCTTGTTATTGTAACTGAATATATGTATGCATCAAAGCTTTTTACTCTTGACTTGAACAATACTACCTTTCTTTTTTTCTGTCTTGCCCGCCTGCTTCTCTGCCTAATGGCACTGGCTGTGGCACTCCCTTTCCGAAAGCTGTCCTCGGGTGACAAGCAGAGCAGTAAGGTTTTAACTGCTTCCCCTGCCCTCCCCTTTCTCCTTCTCCCCCCTCCCCCTCACCAAAAATGTATTTGTCTTTCCTTTGCTTCTTCAAATATCTGAGTTATGCTGTTTCCGGAAACACTGAGATCTCATAAGCAAAAGGAGTAAAAAGTTAGGTTAAGCAGAGACAGGAAAAGAGCTGCAAGATCTTACTTCAGAAGAGCAGTAGGATGAAACAGAAGAAAGGAGCATTTATCTTCATAGTTAGCACACAGCTGTAAAGGCAGCTCCTTTTCTCAAGCTCACATCTTTTCAGTTTGTTGAAGTCTGGATAGTTTCTTCTGGATTTACAACTTCCAAACTTGATGTACTGTAGTATGAATCATATTTTTCATAGAGCCTAACCATACACAATTTTCMTGTCTCTTAAAGATGCTGTTTTTTAACCTGCTTTAGCAGGAGGTTGCTTCTCTGAAGATGGTGACTTTGACAATGACACTCACAGAATCACAGCATGGTTGAAGTTGGAAGGGACCTCTGGAGATCATCTAGGCCAACCTCCTCACTCAGCAGGGTCACCTAGAGCATGGTAGACAGGGCTGCATCCAGGCGGGCCTTGAAGATCTCCAGAGAAGGAGACTCCACCACCTCTCTGGGCAACCTGGTCCAGTGCTCCGTCACTCTCACAGTGAAGAAATTCCGCCTCACGTTCAGGCAGAACTTCCTATGCTTCAATTTCTGCCCATTGGCTCTTGTCCTGTCACATGGGGCAACTGAAAAGAGTTTGTCCCTGTCCCCCTGACATCCTCCCTTCGGATACTTCAGACTCCGGAAACAGGAAACTACATAAGCCTGATTTGACATGGTAGCTGGTAGTGAGATAACTAGGCTCTTTTTGGTAGTTGTGTAATCCTGAAAAAAGAGTGGGTTGGTACAAAGTGATTAAATAAAGAAGYGCATAGTACTCGGGGAGTACAAATTATTCTTTTCATCAACATAACTTCTTAGAAGATGATTAACAATTGTTATTGTTATTAAACACTCTATTAAAGGACATCCTTTGAGCAACATTAATAATTTCCTATGGATTAACAGATGTCAGTAATGAATAGACACACACTTTTGGATTACACAATGCATGTGTATATATTTAACCTTATGTTCTGGGTATGGAGGCCAGAAAAAAAACAAAGCTTCTAACATTAATTCCATAAACACTAATGACTGGAAAAGCCTATTGCTGTTCAGACCCAACTACCCTCAGCCATCAACGGACTCTATAGTACTACTCCTGCAAAACTCAGGTATTTTAAAGGAAAAAAATATTCTTAACTTAAAACAAAACATGGCATAGTTTTAAGATATCAAGTTTACTACTACAATAAAATTCTTCACTGCCTAAAGTTAGGCCTGATAATTATTTGGCTGTGAACTGCTGAGGAGGAAGAAATATCACCATCAGTTTACAAACTGCTGACAGTGACTCACCCATTGACTTCCTACTTCTTTAAGTGTCAAAATCCTACAAATGCTACAGCAGAGCTATGGACCTCCTTGATTAAAAGGATGCAACAAATCTTCAGTTAGCTTCTAAATCACACACTGTGTGCCACTAAAGTATTTATTATCCAGTCAATAATCACAGAATGGTTGAGGTTGGAAGGGACCTCTGGAGATCATCTAGTCCAACCTCCCTGCTCAAGCAGGGTCACCTAGAGCATGTTAGRCAGGGTTGCATCCAGKTGGGTTTTGAATATTTCCAGAGAAAGAGACTCCACAGCCTCTCTGGGYGACTTGTTCCAGTGCTCCGTCACTCTCAYAGTAAAGAAGWTTTTCCTCATATTCCAGTGGGCAGAGAGGAACCTCATGAAATTCAACAAAGGCAAGTGCAGGGTCCTACATCTAGAGAGGAATATGAGCCAGCAATGTGCCCTTGTGGCGAAGAAGGCCAATTGTATCCTGGGGTGSATTAGGAAGACTGTTGCCAGCAGGTCGAGGGAGGTGATCCTGCCCCTCGACTCAGCCCTRGTGAGGTCTCATCTCGAGTACTGTGTCCAGTTTTGGGCTCCCCAGTACAAGAGAGACATGGAGCTACTGGAGAGAGTCCAGCAGCAGTCCAACAGCATGSGGCTGCAGCGCATGAAGAACCAACTCCCATGAAAGTAAGCATCCAATACAGGATGTGAAATTCCCRTTAGAAAGGGAGTCCTACAAAACCAGGTGTCTCTGCTTAACATCTGCCTTCCCGCAGCATGCAAATTTGCCAACACCCTTGMTCCATGGTGCACAGGGGGCTGCACTCGCACCCTTCGGCTGCGGGCCTAGCGCAGCGTTCCTTGCGAATGCAGAAATAAGCTGCCTCACCGATGGCTCCAACCAGAGGGGAAGCAAGCGCGCGGCGGGGGTAAAGCGCGCTAGGTGTCTCGGCAGGCTGGCGAGCCTCCGCCGGGAGCAGAGGGCGGCTGCGGGCAGCAGCG
>NW_028186867.1:6020291-6034196 GCF_003343005.1 Rhea americana | reverse complement strand
CGGGCCGGGCGCGGTGCGGGCCGGGCCGGGCCGGGCGCGGTGCTGCCCCGCTGCCCCTTCTTCACTTTGCTTTCGCTAAGCCGCTGCGTGTTCCCGACCTCGCCGCCGCCTCCGTGCTGGCGACGCCGCTTTTCGTCTGTGCGGTTCTTTCGCTGTTAACTCGCCTCGCTAACACCGTCCGCGCTGGGGGCGTTTGGCTCGGGGTGGTGCCTCTTGAAGGGTAGCTGCGAGTTTCGGCGCGGCCAGGGAGCTCGCCTTCGGTTTAGCTTCCATTTTAGGAAAGAAAACAGCGGTATGATAAATTTAGGGCAGCCGTTAGTCACCAGAAAGTTCGCTTTCGCGTGCCAGCCTTRCTCGTTTAGCACGGGAAAACTCCAGTGTAAAACACTCCGCGTGTTTTCGGAGAGCTTCTCCAGGCTTCAGTGTGTTTATGGGTCAATTTTCTTCAGCTTTGATCAGAACAGCGTGTATGTAATAGCATATGTGTATTTAGTGCAAGGAAGTGCACTGGGGGCGGGGGGATTCCTTGTTTGGAGGCAAAGTAGTTCCCACAACTGCATTTTCTTTTTCCTTTTCTTTCTTTCTTTCTTTCTTTCTTTTTTCTTTTTCCCCCCCCCCAAGGACAAAGCTAATTGCCAGACTTCTAAATTGCAATACACAATGCAAACTATTGCTTCTCATGTAACTTTTCTCTTATTTTTAAGAAATACTTTTTTCTTTTTCTTTTCTGTTAGTAAGTATGTTTAATGCTATGCCTAGACAACTTTTTTGTCAAGTACTTTGCAAAAGTAACCTTTCATATCTTAAAGCTGTGCATCTCTTCACTGTGGGAGAGAAGGAGAAAATACTGGTTCCTGGCTTTGACTGGAAGGTATAGATATCGTAGAATAGCAGATAAGCAGTTTGGCTTCAAGCCTGTTTGAATTCAGTTACCTGCTATGGCTGTATAGCAGTCCTAGCTGCTAGGYTGACCGGTCTGAACTCTTGGAAAAATAGTGTAATTCTATAATATCTGACTGTTATATGGAGGTATTTGGGATCACTCAAAATTAGGCTATCTAAAAGTATTACTTAAAATTTTTGAGGTGAATAACATTTGTCCAGTTTCTGCTTCATCGAAGGAAGAGTGTACCAAGTCTTCCTTCAAGCTTTGTATTTAGACTTCTGAAGGAAAGGATGCTAAATTTTTAAAAGATAACTTTTAAAAAGCTATTTAACTTACCTGAGTAGTGGTTAATGACCATAATGTGAACTAAGTAGATGAATTAAGTAAAACACTTTTCTTTAAACAAAATGAAGAATTCAAAAACTGCTGAGAGTGTCAGTCTGATGAGGGTGGGGCAATTTAAGGCAGTTTCAAATTTGTGCTGCTGCAATCTTTAGTTAAAACGTAGGTAAAATCTGAATGACATACTCTAAAAGCTTAAATGCCACTGTAAGTAGGCAGTCTGTATTCTAAACTAACAACATTGCATCTAAAAATTAAGGATTTTACTCTGTAGCTGTTGTGTAACTGTTTGGACTGTTGGCTGTTTGGACTTGAACAGTCCAGTTTCACTTGGACTACTGGCTCTCACAGTTAAAGCATTTGTGTCTGTGGCCTTGTGAGTGACTTTTGTTTTTTTAGGCACTTTAAAACTGTGTCAGGGTTATAAACGATATGCAGAATATCGTGAGGATCTGAATGTGTTATTAAGCAATGGTGAACTTTGTTATTTTGAGCTTGATCTTGCCTAAAAGAAGAGCTTGCAGTTTTACTGTTACAACTGGTATTTAAATATTTGCCAACTATGAGCTCTGCAAGTCAGCCTAAGCTGGAATTTAGATGTCTATGAGGCTGAATCCAGAAAAAGGCTGTGAGTTTATACATTGTGGCTTGAGCTAGTCTAACAGCTTGTCACTGCTAAGAAGTGGGATTTTCCTATTTCTCTCCTTCTGTATTTGGTCTGCTGCCCACCAGATCCTGTACTCAGATGGTTCAGCTTAAGTCAGCAAATGACTAATTTGGTGCATTAAATCTCTTCTGCAGTGTCTGACAGACATCAGAGCCAGCACAAGGGAGTGGCAGGACTGAACATCTGGGAGTGGAAATGAGACTTTGGGGGAGGGGGGGCACGGAGGGGAGAGAGAGAGAGAGAAGGAGACTTCCTGCTCTGGTCAGTGGTGAGTCATCAGACTGACTCAGCTGCCTTAAATCTGAAACACCGCCAATTTTGCCCAGGATCTAACTTTTAGGAATCTGTTTTTTCAGGGCAGAATGAAAGCAAATATACTAGGTCCTAGGTCTTCTGTACAGTGTGTGAGAACAGTTCAGCACTTCAGAAGAACTGAAAAAAAAAAAAGAGAATTCAGTGATGATGATGAGCAAAAAATGGCTTGCACATAGACACAAAGCTCAAAGTTTCCCTTCTGTATCGCAGAAAGATCAAGGCATAAAAAGGTGTCTGTTCACTGTACATCTAGACTCTGGGTTCAAGTGTACAAACTTCAAGTATTCTCTGCAAGGCTCGAATAGAGCTTGTTGATGGAAACATAGTTTCCACTAGAAATAGTTGTGGTATTGAATACTAGGAGGCGAAAAAAAATGCTTGCCTTGGAACTGAGGTATGTATGTTATAAGTTCTGTAGCCTAAGGTGAATTAAAGGTGGAGATCCCTGCTTCCTAAAACTATTGTAACTCTACATGGCTATGAGCAAAGGGAAAGAAACACCTGTGCCACTAATTTCTTGTTGAGGCAAGTCAGTACTGAGAAAAATTACTAGTTAGATGAGAGATGATTAAAGAAGCCTGTCTGTAATCTAGCAGTTAGAGCTTTTAGCTGGAATAGGGAGGTAGAATAGGGGCTCCTGGAGACCAGTCTCTGCTTTGCAGGTTGTGGAGTTGTTTGCCTTTTAATTCTGTTTTTTTTAAAAAAACAGAAACAGCTTTCTTTTAGCATTTTTGTAGTGGTGCTAGTGGCACCACTTGGCAGCATGAACTTGAAAAATGCAGCACTTGTTGTTCCGTGCTTCTGTTTCCTCTAGTTTGAAATGGTTGGGATTTTGTGTGGTGTTATTCATATAAAATGGCCACAGCACTGCTAGATCAAAATGACATCACTCCTACAAACTGCTACAGCTTTCTGTAGTTGCAGTGATTTAACTTGGCAAGAGTTAACCATGACTTAGCCAAGCCCAAGCCTGGCTACTGTCCAGCCAAAACCACTTTCAGTATTTTCCTGATATTACTGTGATAGGTTTGCCCACACTAAGCAATTGTTTTAACTCTTGACTTTCTTGAACCTCTCACTGCAGTAAATTCATATTTCATCGAGTGACAGTTGTGTTAGCAAAATGCTATAATAGTAATCTTTATCAGTTAAGATCATCTTGACAGACGCGAGCATCTTTTTAGTCATACTGCTTTTCCATGCTCTGGCACAGGAACCTACTCTTCAGGGCCCAGCAGGAGTGTGTGGAGAGCGTGTCACAAGAAAAACAGTCTTGGCTTGGGGAACTTCTAATTAGACTTACTGCCAGCTAACACAACTATCTATTCCCTGTTCAGGTATTGAGAAAACATAAATGATGAAACAAACAGTCAGAAGTGAACACCTTGCCTCCTGCTTGCCCAGGCTCAAACACTTGTTAAGCCAAATACTTGTCCCCTTCCTCTCTTCTTAACCTCACTTCCTTGATTTTCACCGCTGGTTGCACTCAAATGTGTCCCRATTTCTTCAGCAAGGTGACAGGCCCTGTGAGAGGTTGGGGTTGGTGTGTAATGGTTTCTTTCTGCTGCTCCTCTGTGCTTTCTACTGGTTTCCCTGTGCTGCTCCTTGCTTCTTAGTGTTCCTTCCCCATCATGGGTTGCCTGTGGGCTGCGGTCCCTCAGCCTCTCCTTCCGAGAACACATCTCCAGCCACCTCATCTCGGCAGTTTCTCTTTCTGTGCCTACCAGAGTGTCTTCTCCCTTGTCTCCTGCCCCAGTGGCTGCTGCTGCTTCTTAAATATGTTTGAATGGGGTACTCTGTGTGCTCCTCTGGTTGAGGTTTTGATGGGCGACAGGTTGTTTACATTGGTTTTGGAGCTGGCTGAATCTGGCTGTGCCTGATAGGGCAATCCCTGGCCTTCTCCCACACAGGTTGCCACTGTGGCCCACTGCTAACATTTGTGCCTAATGCATCCCWCTCCGCACCTCTGCAAAACACATATTTACGAACTGGACTGGATATAAATCCCTTATAAAACCTACTTTTCACATAGTYCCCGTCTTAAAATCTGTTACAAACTCTACCTTTTCTTCCTGCAGAGGAGGCAACAGAGATTAACACAGTAACAGTGTGTGTCGCCTCCTGGAAACGACTACAGGGTTTAACACCACTGTCTGAACACACATCACAAACTCCATGTCTCTACGGTCCAAACTGGGTTAACATCATCATAATTTGAACACTTACTACAAACTTCAGGCTTTGTGTCTACAAACCACATAACACAYAGTTTGTGAAGTAAAATGAGATTATTCAAAGTATCACTTGTAACAGCATGCATTTCATTATTCTCTTTCCAAAGGCCACCCAGTAAGTAAACCCTAGTCTTTGAGCTATAAAGACCACTTCCTTAGAGATATCAACTTCTGCAGAGGGAAGAAACACAAACTTRCTTCTCTATCTAAGTGTCCCCAGGGTTCACTGGTACTTTATCAYCCCTTTGAGCTTGAGTATATAATTTTCTGCAGGGTTGCTGTGACAGGTTCCTGGCTTTATGTCAGCCGACCTCACCACTTCCTACACGTGAGATTTCCATCTTTTAAGATTCCCCTTCTCTGGAGCCTTTTAGCCTGGCTTTTAGTACCATTTTACCTTTCTAGCTGCTGGGGGATGATAAGGAATATGATACACCTACTCTGCTCCATGATCTTCTGCCCGTTCTTGGACAGTTTTTCTGAAATGACTCCCATTATCTGATTCTAGCCTAAGCTGCATTTGTGGTGTCAGCAGATACATTTATATTTTCCTTCTAGGGTGCTACTTGCATTTGCTTTCCAAGAGGGGAATGCTTGTAGCCACTCTTGTGATAGCTCTGCCAGTGTGAGAACATAGCACTTGGCAGTATTACCGGTGGGAAAGGGGCCTATCTACTTAGCAGGCTTCTCCAAATACCCATTCCTCCCATCACACATATTATTTCATCATTTGTACTTTCTAATGTGTCATATATTTCCRCAGATCTCACATTGCCTATTGGCTTGTATTATGACTTCCTGAGGCAAGTCTCTGCCCTAGTAGTAAGTCCAGTCCCTCTTGATGTGCATAGCAGTTCCATGGACCCACCTGGCTAGAAATAGTTCTCCTTTATGCTCCCATCCCAAATGCTCTCAGGTTGGGCTAACTGGTCAGCCTGGTTGTCATGTTTCTGGAGTTGCCTTTAAATCTGGGATATTTGTGTTAGCATAATGTATTAAAGTAGATCTTTCTTTAAGTACCTGTTGTATTACTTTCAGTTCTTCTGCCGCTAAACTGGTTTACCTCAGTGTTGCCATTTACCGCAGCTTGATTTTTTTTCAGCCRTTTCTACACCATGTTAGTGACTAGCTTATACATACACTGAGAGCCACTGCTGCTCCTGAGCATATTCTAAGGTGATTCTCAGGACCATTACTTCTGCAAACTGACTGGAGCCTCTCGTCCCTTCGCAAGTGGCAGCTCTCCTATGGAGGGGTCTGAGCAGCAGCTCACCAACTCCTGTTTCCTGCTGTGATTTTACAGGGTCCATCCGTAAACAACATCCACTGTTTACTTTCAGCACTCAATTCATCATATGCTGGGGCTTTTATAGCCTGAGGAGTTTGGTCTGTTGTTCRTTTGCTGGCTATGGACTAATCAGTTCAACTAGTCCCGGTCTGGAGACTGAATTAATGTATTCCTGATGGGTAAACGTGAGGACCCATTTTTGCCAGGCAGAGGTGGTTACTCTTCTCCCACCTGCTTTTGAACGATTGGACATAAAATTCAGGACAGAATCGGGGACGATATTAGAGTGGCTGTTCTGTGCCTAACAACTCAGTAGCGCCCAGAACCCCCTGAGCTGCAGCCAGGACCTTTTGTTCCAGAGGGATGGTTATTTTCTGCTCCTTTGTCTCTTTGACTCCAGAATCATGGCTTCCATGGCTTCCCTCTCCTCTCTTGTTTTTGTCACACACTCCATACGTTGCTTTTCTTATCTGCACTGGCATAACAAATGTTTTTACATCACTAATTTCCCAGCTCAGTTTTAATGCAATTGCGTGGGCTATTTCCTGCTTGATCAGTTCAAAAGCTTGCTGTTATTCCTTTTCCCATTCAAAGTGACTCTTTTTACAGGATGCATGATGTAAGGGTTTCGTCAATTGGTTGTAACTGGGGACAGGCGTACACTAATACTTGGGTTTCTTGTTTTACTGTGCAGAGATCCATTACGTTTACCCAAGTAATTTGTTCAGCTGAGATATGTCTCCCCCATCTTGCCTCTACACACCTAAAAATGGAATTTCTCAAGTGTGCCTTTTACTTTGGCACACTTAATGATTTAATGGCAAATCCAGCATTGAGAAAGCTAATGATTACCTGTGGCCCGTTACTTAGTGCTTCTTCTAGAGTCATTCCTCTAATCAATATATCATCAATAATGTGAAAACAATCTCCAGAGATATGCTGCTTTGAAGTTTTGCAAATGGTGACATCGTAGATGGTAGATGTGGCAGCCAGTTCCAGGTTTATTGCATACCTTTCCGGGTGAAGGCAAACTGGGGTCTCCTTCCTTCAGCCAGAGGGACTGACAAGTAAGCAGATGCAATACTGGTTTTGTACCAGGTTATGTTCTTTGGTTCCAAGCTCAGACAAGAGCTGCAGCATGCCTGGAACTGCAGCAGCTAATAAAGGTGTGACTTTATTCAAAGCTCCCATTGTGTATTGTTAATTCTCCACTAGGCTTCTGTACAAGCTAGACAGGACTATTGTAAGTTGAAGATGTTTAAAAACTCCTCCCTTGTTTTTTCCAAAGAATCAATAATTATTGAATTTCACCAGTGGCCTCTCAGTCAGTTCAAAACTGCTTTCAGCAGAGGATAAAACTCAGTCTTCTCAGATTTTAATTGTAAAATTGTATGCTAATTCTCTTTTACTTAACTCCATAAAATATTGATTGCAACTTTCCTGTTTGTGAAGAAATTCAGTATTTTAAATGAAAAATAAAGTGATCAATTTGTTAAACTCTGGTATTTCCATGAGAGCAAATTCTGCAAGTCTGRTCATATTCTGCAATATTGGTAGTGCCAATAGATTAAAGATAACTACTACAAAAATACGATACTCTGAACCTTTTATAGGTTTTTTTTCTGTAAAAATGAATGAAGTTGCAGTGTTTAAATTTCTATTTTACCAACACCTGTTTCTTCCCTATGATTTAGAATAAAATACGGATCATTTGTAAAGAGGAAAGGGAATGGCAGTGATAGTAGTAGGGTGATGCGATGTGTTAAAAATAAGTGAGGCAAGATGTGTAGACTGAGATACATTTTTATTAAACCTGATGCTATTGTTGGACAGAACAGCTGTGGGAGTACTCAGGTCCTCGTTAAAATTAAAAACAAGAAGTATCATGACAAGATTTAAAGGAATGGTTTAGGGAAGCCTATGTAAAAAGCTTTTGCATAAGGTTGTCTTTTTCTATAGTCTGTCTTCATCTTTCAATCTTCTGTTTCTTCCCTCACCTCCAGCTATACATGCCTGTTTACATACTCTCTCTTTTATGCCAGAAATTTCTGCCTGCTTTGTTCCTTCTCAGTGCATCCTTGAGGCTAATCATCTTGTGATTGCGTCTCAAATTCATTTCATTGTATTTCAGCAGCTCTTCCCTGCCCTCATCCTTGYGATAGTCCTGGAAATATGATATTTTTGGCTCAGAACTGTCCATGTTTGTATCTTTCCCAGTAACATTGCAATATGATTTATAACCCTCTGCCATCCTTTTCACAAAAACTTCAGCTTTTCTTTTTGCTCTTTTTGCCTTCCCAAAAGGCTAGCTCTTTTACTGTGCATATTAAGCAGAGACGTGGACCTGAAATTTTTCCCCAAAACAGTCAAGGGCTGTGATTGTGAAACTTGTGTCTGTAGTGAGCTGACAACTTCTTTGCATCCCAGCCTCTCTGCGTCTCCTTCTTCCTCCCAGTTTCTGACTTCTTTTTCTGCTGCCTCGCCTCAAACGTTGCTACTGCATCCTTGTCACTTCCTCCGCTGCCGGTCCTTATCCCCAGGCATGGCTTTCATTCTTCAGCGTGTGACTGTCACCTGTCCTAGGGACACTTCTGTCCACTTCTATTCACTTCTATTGCTTTCCTGCRTTGTTCTACAAAATGAGTAAATTTACAGTGTAAGCTGAAGTCTGGTGTACGTAACAGTGTACATCACCTGCAAGTGGTAACACTGGAATATAAAATCCAATTTGTATGGAAAAGTTCATATAGAAACAGAGTGGAGATGGTGAAACTGTTTTATGCATAAGGTGGACATTGAGTGTTCTTGATAAATGTTTTTGTCTAAATATAGCAGAGCAGAAGTACTTTCTGAAGGCACACTTGAACTGGAAATCCTGAAAGCTTGAAGGCTTCAGTGTGAATGCATTCCGTCTGTTTTAAGTGCATGAACACGTCAGACCCACTGTATCTCAGGACTGTAGTCTTAGTACAGAAGGAAAGATTTATCTTGTTCCTCAAATAACAATAATGAAGGATGGAAAGTAAGAAGCTTTTTTTAAAGAGGGAAGGAGAGCTCTCATCTGACAAATACCGAATGCCAGGTCGAAGGCCTGTTATATATCTATGGTTGCCTCTTAGCTGGCTTCTAACTAGTTTGTAGTTTATCTGCCTGTTTTGGGTAACTAGCACATTGGTAAACCTAGTACATTGACTGTGTGCACGCAGTATCCCTGTGTATATGGTGTCCTTCAGAAATTTAAGTACTAATTATGTGTATGTGTTACGATATTAGTTGAAGTAGAGAAATTAGCCTTCTCTTCCAGTGTTCCCCTTCATCCAGGGAAGCAGGCTGTAGTCACATTACACRTCTTGTGGCTGATGCTAGTCCTGTGTATTTCCAAACAAATGCTGGTATGGTGCAACAGAATACAAATTGCACTAAGGCCCGTCTCTGAGTTGTCAGTTAATGCAGATCAGTCTAGACTAACTCCTAAAYAATAAATTTTTACAGGAAGAGAAATATTGCTGGTGCCATTGAAACACTTCAGCATTTGAAGATGAAGTTTGAGCACAAATAATAGATTTTGTTGTAAAATGAATTGACTGGTGCCAAAACTGATTCTTTTTCAGTGAAGTGAATAAAATTATGAGCTGAGTCATTTTTTTGCAATGACTAATTTAAGTGGTTTGGCTTCCTTTTTCCTCCCCAAGAAACTCTAATTCTATAACATGAAACCTTCCTCCTCTTGTCTTCCAGCAAAAAACTTGAAAAATCATTTTAGCTGTAGCTGAGAGCCATAATRAAATGGAGTCTAGAAAAGCAAAGTCAATCTTACTATTCAGTTAACATTTCTGACTAGATTACAGACTTAGTTTAGATTTTGCTATTAGTATGCAAACTGTGTTGAACTGGCAAAAGTTCTGGGGAAGGTAAAAGAGAAACAGGCTATGAAATGAATTGTTAGCTTACAAGTACCAGCATATATAAACCAGTTCAGCTTACTCTGGAGCCATCGTTTCAATGTACTGCTATAAAATATGACTGTTTTTTGCTGTGTTCTGTCCATATTACACATGAAAAAATGTATATTTCAACTAAACTTTATTTTTCTTAAAAAAATGAATTTCTAAATGGAAGGTTAAGTTYTGTTTTAGAGACGTGTTCAGCATAAATTATAATTTTATTTCTTTTATCTTGATCAGAATGAGGATTATTTACCACTCTTTAACTGTTGAGACTGGCTGCTAGATCTCAAATCTCATCTGCTTAATTCTTCCTTGTTCTAAAACTTAACATAYTCTATTTAGTGAAGACTTTCCTAACCTTTCTGCAAGAAGCCACAGGAGGTGCAGTATGTAAGCAAGTAGTACTGCAGACAAACAAGCAGCTGCTGGCTAGCTTATTTCCAAGTGATTGCTGACATTCTTCAGTAACATATTTGATGGAGATGAACTACAAATCTATCACCTTAATCACTTTATAGCTGTATAAAATGATTTAATGAATACTGAGATGATCAAAAAAAGCATGCAATTTCTGAAGTCATARCTCAAGAGATCATGGCACTGCCTGGAAAACACCCTTTCTCTACATAAGACTGGGAATTGTATTTAAATATAGAGATGCATATGAAAGTTTTCAATTCAAAGAGAGAGTAGAATTATTATTTGAATAGAGTATTTATAACCTTTTGGTGATACGATAGCATTGTTACTAGATGTCAGTTTGAATTACTTTCAAAAGAACTAATGGTTTTATTAAATTACAGKATACTGAAGAGTTAGCATCTTGCTTGGATCACTTAGTTTTCTTATCTCTTTCTTGACTTTTGAAGCTCATCTTTTGGTTAACCTCCATAGCTTTGCAGTTTCTTAAACTGTTAATTTTTGGGAAAGCTGTGAGGGTTGTTACTTCAGTGAGGCTTAATACCTCATGAATCTTGCGAGAACACTAAAGATCAGACTTGAATGCACATCCTTTTCCAGTCCCATCATCTTCTCCAGGGCTCATCTTGTTGCCATCAATATATATTGCTGTGGAGTTTTTCAAAGTACAGTTTCAACAGCTGGAGATGTGCTCTTTGTTTTGAAGTGCACACTTCAGAGCTAGCRATTCCCTGGTCCCAGAGATATCAGCCAAATAGGGGAAGGTGTTTACAAAAARCTGTGGAAGCTCTTACTAAATGTAAAAGCAGAAATCCTCAAGAAGTGTCATGATTCCTTGACTGTGGAGGAAGGAGGAGTGCTGACATACTGATTCTGACCTTTTCCGCAATACGTGTGAGCCTGGAGGTAAGGGTGCAACTGATTTTGGAAACAATTATAGCAAAGGTATTTGAGTAGTTACTGTGAGGCTTGTCAGCTTTGTGGAAGCTTAAAATCCTGCCTGTTAAGCAACTTAAACTTTGAAGCTATGGGCCGTAGCCTATAGGAACACATACTGCAAGGATTTTTGGTTTCCCAGGCTTAGGAAAAATACATATCTGTCATGTCTTTAACCTCTGAATGCCAACACTGAATTTCAAAAGTAGCCAAAGGGCTACTTGACCTTGAGGAGATTTGAGTGCAGTGTTTCCTAAGACGGCTTCCGAGCTCCCAGACCAACTCTTCAACTGGCTTCTGAAGACAGAAGCTAATGGAGAGCACAGGTGCTTTGGCCCCTTGTGTGTGGTCTGTGAGTCCCCCACCCCGGGGGAAAAGTGATTGCACTGGCACCTGAGACCTGGGAGCAGGCACAGGCACGGAGCTTTCTTGCCTGGTACAGGTGCTGTAGGACAGGGCTGGCTTAAGTAGGTGCTGCTGTTGAAGCAAGAGAAGGCAAAGATGGTGGCTGCTCACCTCCTCAGCTGGCTTGTCGCTGTGGGAACAGCAGAGCACCAGGGCCTTGGGGAGCTGCTGTTGTTTGCTCCCTGGAGATGCTGCTGGAGTCCTGCTCTCCTCAGCTCTCTGAATTTTATCATTTAGGTCTTTTTCATATAACTCTTAGAATGTTAATTAATAAAATGTTTGGCTAATCGTGCTCTAAACTTTCATTAGCTTATTGTTTCAGAAATTAGGTTTCAGTAACACCTTATCTTTCATACCACTGCTAAAAAAAAAAAAAAAGAAAAAAAGAAAAGAAAGAAAACTGCTTTCTACAATTATAGGTTAAAAAATGTGAGGAAAGAATGAGCAATTTAAAATACCTCTAAAACCACTAAATTTAAGGCAAGATGGAACTTTTTGCTAACCAGTGACATCTCTGTGGCTTGGASTTTTTATGAGAAAGAATACCAAGAACTGAAGAGCAGTTATGTAGAAGGCTGAAAGTTTCATTGTGCCTTGCACTTGCAAGTACAAGTGCCAACATGTAGGCTTTAAGTAGTAGAAGGCTAGGCAGTATTTAATCAAACACTTGCATCATTTGTCAAGAGTACACTTCAACTGAATGCAGACAAAATTAAGTTTCTGTCACCTAGTCATATTTTGCCTTAATCTCTGTATTTGCACAAGAAACTTACTATTTACTTTTTAGAAAATGCTTCATTAAAATACTAATTTTAGTAATTCATTTTTGCATAGTAAGGTCAAGTACTTACATTAAATAGGAATAAGCATCCTAAATAACATTTGCAGTCTTCAAGCTTGACCAGGCCCTTACAGAATCACAGGTAAGAAGAAATAAGCAAAAATCAAATAAATCTCTACACACCTTTTTGTTTGTTGCTCTCTGATTTTAGTACCTATATAAAAATCCTTTAAGTTTCAAAATTTTCCCATCCTTGTTGATTCAGGAAAATAAAAACTTTCTGCGAATCCATCTTCCTCTCTTGCCCCATCCTACCCCAACACTTCTAAAGTTACATTATAATTTCTTGATACAAGTGCYATGCCACAAATACTGTGATGTTCTCCTAACAGTCTTAGTGTAGTTCAGGTTTCTCTTATTAACCTCATGAGACAGGATAATGTGTTTCAATTCTTTCTGCAAAAAGAATTGCAGAAGTGTTGAATGATTTGTCTTGCTTGTAGTTATATGAGTTTTCTAGAACAAAGAATTTAGTCCAGTGACTAGAACTAACTCATGTTACGATCACAGGTTGGGGTTGGAAGGCACCTCTGGAGATCATCTAGTCCTCAAGCAGGGTCCGCTCTAGCAGGTTGCCCAGGAGCCTATCCAGTCAATTTTTAATATTTTTGAGTATGTGGGGGTGGTTCTCTTTGCAAGAAATAACTCCCTGAAACATGGCAGATAATTTAGCTCTGTCAAACCTGCTGTTAGGAACAGTGCTTTGGAAGCCCTTTAAACTTAAGGAAGAGATCTGGGACCTGTAGCTCTGCCATTTGCTCCTTGATAGTAATGAACATTCATTCAAGCCCCACAAAAGCCATTCTGTTGGATGTCTGTGTTAGTGTTGACTTGCCAAACGGGGTTGTAACTAGAAGAAAATTAGGAATTGTTGGGAGGGAGAGTGGTCACATCAGTTCTGGACATGCAAAAATTTATAAACAGTAAGAAAGCAACTAAACTTTGGCATAGAACTAGTCACTCTGTAGGTTGTGATTAAGGTGCTGAGTATTGGCTTGTCACTATCCAGCTGAATGGCTTCAGAGGAGTTCTTAGACCTTCTGCAGCTATTTCATAGTTCTGTTTTTATCCATACTCTTTTCTGGATAAGCAGATCAGCATTTGGCAGGACTGTTGCTATTGTGATCATTCTCCAGCTTTGTGGTTTACATTGTCCTTCTGTAGACTTTTTGCTGACATAGAGCTGTTTATTCTGTTCCCTTACTTCTACATCAGGACTCTGGAAGACTCTGTTTTTAGTTAACAGTCATAGTCCCTTTGAACTTTCCTACCTTCCACTGCTCAAAACAGCAACAAAAGTTGTTCAGTGCATAGAAAACTTCTAGACAAGGAAAATTGTCTAGAAACCCAAACAGTGCTTAAAAATACATTTTTTTTTCTCTCGCAGTTAATGATGTTTTATCATTTGCCGTTAAAATAACTTGCCAGAAAAATATTAGAGTAGAATAATCTTGATGCTGAAGTTTTAAAGAAAGTTAACTTGTGTTTTCCCTAAAATGCATTTCTGCAACTGATGTGTTGTAGTAATAAACTGGCTTTGATGAGTCCTAGCTTCCCTTGCAGTATATTTTATGTAGTTCATAGAGAAATGACTAGAAACTGGAAAAAAAAAAAAAAAAGAAAA
>NW_028186867.1:5976110-6020251 GCF_003343005.1 Rhea americana | reverse complement strand
CTTGCAGTATATTTTATGTAGTTCATAGAGAAATAACTAGAAAAAAAAAAAAAAAAAAGAAAAGAAAAGCAGAGAAAGATTTTTTTTACTTTAAATCAAAATGTGACTTGGTAGTCTTTTTTCTTTGTTTATCAAAGATATACAACTGCAATTTGGGGCTAGAAGTAATACTTAGTAATTCAAAATATTAAAATAAATCAGAGATTAGTCTAAAATCTAAAAGTATTTTTATTGGTTGAAGTGAAAGGTTCACTGACTTTTTCTTTTTTTTTCCCAGTCAGATATATTAGTGAACTCTCCAGATGAATGGAAAATAGAGGCTCTCTGAATGTAAAAAAAGAAAACAAAAAACACTGCTTCTTGACAGATMTATGACTGTTGTTTGTCTTTAGACCATATTTATTTTATATAAGAAGACATTTCATTCTTTTGAACAGAACTTTGTACAAAGCTTTTTGYTTTCTACTGCTATGTGTGTCTGATAGAAACTAAACTTGAAAGATTGATAGGTAGATAGTTACAGGAAGGACAGGATTTGAAACCAACCATGTGAGATTTAATTTTGCGAGACTTCAGGCACAGCTAATTATAACTGTTGCTTGGCAATGAGAGTAAACATCCCCTCGGTGTTGCCTGCACACCTCTGTCCTGGCTGAGATGACTCATCTGGTTTCAAGTCCGTTCCTCCACCCACAGTGAGTGGTCTTCACCTTCTAGTTTCTCCATTTAAAACCTTGAAAAGGCAGTGCTTGCAGAAAGGTATGAAAAGCAAAGGCACTTGTCACTCAGATTTTTGTCATTAAATTACTTCTCTTAATTTTACCTGCATAAGACATTTTGGGAAATAATTGTCAGAATGTAAGTTGATCAGTTTTATTGTAGGTAACTAATGCTGATGGGGCAAAAACTGAATTGGAATCGAGTGTTGGTAAGCTGAAAGAGTGTTTATAGAGATTCAAAGGTTTTGCTCTTCTATTTCATGTGTTTTGTTAATAACTTTCTATGTGTTGGCTTTCCTGGGTTTTCTCTAGTTTCCATCATGGCTAGGTGTTKAATATTCTACCTCTGTTTTGAGTCCAACCAAGGAGAAGGAATACAAGACACTGGCTTATAAAATTCAGTTTCTCTGCTGGAAGTTGGAGAAGCTGCTTTTAACCTGTTTTCTCAGGGGTTCGTACACTTGTGCTACCAGCATTCCTGTCCTCTAAGATGATTGTCAAAATTCATGTGAATTCTACAGAGATCAGAGCCCTCATTAATAGCAACATTTTTTCGGTTTTCATGAACAGAAAGGTAGAGGGAAGTCACTAAGGGAATGGCAGGTAAAATCGAGCTGTGGGGCAGCTTCCAGCTAGCTGCCACCTGCAGTAGGCCTGCAGCTTTAAGACTCACTACAGCAGTGTCTGCTGCAGCGTGGTGGCACTGGGGCTTTGGGGAGAGGGGAGGGTGCCGTTCAGGGAGGCGGAGAAGGAGAGTACCCACATTTTGAGAAAACGGCATTCAAGGATCTGTTGCTCAAGTAACAAAGCGGTTTGTGGTGATTCATTATAAGTCCATTTTCTTGGTGTGTTGCCACACTTGTGACTAATGGAGGAATTCCCCTAGTTCAAAGCTCATGTCAGCTTCTGCAGTGGTATATAGATATGACTAACATCATAGCAGTATGTATCTGTGAGAGCAGTAATGAGTCTCTACAAAGGACTTCTGTTTGCATAGTTACTTGATTCTCTTGAATACCTTTTAGCTCATCAGCTTTTTGAAAGCTTATGTTTGCTCTGAAATACACTAGCTCCTGTAAAAGTAGTGTTACACCTTTTGTTTTATCTGTTGCTTCTTCCCTATCTGACACAAACTACGTGAATTACGGTTATACCTGTTGGAGGAGCTGATTTGATTTTTTTGTGTGTTTGTTTTTTGAGATTCTGATATTTGAAAGAAAATATCATAGACACTTCTGAAATGTTCTTGAATGCCTCTAGAGCTAGACATGCTTACTATGTTGTGTGCCAATCTGCTTTATTTTCAATTATCTTTTTTTAGATTAAGAAAAGGCTCCTAAGTTTGATTACTCTAGGTACTGCTTAAATGTCTAGGAAGTGTAGCATGTTCTCAGTGGCTTTTTCTTCTTGGACCCTGCTACTACCTTTATTCTAGCTTTGTAGCTTTGTCCCTGTTATCWCATTGCTTATTCCCTGAAACCAATGAATCCCTGGTTTTGAGCCCCACTCTTTTCAGACAAACTGTTTGAACTTTGAGTTTAGTTGGATCCAGCCATACTAAAAGCTAAGCAAGTACAGTTGTTAAAGCAAGTACTTTAAAGTTGTGTGAAGGCTTGTCACGAACAATGCAGAGAGAACTAGTCTGTCCTGGGAAACAAGTTTGCAAGCGGTTTAGAGTATGGGTTATTGTAATGAGCTTTATAGGTTAGATTTTCAAGATTACTGCACCCATTACTGAGATAAGATTATGTTTTTGAAAAGCTTGACATTTTACTGGTTGTGTGGAATACAGAATTGTGATTACAGAAAGCTGAATAATTCCAGACAGTATAGCAGTYAGCAGAGTCTTCCTAGATTATTTCTGCACAAAGATTGCATACAAGAAAAATCCCTTAGAATAATAGTGTCATGAATACTCACTCTTTTATACTGTCCTCTTGAGAGAAATCATTGCAGTTGGAACCACCTGGGATTCTCAAACTGTTTCATGATGGCAATGGGAAATTGTTGTAATAGCCTCTTTTCTGCTCCAAGTAAAACTTACGCAGCACCAAAGCATAATATTGAATGTGTGTGCTTGTTTTTTTTTTTCTCTCTTCCCTTCCCCCAGAAAGAAATATTTCTCTTGAAGCATGCCTGCCAGCTCGTTGATCTAGTAATGTATCTTTAACCTTAGTGCAGATGATGTTGACAGATGGCATTAACAGATGGCAGTGGTCCCTCCTTTGGTTGTTACTCTGGTAGTGTGTTTGCAGAAGCGTACCTCTTCAACAGGTGTTTCTGCAACCCGCCTTAGACTAGCTGATACCTGAGCAGATCTCACCTTAGGCATTCCTCCTGGGAGGTGTGTTGCCAGAAAGATGTACGTACTTGAGGAAAAAAAAAAATTCCCATCTGGGGAACAACTAAACTATATAAATTCTTGTTTAGATTTCCTTTCTCCTGAGTGTTTTAACCTTTTTTGCCTGTTAATATGGAATTTTTTTAGTGTAGCCTAAATGAAGGGAACTTTAACAGAGGTAAATGAAATGTGGATCTAGCAACTGCCCTTTTTACTGAGGTTTTTAAGATACTATTGCAAGATAATATAAGGTTCAGTTGAGTGACTTACAAATATTTTGCATGCTGTGAAACAAATTTTCATGAGCTAAGCCTCTGAAAAATTTCATGATCTCTATCTAGAACGAAGAAAACTCATAAAAATGGCTTCTTGCTGTCCGCCCAAGTTCTTTAACTAATGACCTAAACTCTCTGCCCATGCAACATGATAAAGCCATGATTTTTGCTGCCTGTTCCCATGCCTTCATGGGAAGCAAGTCACTGTCTGGGCCGGGATACTCATCTCTTGACTGTGAGCAAAGTGGTGGTTGATTCAAATGTTGCAGCTTGAGAATCCGTGCTTATACTTTCAGATTTCAAACTGAAGACTAATTTGAAGGATATTTCAGAAAACTGCAAGGTTTCTTTGAAGAATTTTTTACTCCACTTGTCATTCTTTACCTCTAAATTAAAAAAAAAAAAAAAAAAGTGCATCTTAGTCTTATTTATTCTCTGGGGGGTAAAAAATGAGCATGAGAAGTGCAATGTTTTGAGAAGGAAAAGAAATTTCAATTTTGACTGCAGCTGAGATGAAACATTTTTATCCTCCACATATATGAGCATTTCTCATTCCTGGTACCGRGTACATTCCTGGTACAAGGCCGTGACGTCCTTGTTATGACTTAGCCTGTCATGTATGTGGCAGGAGTGTTCTGCCTGTGGTTTGTTGGAAGTTTGTTTTTTTTTTGTTTGTTTCTATTTCCTCTTCAGATTTCTCATTAGTAAATTTTGATTCTACTTCTGTAGCTACCTTCTTAGAGGAAAAGCCAGATACATCAGGGCTTTGGGTGTATATCTTCTGATAACAGATACCTGTGGTTAGAATTAAATTTTGCTCTGGCTGGCTAGGTATTCAGTAGATTCAAAATTCTTGTAGCCTCACTGGGCCAGGAGCAGTATATTTGGATGTCGTCTTATGGAATGACTGGTATGGTCTTCCATGTTTTGGGGTGATGGGGGGCCCTATGCTTCAGTGCAAGTAGGAATGATGAACTATCAGAGGTATCCCAAGCAGGTGTTTTAGCTGTCCATTTAGCTTACAATTCACTGCTGCTGAGATCACTGTACTATTGCTATATTCATGCTATGAAACCAGTTTGTATCATGAATGCATTGAGTCACTATGTTGCAATTGGCTGGGTAAGCAGCAGTAGCTCTACCAGTTGACCTAACAAATAAGGGAAAATGTTATTTTTCCAAGAACTGAAAATGAAACTTAATCTGCCTGGAGCAGACAACCCATAGTGGTGATAGTTGCATTTAGGTGTCCTTTAGAAAGCTGGAGAGCCTGCTCAAGATTACCTATGCTAATAACGTAACCACTCTTGTGCTGATAAACTTTGTGAGAGGAAAAGATAAATCTTATAAAATGACGAAAATTTATTTTTAATGCCAAGGTGCTGTGATGATAAAACTTTCATACTAGCTTTTGTGCTCTGAGGCTCTTCCTCACCATTGGATCTTGTGAGTTCTTGCAAACTGGAGCTTTGTTCCTGCTCATTTGCAGTTGAGTGGAAATAAGGCTGGAAAAGATTATGCAGTGAAGACACTTGCTAGCAGTGGCAAGAATAAAGAAAGGATGCATTTTGTTGGTAATATGAATATATGTTCTGGCACTGCAGATGCTTTCTGTAGAGACAGTTTTTTATCATTATTCCTCTTTTCCTAAGGAGGTGGTTTTGGAGGGTGTTGACCTGGAGATGCAGAGGATATCTGTCTTCAGCCCTGACTGAAAACATCATTCTAGTCCTACATATAGAACAAAAAACTTTCTTCTAGGTAGATCAAAGACATGTTTATGACCCTAATGAGCATGTATTTGAAATAGGAAAAAAACAGCATTCTTACTGTGGTTTTGTTTTCATTTTTGATAGGCAACTTTGATGACTTCAGCTTAGAACATGCACTCGGCAAGTATTATACTCTTGCAAATTTTGGGGAGTGTGGGTGAGAAGTAGTGGCTACCCTTTTGACTGGTTTGACTATTTGTTTCTGAATATTGCATGACTTAGCGTGACACCTTCCCCCACATATGGTTTGTTTAAACCTCAGTGGGACAATTCAACTATTGGTGTGTCAAAATGTTGAACACACAGATCTGAAATTTGTCTTAGGGAACACTCAATAATTGCTTGTAAGGGAAAAATATTTTGATGTTAAATTTGTCCTCCAGGTATTTTCTTACAGCATATTTGTACTTTTATTTCTCTAACTGACAGAACCTACAAAGAAACCTTCTGTGTCTCAGAAGCCACCAACTCATCACGGTGAGTTCTAGTTGCCTGTAATGCCTCTAACTGTGAAGTGAAGTGTAATTGTACACATGGATTCGAGAGCCTTCGCTTTTCAGTTTAGTGGCACATTACACTGAATATTGATATTGCTATAAAAGAAAGTAATGCTCTAGTGGCAAAAAGATTTCTACTTTTTGGAGTCTTTTGCTAGTTCTTTCACAAGGTTACTTTATGATTTCACAAGCTTAAAGACCCTTTGAAAATTCCTTCTGTTGTCTTTCAATCTGCATGTTGTGAGCTCATTCACACTGAGCTGGGCCTGAGGATGTTTTGTGGTCACCAAAAGCAGCATGTAGTTTGATGGATAAACCCTAACAACAGTGTGATGCTCTTCTATGGGTTTAATGAGCATGTCGTAGTATTCTTGATGAAAACATGGTGAGGTACATTTTGTGTAAAAGTACTCTAAATTTAGTTAAGTTTTCACATTACACTTAAAACTGTTCTTCTTTGTAGATGACTTTAGTTTGGAAGATGCTGTTCTTCCTGGTACGTATGCTTTCCTAATTCTGTGGTACTTAGTGCAATGTCTATCCATCCTGTATTAGGTAAGTGTAATAAGAGCACTGAGTTAATTAAGGTAGCAAACAGCAGATAAAAATAATTGCACTCCAGCAATGTTTGTTTAGTTTCATTTCAAGGGTCTGGATCACAAAAGAATGCATTTTACGTATTTCTTAGCCAAGTGTTTCACTGCTGTAGCTTCACTAGATGGCACTAATTCCATAAACTGTTACGGAAACAGTTTTTGAATTTGAAGTAATCACTGCCTTTCGAGGAAGTAATTTTGCTAGCATGAGGAAACCTTAATCTGTTTGAAATAATTTGAGGAAAGGTACTTTTTCTGAGGTAGTTCAGCTTAGTAGTATGAACAGCAGCAGAGATTGTAGAAACCCTTCAAAGTTTTTTCTCTCTTAAAGCARTCTGTTTCCTAATGCTGAAATTCTTGAAAATAGAGTTGGCTAGTTCAGAAACAGCTGAGTCAGATGATAAAGGATCCTCTCTCTTCACTTWCCTTAAGGAGATGACAAACCTAAGTTGGGTCTTGGAACTGTGCTCTGGAGGTGCCAGCCTCCTTACCTTGAACATGCAGAGAAGCTAAGGAGAGCAGATCTGRCTTGTGCTAGAGCTAAGAGAAAGCAAGACCATGCAACATCAAGGAGAAATAGTATACAGAAGCAGTGGGGCACTAGATTGGTTAGTTGTTGGTAAAAATACAGATATAGAAAAACAGTGATACTGAATTAATTCAATATGGGCAATAAAAACTGTGACCAAACAATGCAGAGAGATTTATTAAGAGCTCTTATTCTGTAGCAAGCTAAATGAAATGTCATTTTGGGGACCATATTTTGTAATTTACAGAGTATATCTTGTCTTTATTTTTCTTTTTTCTTTTTATTTTAGTAAGTAGTGGTGAAGTAGTTTTAAAAGAGGAAACAGCCAAACAGTCAGTGCCTGGTAAATAATAATAATAATAATAATAATAAAATAAAAAATTTTGAAGTTTAGTGTTTGAAGTCAGACTTACCAAACAAATGCTATATAAAGCTGAGTGAATCCTACTGTATATGTTCAGATACATCAGGTTCAAGATGTAACAGGCTGGCATAGCAGAAAGACTGTTGATTTCATTAACTTAAAATACAGTGTTTAACCTAAATTAACCAAACAAATACAGCATTAGCTTATGAAAGRAATGGAAAATAATGTGGGATAGATAATGTGATAGATACCATTGTTTAGGTTAGATAGTCTTTCAAGGTCACCATATGCTCTGCTTTTGGTCTCTTAGTACTAGAAACTTTGGTCACTTTATTCTAACTCTATTTGCCTRTAGGGGATCCCAAGCAAGATTCACCTACACGTCCTGGAGACACTGGTAAGACTATCCTAACAAGAGTTTATGAATACTAGACATGCATTTGTAGTAGCSCAATTAAGCTTTCCTAATCCATTTCAAAGTTACTATATAGTTTGTTGTCTCTTAATATTTTTCTTTATTTTTTTCTCCAAATATCTTTGTGTGTAGATAACCCCAGACAAGGTTCACCTGCTCATCCTAGAGACACTGGTAAGGTTTCTAGTTTCTACTAGAACGTAGATTCTATTTTCCTAGGATTCCTGAATGGTGGCTTATTTTTACTATCCCAGTTAAACTTTTATTGACTCCTTTTTAAATGGCTGCTCTGTATGTCAGATGTTGGTTTGGATAAACAATGAGCATTGCGGGGGAAAAAAAGGTCTTGTAAGTAAACCCAGCAGCAGTCTTGACATTCCATGATAAACCTGTTGAGTCACTTTCTTTTCACTTAAAAGCAGGATGATGGGAGAGGAGGAAGGATGAAGCAATGTGTGTGCACTTGGGGCAGTGCTGCYCTTAGGCATCCACAGTAGGACACCTGTTTAGCAGATTGACTCCTTTCATCCTTAGAAACAGAATCCCTGCTAATCTTGCTAACGTAAATAGGAACTGCCCATGACCTGTATTCTTAAAACATCTAAATTAAAGGTAGAGCTTAAATTTAAAGAGTTATTGTTTTAGATTTTGTTAAGATTCCAAATTAAGAAATAATTTTTTTCCTATTTGAAAGGTTGGCTTAAGATATATGTCTTTTCCTGTTGTACTTTAAAGGTCTTCTCTGTCTTTGCCTAACTCCTAACAAAGCAAATACRGATGGATGTAGTTGTGATGATGCCATTATCCAGGAATGTGGTGGTTAGAGTCCTTTCCTGAAATGCGAGTTCTGGTTACTTGTTCTTTCTCCTGCTTGATTTGCAGCAGATCCTTGAATTCAGGTCTTGCATATTTCAGTACAGTGTTTGTGCTGCCCAGCTAAAACATCCTCTAATGTGATGCTTTTAGCTTTGCTCCTTGAGACAGTATTACTTTGCTTGAACTGGAGATTCATTTGGCAATGAAGGGAAGGAGGAGAACTCCAGGTCTCATGAGATAGATCCAGTGGAAATGGAGAGGAACTTACTCAGTTTCCTGCAGTAAATTAGAGTATGGAATTAAACCCATGTCTTCCCATTTGMAAGCAGATACTGCAGCCTTCTGCAGTACTTCTTTTCCTCTAGTTATTATGTGTAAATGCTCAAAGTTGTGTTGTACATGTTCTGAGTTGTGACTCAGAAACTCAACYCTGGAAAAACATTTACAGCTGTAGTCTTGAACAGAAATGGTCTTTTCCTGTCCATGTYCTTTCTCTGCTTTAACAAGAGAGTGAGACTTGGGCCATTCAAGTAAAGTAACCTACAAAGGTTAATGCTTGTTAAGCCCATGGCTAGTGCAGTAGAGGCTGCTCGTGGACACCGCKCTCTCTCAGTTGTTCAGGAAGCCCAAAGTCTGCACTAAACTGAAATATTGTAGTGCTTAGCTGAAGAGACTTGGAGATTGGGGAGACTTTGAATGTTGAATGTGCCCTGACTATGACCTGGGCCTAAAACATTGACAGATTCAGCCGAATGATTTAGAGAAAAATTCTGTATCATTGTGTGTCCTGAGATGTCTTTTCACTGAAGTTAGAACACATAAAGCAATATTATTTTTATTTCTGTAGGCAGCATTGATGATTCAGATCTATACGATGGCACTTTACCAAGAGGACGAGATGGTGGTGGCAGCGATGGTAATGGTGGTTCTTCRTATTGATACCATGACTATCTGACTTTTTGATAAAAGCTTGATTGCAAACTGGCTAGCATGACCTAGCTTGTAACAGCTTTCCTTCACTATCTGAAATTTGAGAACATAGTTTGCAGTTCAAAAGCAACATCTTTTCTATCTGTGTCAAAAAAGCAGATGACTAAGAAGTAAAACTGATTTTGGAAGCTTCAATGATTTTTACTACTATGCCAAGAAGATGGATTTTAAAATTGAGATAGGAGTAGTATTTATTTAAAAAATCACCATAAAAACAGCTTTGTAAAGCATCCAGATGTTCTTTTCAGRTCTTCTGTGGTGTTCTCTCTGTTTCTGTTAGTTTTTTCGGTTAGCAAGCCTCAGAGGGGCCTTCAGCATGTTCTCAAAGATTCACCTGTCTCACAAGGTGGACTGATCCTTAGACTTCCAAGTGATGTAGGGTATGCTTACAGTAAGAAATACAAAACCGTGTTAGAGCTTAAAGCTGAAGTCGGCATTGGTATGAGCTATGCTTTGAAAAGAAAAAATTTAAGTGMCAGAGAGCTTAGCATTCTATATATATATATATCTCAATTATTTACATTTTTAATAAATTTGCATTAGCAAGTGGCTTGTTGTTTTGCATGATCCATTGAGAAAAAAAAATGTGAAACTACTGTTTTTTTAGAAATGTAAAAACTAAACCTTTCGTTCATTTTGCAGGACGAAAGGACTCAAATCCAAATAATGGTGGAGAATCTGAGGGTAAATGCATGGATTTTTATTTTTGGTCTCTACATGTCTTAAAGATACTAAAACATCTGAAGCTTATTTTTTTGAACAAAAAATCAAAATGACTTATCTGCATTGTTACTTTTCTAACAGGATACTTATTGCTAGCAGTGTGTTTCAGCTTCTCAACTTTTATGGAATTTTGCCTTTAGGCTCTGCTTTCAGAATTCTTTAAGATCTTTATGTTGCAGATGATTCACGTCTGATAAAGTGAGGTGATGATAACATCTCAGAGATACTGGTGAAATGATTGCATGCAGCATGCTACAGGTTAAATTTAGCTATAAAATGGTAACTTTTTCTTAATCATTAGTGGAACTTATACACAACCAAAAAGAAAATGTTCAAGTTATTTAACAACAAACGTTGCTAAGAAATGAATGATTATAAAATTAAAGGATTTACTTCTCATTCGTAAAGATAGAAAAAAGTTGATCACTGCACTTATTTCATGTTCTTACTTCTTAGAAGTATGCAGAGGCTTCACTTCGAGACAATTCAAGTATAACATCACTTTCAGTTCTGTACAGAAATGTATACAAAGCTCTTCTTTTCAGCTTCCCAGGGAGCAGTAGCTGGAATTGTAAGTGCTGTGGTTGCTACTGTGATTGGAGCGGTATCTAGCTTCATTGCTTACCAGAAGAAGAAACTCTGTTTCAAACAAAGCAGTAAGATTTCTAGATTATTTCTTTCTACCTTTTATAGAGCTCTGCTCTCCTTTTTTTGTATTTTATATAGAACCTAGAAATTGATTTTGTGTTTCAGGTAGTTTTAATAGCTTAGTGAATTAGTGTTCACAGGGAATAACTAGTCCTCTTTTACTAGTCCTCTAAGAAAGGGTGACTGAAGATTGCCTGACTCAAAATTTAGACTTTCAAAAACAGACTGACTTAAGTCTCTGTGTACATTAAAATATAACCACTGCCTGCTAGAGAATAAACAGAAGAGACTGCAGGAGAACTTTTCTTTTTGAAAATTGAATGGGGGTTGGGTATTAGAGACTATCTGCCTGGAAAATACTRTGTCATCTCCACTTTTTAAATCTTGCTTTTGTGTCTTCTAAAAACACTTGCCTGCRTATTGGCTTATGACGAGTATCTGAATGTTCATCCCAAAATGATCTTTCTTCTGCAGCAGTCTATTACTTGTTGTCTACTTCCTTTCTAAATAAGATGTAGTTTGGATCAGAGAACTTGGGGAGTACTGTGGCTGATGGGTGGGACATAAGCTTTTCCAGTCCTCTGAACTGGTTGGTGAAGGGAAAGGGTAGAGCAGCAATCCAGACAGACACTGATATTTGTGAATTCTGGGTATCTGGAAACTGAGGGCTGTCTGCCATGCACGATGAAATTATGTAGGCAGTACAAGGGAAACTCAACTACTCTCAGTAGCCCAATTTCTTCAGTTATGTTTTTTTCTCTCATACGAGATTATCTCTGATGATCAACAACTTTGAAGTGAAGAGAATCTGAATATTAAATGTCTATTTGTTTCTCAGCAGATGAAGAGAATGTGAATATGGAAAGCCATCGTGGAGCACAATCTGAGCCACCTGGTAAGAGGATAATATAGATGGAAGAGCAAGTGTTTTGGTGGTGATCCTACTAAATGCACTTTATTGACATTAAACCTAGTGGAGAAAATGCACTATTATCTTTTCATTAACCAAATGTTTGTAACTACCATGACCACTAATTTTGAACTGAATCAAGATTTCAGTTGTTATTACTTAGCCATTATTCTGTAATTTTTCTTGTTTGAACACATTGGTTTAATGCCTTAAGGGGTCCCTGAAATAAGGGAACTTAGAAACATTAAAAGAGGAATCGACTTTCTTTGTAAGAGTATTATTAAAGACAATTACAAGAACACAAGATCATTCCTTTACTGTATATTGAGTCTGATAGGAATATGATATTGTTTGGTCATAAACCCACACAGAACTGTGCAAGAATGCACTTTAATAAAAGATTAACAGTATTTGAACAGAGACAAAAATTACTGGAGGCAAGGAAGRCTGAATTTACTCACACGTTCTTCTGACAGTCTCTGCTGAGAATTATTTTATGAAAGAATCACCAAATAATGTCTTTTTACAATTGTGACAGCAGAAGGAAGGTGTTCTAAAATAACAACAAAAACCTAACAACCTAATTCTTCCTAATTTAGAACGTACGTGGCTGTCTAGAGTACTTACCTGATGGAACAGTTGATTGAACTACAGAAAAGCCATAGCTGCATGTGGAGAATTTTTGAAACAAAATAAGTAAAAGCTTTACTTTCTGGCAACTAGCCAACAAAGGAAGAAGCAAAACAATCTCATGCTGAAGTTTTCTGTCTGTCTTTAAAATACTGGCTGTTAAAATCTCACATCAGTATAAATCTTCAATATGTTCTTCTGTGGGCTTAATTTAAAACTAGCAGAAGTAGTTCTGTTTTTTTATAATTTAACTAAAAAATATACCTTATTTCTTTCAGATATTTATCTTTTACTAAAGGCTTCCAGCTGTTCCATGGTCCTCTTGCAAACATTTTTCTTTTAAGCTTTTATATATTTGAAATTGTCAAGGAGAGACCATTTTCTTGTCACAGGCTGTTGAAATCGGGCTTCAAGATAGGCATGTTATCCTCAGTTCAGCCATGGGATAGTGAAGCAAGCACTATTGTTCAAAGTCCTCTACCAAAGGCAGACAACACATGAGTTGCAGTCAGGGTATGCTAAAATTTTGGCTATGGGTTTCATCAGAACTCCCAATCAGATGATGCAGACTTAATTTTAACTGATGAAGTTAAATCTGCTATGTTATCATAAATGATTATTCCTCCCTACATATGGATGTTAAAGTGTTGCTTCCCAAATTTCATATCTGTACTATAATTTTCAGGCAGACGTGAGAATATTTTGAGTCAAGAAATTGTGTGGAAACTATGGGCAGCATAGTGCTGTTCCTGATCTAAGTTGTGGGAATCTGGTGTCTTACCTCTGCCTTTATTATAGTAATGTAACTACATAACTTCTGTTTTGAAACACTCTTGCATTAACCCTGGTCAGATGACATGGCAGAACAAGTTTATGTATATTTTTAATTTTTTTTTGTAGACTTTTCTTGGACTTCCGAAACTGTAAATAACCCAGGCTAGGATATTCTTTCAGTAACACTATTTCCATCAGATATGCAGAGTGTACCCCACTTACTTTTTTTCTTTTGCAAAACTGCAAAGGCATCTTTGAAACTGCATGTTGGGTTGCACAAACTGAAAGTGTAGATAGCTAGATGGATCTAGTAGGATGTAGTTATTTGAGTGAAAATCTAGGATGTAATGTCCCTTGTTATACAAGATACAAACAGAATCAAGCCTCTACATACCTGGATTTGTCCCACAGTTCCAAATAGTGGTCGTCTTTGTAAATATGCTGTTTTAAATGAGTTCTTACAATATATATTAACATATTATACTAATCTTGAGGTCTTTTCACTTTTTAGTACAGCGCACGCTTCTGGAGAACTAAATCAAGGAAAACATGGTGAAGAACAGACCATTAAAACTGGATCGAGAGCCTGCTTTCTACCTGAAAAAAARGAAAGAAAATAAAACCATAAAGTATAATGTAAACAGCAGAGTCTGAAGATGAATGAGAAAATAGTCCTTGCTTGAGGCATCTTTGGGAGTGTGCCTGAGTACTTCTGTATGGTTAGTCCTGTGAAGCAGTGTTGCACACTGATATTTGGCCTTAATGATAGGAGTGTAGAAATATGTTGTGCCTTTACATTTTTTCCTTTATTCTTTTTGACAAATGGGTGTGTCTCAAGTGCATTCAGTATGTTTAACTTTCCCTCACCTCTCCAAAAACAACAAACAATTAATGTTTTGTTATGCCATTACTTTTAGGCAGTGCAAGCCTTTTTTAATATCCTGTACAAAATGAATGTACCAAGAAGACTTTCTTACATCTTCACTTAAAGTGAAGAACATTNAAAAAAAAAAAAAAAGAAAGAAAGAAAAGAACTTGGTATATATTGTGGACACCTGACAGCAAAAATACTACCTAGAAAGAACATACATGTGTTGGATAATAAGGTTCACTGTGTTTTGATACGATAATGGATCTTAATGTGGATGCTGTTTATATGATTTGTTTAGCTGCCTGGGTCAGCCACTAGCGAAAAGATACATGTTCTTCAGCATCTAAGAAACAAAAATTTAGATTTTTTTTTTTTTGCTTTTTTTTTTCTTCATTGCATCTGTCTGGCACAGATTCAAAACATCCAAACTAGTACATACAGATCCTTCAGCCTTTATGGCTCTTCTTTCTGCTTAGCAAGTACTGAGCTAGTTAGATGTAAAAAAGCCTGATTTACAAACAAAAAATATTTGAATTTTGTACATCATGTGAGATTGATACTTGGCAATTGTCTGAACGGTTGTGAATGAAGTACTGGGGAGTGGAGATTAGCATCTTCAGGCTTACCTTACCAGAAATTTAGCAGCACTAAGAAAGCAGAAACAGTACTACAACTCGGAAGATCATAATACCAAGACTGACGACAACCCAACCTAACTCTACAAGCATCCACTGGACAGCATAAATAACAAACATGTGATGAGTACTTTTGGACTTGTAAAGGATTGCCGTCAGGAAGAAAGAGGCTATGGCTGCATCCTCGACTGAAATCACTTAGGAGCTTTGCTCTTGAAAGCCACAAAAAAGTTTCCAGGATCTGCAGAAACATGGAAAACTGCTCACCTGTAAAAGTCAAAGGACTAAGTCTRGAATAATAACTAGTGGTGTGTGAAAGCAATAGCCTGACCAGTTCTGTTGGCTTTCATTCTAACTGTTTCCAATTTTCATGCAATTTTACAGTATGTATCTTTAGTAATGTGCTTTAGCCACTTTGCAAAGTTATAGAGAAAGATGACATTGCATTGAACATCTAGGAAATCATTATCAGTTTGGATTTTAAACCTTTAAATATCTACATTCAAATATAAATGTATGTCAAGGGTAATTCAAGAATTTGTTAACATGTGTTTCTTGGCTTACCGCAAATCTTTACACCAATTTTAGTCTTTTGTWATGGAATTAATTTGTAAACCTATTTTTCCCCATTTTATTTTTAGCATAAAAAATGCTAAAACCTTTAAGTATATTCAAGGGTGGAGAAGTGATTTATATGTAAAACGTTTGATATATGTAAATACCAACAAAGGAAATGTACTGTTTACCTGTATGAATGAACAGCTATCTCATATCAATGCCAAATGCAGAGAAAACAGAAACAGGGCAGTGTTTGTCAGGGACAGAAGTAGGGATGGGGGGAGCTTCAACTAGCTTTTAGCTAACCAGACTCTTGAATCCTTCTTCAGCTTTTGCAAGCCAAAAAAACTATTCACTAAACCCTCCTACCAAAATTGTGATTTTTAGAAAATAAATTAAAAAAAAAGAAAAAAGAAAATGTTTAAGTATTTTGCTTTTTAGTAGCTCTAGAAATAAAAAAGTTGGGGGCTGTACCAGAGAAGTTGTCTTCAATGGGAGATTCTTGCTCTTCCATCAGCAAAACAGATTTATTTTTTACGAAGTCTCAATCGAATAAGAAGGAAGTTGGCCAGTAGCCACAAAGCCACAAGTGCTTTCACAGAGTGTTTACAATATGAAGTGCATTGGAGGACATCTATGTGAATGACAAAAACAACCAAAACACTTAGATTTTGTAACACAAAATAAAATGGAAAATACATGCAGAAATAGTGCTTGGTCTAGACATACAAAAATGGCAAAGAGAAGGGTGTTTGTGTTCCCCATCCAGATATTGGTGCCTTTAGGAGCAGACACCCTTGCAGTGATTCCTGTGTCCTTTACACCCTTTGACGTGAGAGGACCAAGCCCAAATGAGATGGCAGTGCAGTGGTTGCCAACTGGCTAAATAGTAACAAACCTGCTGAATTTTTCAGTATAAACRGACATAGATTGCTGTGTGAAATTTAGGCACAGCTACCTTCTCCTCCACAAAGCAGCCAAACCTAAAGATGATGCTTGGAGGGAAGGTATATCATAAGGCTGATATGAGCAGCCCTCTCCTCTTACTTTGTCCTTTTATGGCTTCGGAGGGTGGAATTGTCCCAGAAGGACAGAAGATTGGCTGCTGCCTCCTAGAGAGGAACAAGTAAAGAGGAGAGCTGAAAGGCTTTAAATCTCAGGCTAGTCTCTTGTTACGAGAAAGAAACCGCTGTTTTGTGGGCTTCTGTTAGCCATCTGTGGCTAACACCTAGGAGTTCACTATTTTTTCRGGTACTAGAGTGTTAACCGGAATATATCACTAAATGCCACACCACTCTACYGTTTGAAACTTCGATCTCTTGTCTTCCTAGCCAGATTGCTATTGCATTGCCTAGCTAAATATCCTCATTCATTAGTTCTCACATTTACTGCGTCAAAGAACATCAGTCAACAATTCATTCTCACCCTATAAACTATATTCGTGGTCATCTTCCACAGATCAGCTGCTGCCCGTCATGGCCTTGTGTGTTCTCTGTGAATCACAGAGAATTTGGGAATTAGTCCTGGTTTTGAGATGGGTTTCAATTAGAAAGTGCAGTGGAATGAAAAAAGTACTGTTCTTTCCAGGCCCAAACTACAAGTTTCACTCCTGTCAAGTACCTTCACCATTAAAATAAATGAGTTTAAATAGATGGCGACACTCAGATCTGTCTGGTTGCTTTGGTATGCCTTCTTGAGCTGTGGTTTTTCTTTAGCTTGCTCCTCTGAGGAGGTGCAGGAGCTGTCTCACTCCTGGTGGTGTTCAAGCAACCTAAGCAGGAGAAAAAAAGTAAAGCAGGATCTTCTTGTTCTAAAATATTCTGTTACTGTATTGTCTTACCAGGGAGCTGAGGTTGCAGTTTAATTCATCCCAATAATCAGTAAAAGGACTACTTTAAAAATGTTTTGAGGGTTTTCAAATGGGACGTGCACTTCAAATACTTATGCAAACATATCCGAAGGAATTTCTCAAGCTGAAGAGATGAAAACAGGGCAGTTCTTAAACATAAAATATAGCAACATTTTTATTGTAGCTCCTATTCATGCTCATTTCAAAATCTGTACCAAATTTTGAATGTTAAGGAAATCACTTTTTAACTCACTAACCTTTCAGTTTACATAGAGTTGAATTGCAGTTATGTATTTCAGTATTTTTCTGACATTCTTTTATGTCACTATTTACACTGTTTAAACTGTACTGTTCCTGGGTGAAAGGGTCTCTCTTCTCCCCCACCCCCCACCATGTGTTTTTTTCATAAATTACAGAGATTTTTTTTTCTCTTTTCTATTATGCTGATATAAAGGACATGCTTGAAAAAAGTGAAGAGATAATTAAGGATAGGAAAAAGACTATAACATTTGAATGGAGTAAAACAGTTTATTCAAACCCCTACATTTGGAGAACTTTAAGAACCACAAGAATTAAATACTAAAATGCATGTTCCTCCATCTGTTTGCAAAAATTATTGAAGTTTTAACTGCAACAAATAGCTTGCATGTAACAATTGTATTCTTCTATTGTGAAGAAATTGTATCACTGAATCACTTATGTGTTTGGCTTACAGTTAGATTAATGTCTCAAGTTACCAATGTTTCAAGATTTTAGTTAAAATACTTATATTTTTATGACAAAATATTAACACTGTAAGATGTCAGTGGCTTTCCCAAGTAGTTCTGGTTTGTAATTTTGTTCTTTCTTCCCTGAAAGACTCACAGAGCAGGTCACCTGTGCCAAAGAGAGCAATGTCTAACCTCTGGCCACAGGAAGGATGGTGCTACAACGATTGTTAGGCTGTGGCTGTCCTCTTGTTTTTCTTTAGCTTGTCTCATTTAAAAGATGAGGTAAAAGTATATGGTGTAGAGAATAGACAGACATACTGGCTCCATCTCTCCACTCATTTGCTATTTCTTAAATATATGTTCTTTTTTTCTTGAAAGAACAAGTACAAAAATAAGACAAATCATGAGCCATGTCAGGTGAATGTAGGTGAAGCTTTGTCTTCCTTTTAAGTAGGAAAAGATGAGTAAATGATTTCTCAAATTGACGGAAACAACTTTATAGTTTGTTATAATAAGGCCCTGTATTTGTGTTTACTGTTCAATATACTTGATATTTTTGGCTAGTGATTGCATGTCTATTTGACAGAGAGAGCTGATGCTAAGAAGCTCCTGGAAGGCACTAGAGCATAACTTGGGTAAGTATTTGGGACATTCTGACTCCCACATTGGACGTGCTCATCCAGCTCACCCCTCCTATGCCATCTTTGTATTTATTGCTTTTGTCAAACTAGGCAGAAGAAATAGACAGAGGGTATTATCGTCTTCAAACTTAATATAATAATCTTCAATCCCAAATAAATCATCCCTAAGAACTACTATCAGTAACCTGCTGAGATAAGGCATTTAGGTAAGACTTCACTCATGAGAACAACTATTTTGAAATAAAGCTAGTGAATGTCTGTGAAGTCTGTAGCTGACAAAGTCATCTCTCAAGCCTAAATGTCCTTAACTTTTCTGAGGTGTAGCAACTGACTTTGACAAGCAGAATAATAACATAAATTCAACTTTATGGTTTCTATTACAGCTTAAAAATGGTGAAGCCATGTGATACATAAAGCCAGTACAGCATAAACCTATTCCTGTTTTATTGATTGAAATTTATGGGGAAAAAATATGCTGATCAGCTTCAACACCAAGCTTCTTGGAAGATCCAGAACTGTCATTTTTTATCAGTCCAGCTTAGCTTGGATCATCTGTTTTCTTGTAATTAACAAAGAAGTATGAATTTCATGCAAACTCTGTATCACCTGTTGTAGGCAATTCAACAGGAATGCACCTGGGGCCCACCTTTGCTCCAGATCAGATTGGATCACCCAGCAACATTGGCTGCGTATGGGTCTGCTATTAATGGTAACAACGTCCTGAGTGTATTTGCTGCCCTAGACAAAATAGTGATGGCAAAATTGTCTGCAGCTTAACCCAAATGAGAGGGAAGTAGTGGACCAGGGTTCTTGTTGGAGCAGGGCACCGGTGTGACAGTGACAATCCAGTTCAACACACAAATGTTGACATATATGTTTCCTAGAAAGAGATGTTGACAAAACTGTATTTAAATCAGATCAGTGATGTTGATGTATGCATCTATGATGTCACTTTCCAAAGCTTTTTATTCTTCTGCTCAGACTGTGCTATGGCATGATCTGAGATCTTTTTTTCATTTAGGAAGTGTGTGGATATCTGTATTTAAAAATTTGTTTGGATTAATGGAAAAAAATATATGGACAAAATTTACTTTATGAATAAGGGCATCTACCAGGGAGCTTAGCATTCTTCAGTTTAGGAGTCTGACATCACATTTTGAGTTTATCATCCTAGATTTTTTGTTATCCCTCTGTAGATAATCTCTGAGTCTCTGCAAAGCAGATTCTTGTCCTTCACTTGCCTAATTCCACTGCTTTAGTTACTGATCAGGACTTTGTCAGGATTTCCTCTATCACCAGTTCAAAAAGTGAGTAGGGAGACAGCTCTTTGCAGACAGAAGATATATGAGAGATTTTTCAAGTACACTTCAGAGGAGGCCTGAAGTTATTTTAGCTCCTACAGCACCACACCCTACTTAGTAGGTGAGCATGCAAAACAGGTTGGCTTTCCCTCAGGGAAGGAGGTGAATTAAGAAAGCACTGGCTCCCTTCTTCTTATTGGGTGCTGGTGCTGGTTCCTCTACCCTCCACATTAGCTGCCTGGTTGATAAATAGGTTTCTTAGAGGGCAGGTGGTGTCTACATTGTTAGTCGTGGCTTGGCTGTAGAGTGGTTGTCTACTTTTGTTATTTCTCCTATAAGAAATAGGAGTAGGTTTTTAAGGACTTCTCTCAGTTCTGATTCTCAGTGCTTGACTGTGATGGTGAGTGAACTCTTCAGAAAGAGGCACTGATTAAAAGGTCTCCCTTGAACCCTGGCACTGCGCTTGCAGCATCTGTTGTTGTCATCGCTTGGAAAAAACAACTGGTGCAGTCAGAGCACTGCATAGAAGACCATGGGGAGATTAAGAAATATCCTCCTTTTGTGCTTTGGTTTTCTTCTGGTCCATGTAAGGGGTAAGTGAGATTTACATTGTTTTAAGATTTATTTCTAGGCTCTGATTATTAAAAAAAAAAAAAAAAAAAAAGCCCAAACACCTCAAATGTATGTTTCTTTAGAAATATTTACTGTTTTTTGTTGTTGCTACAGTGGCATAGGAGTACCACTGTAGTTTTTATTTCTCAAAAGATACATGTCTTTTGGATAATCACTCATAATGTCCAAAAGGGAAACTGAAGAATTAATTTGATAGAGGAACAGAATTAAGTTACAGCTGGCATATTAAGTAGAAATTGTTTACTTTCATTTCTCATTTTCTCTTTTCTCTTGCTCCCCTAAAATCATTTACAAGCTTGGACTTGAGTATAAACATTTTTTACGGATGGTTTAAAATGAGAGCTTCCAGGGGAATTTCTGATTTCCCAAAAGATCCTTAGTGAAATACTTACTTCATGCTTTAAGAGCTTTTCTTGATCATTCGTATTTTGAGATGTGTTAGTTATGTTGTAAAAACAATTGCTCAAGCAGTTAAAAGACACTCATGTTTTAATACTGGAGCTAGTTTATTAACCTGAATGGCTATATTCCTGAATATGTAAAACCCATATATAGGCATACACTTTTTTTTTTTTTTTTTTTTTTTTTTTTTTTTTTTTTTTTTTTTTTATTTAGGAATAATGCAGAATTGAATGCATTTTGTACATACTTTTTGAAGAAAGAAGAGCAGTTGGGGAACCTCTGATCTAAATTTCAGAGTAATTTTTTTTTTAGCAAACCATTCTGTAAAACTTTTATTGATATCAAAGCAGATAGGACAGTCCTCATCTGAATGTGCTGTATTGTAGACTTGTAACTTTTTGCTTTTTGTATATGGTGATTATTGCAAATAATTTTAGAATTGTGAATTACTCTAGGAAGAAATTAGTCATTAACAACTAGTTCTAAAATAGCTGCTGTGGCTTTTCCTCTTCTGTCCTCYCTTTACTTTAAATGGAATCCTCAGGAGATCTTGCAGTGATGAGTAGTGAAAAAAAACTTGCCCTTAATTCTTWCCATAATTTCATATTTAAAAATGAAGAATTATTTGGAGGTCTTTTAGCAAGAAACATGGTGTAGAAACAACAGAGCACTAGAACGGTGACAGTAGATACCGCATTGTTTTGAACAGCAATGATTCACATTATTGGCATGCAGACTTTCTTGTTTTGGAGAAGTCTCTTATGCTGAATATTTCTATCCAAATTATACAAGCATGTGCAAGCCAATTTCCATATGCTCTATCACTTTAATTACAAGGCTAGTCAACTTAACCATTCTTACTCTACACATGTGCGAACTTAGAGCCAGTCCAAGCCTCGTTTGGGGGAACAAGTCATTTCTGAATGCTACTGCGGTATTTCAGCACAGTCTTAAGACTGCAGAAACTATTTCATCTGTTTCAGAAAAGCAAAATGAATCATTTTTAGTCTAAGGCAACAACCACTGAATTTTAGCATCAAAGTGTTTACCATGTTATTTTACCATGTTACTGTGTTACCATGTAGGAGACATTCATAAGAACCACCTCTCACTCCTATACAAGAGATGATATGGGAAAGGCTTAGGGCTGCTGGTGAAAGACTGGTYTAAGTCCTTACGGTGGGAAGGTCTATGACATAGTTCACCTTTTTATATGTAGCCTTAATTCTAATCTAAGTTGTTACCATCTGTGATAACTCTTAGAAATGTCTGTATCACTGCAGCTAGGCCAGATCATATCAGTTCCCTTACAATCTTGAGTTTCCTTTTTATCAGGGTTTCTTCACTTAATTGTCTAGACTAACTTAATGGGCCCTTCTCAACAGAAGGGTGACATGACCAGGTAGCACATGGCACAAGAAAAGTGAGGCCTGARTTCAGAAGTAAGCATGTAGTTCAGAAACTTACACACTTACTGCAGTCTTCTATACTTTTATTTATGATCTTGTAGGTTTTATTATTTCCAGGCTTAGGCAAGTTACATGAATTATCTTATAATCTGAGCTGCAGCAACTGATTGCCTGAGTGACTCTTAGCCCAAATCAAATGGAAGGCAAAACAACTTCATGAAAGGTCTTCAACTGAAGTCCATCCTAATGCCAAAGGTCAATTTACTGCAGCTCACCTGATCTGTAGTAATTCGGCTTTAGCTATGTCTATACTCCCTACTCTGAGTGTGCTGTGACGAGCAGGTGTGCGAGGCCCTACTCCCCCAGTAATCAAGATCATATAGCTGTCTGAAACGTGTTGAAGGTCACATTTAGGCCACACCACTGTTTTCACTGTGTGTGTGTGTGTGTGTGTGTGTGTGTAGTGGGGAAGTAGTGCAAACTGAGGTCTCCTGTATAGAGCTGGCAAGCAGCTGTGGCTCTGACCCAGACCTGACTGCCCAGAATTGCTCCCTAAATTCCCAACATAGACACAAACTATGTATCCATGTTCTTGAAGGCCAGCTGATAGATCAGATACTTAGTCAGTAACAAAGACAGTGCAACTATTGATGATATTRCATTAAATTTACTCCATCCCATAGTACATGTTATTCAGCTAAAGCATTTGTTGTTAGCCAGGAAACCACAGACCACTGTCATCTAAGGCTTCCAAAGATTTTAACTCAAAGTAATTGTTTTTTCGGATAATTATCTGGGAACTTTATGGGGAGAAAATTACAGTCTGTTTGTATTGAGTAAGTATGTGATTTAGTTTTATGAAAGATGTAGTTTTCACTGGGGTTAAAAGATAGAAAGGGAGAGAGAAAAAAAARCAATCCTATTTTTATTCCATTAAGCTGCAATCCTCCCTGTCACTCTGTGCGAGGTCCCTGTGTATGTGCTGAAGCACTCGTGGTATCAGCTAGGCTATACCTTACAATGAGTCCTCTTGTTGCTGGGGCCCAAAACTATTTCACTCCCAACACTTGCTATCATCTGTAGGCATGTGGCTACTGTCATCCAAAGGTGTGATTGCAGTTTGATAGACATGCCTGAACTTGTTGAAACACTAACAGCAGAGCTGTTGCAACATCAGAGCTCGGGAGGAGCTAGTGTGTTTACTCAGTTTCTCTGCCTCACTTTTCAGACTTCACTTACTGTTTTGTAAGTCTTGACAGCAGTAGCCAAACTACCCATTTTCCGTTTGCATCTTTCCCTGATTCACATCAGAGATTGTTAATCCCTTTCCATCTCACTGAGAGTAATAGATAAATAAATGTCATAGCTATTTTAAGATTAAAAATTAATAAAAAGAGGCCTCCTGTGGCAATTTGCCCTGTGGTTTGTAAGAGAGCGATTCAGATTGTTTTGATCACCTTGTTTTACTATGACAGTAAAACTGTTCCTACTTCTATGCAGGGGGTCTGAACTCTCTGACTATTAAGGGATAATATCTGATTGTATTTATAGTGAGCCAGTCTTGGATTCCCATGTAATATCTTTTTCTCAGGAAGCCAAATAAGATGCCCCAATTGAAGAAAGATATTGAATGGGTTATGGAAGTGTAACACCCCAACTTCACGGTATAAGCTTTGTCTGTCATCACTGCTTTCTTGAAGTCTTGAGCAATTTACTCAAGAAGTCAAATCACAGTAACATTTTCAGAAGGTAACCATGTTCCAGAATAAATGAAAACAAAGTCCAGAGTAGGCAGTAATATTAGCAGACCATATAAGGGATAATTCCTCCTTACGTGCTATGTCTTATGACATCTATGGTGGAGGAACTAGGAATAGATCATTCTGCAAGCCAGGAATCTTAATTTCTATTCCTTCTGAAGACGATGCTGTCAGATCCTCTTCCAATTCTCTTGCTTTTGAAGTAAGTATGGAGATGAACTAGTCATCCATCACCATTTGCCCAGGTTGTTCACTGAAGCTTCTCTGTGCATTCCAGTGGGATGTGCAGAGGCTTCTGATTTTTCTGCTCTTTAAAGGAACGCTAATCACTTTTCTTACTTATTCCAGATGACAGGCTGCTCATAAACCTCAACAGAGACTGTTGCTCAGCAGACCTGCTTGCTGGCATCCAGCAACTCTTTCTAGCATTATTTTCATAGAAAGAATATTTTAAATGGTATGAAATAGAGAAGAGGATGCAGGCCTTGCCTCTTGCCATCTTGCATCTTGAACAAAGAAAGCATACAAAACACCCTGATTAGCCACTCAGACTTAGCAGTCTGGAACTAGTATTGGAACCAATACAAGTTGTTAYGCAGATGGAGCGTTGGGACTTCAGGAGGCACAAGATGAGTTATACAATGGAACTTGAGATACAAATTTAACTTGATGTTAATTACAGAGCAACATTACTGAGGCTTATACCACSCATCCTGCCTTCTGAAGAACTAAAGATAATGCTTGTATTTTACCATTGTATTTGGGGTAAACATTAAAAGACTCCCTGTGAGCAACAAAAATAAAGTCTGGCATCTCCCTGACTTCACTGCCTTATCTTCAGCYCCCTCTCATGTCTCTAAAGTACTAGCTCAGGAAAGTGTGGAATAGTAAGTAAGCTAGTATTTGTGCAGTAACTGRCCATTCAGTGAGCCAAACACAATGGGTTTTTTTTTGTGCCACACTATCATCTTTCAGTAGGAACACTAGCATAGGTTTCTTTTTTTTGGGTCTATCTATTTGTACAGCTTTCATGTAACGTGACTGTGATTAATACCTGATACCATAATACTCAAATGGCTGAAATGGGCTGGCAGCTTTCAGACTAATATGTGGGCAGATACTTGTGATGCCTGATGCTTCCATACTGCTCCATTTCCTTGTGACACAAAAGTGAAAATCTTAGCTTCAGTCTTCCACTTAACTGTCTGTTAAGTGGAACAGACGCACACACATATGGTACTACTTAATTAAAGAACACAATTCCTTTGCACTGTCTGTAATTTTACAGGATGGACCAGCTTTTTCAGCACTCACTTTGAAGCAAAATGTGGAAAATTATATACGTTTTATATTAGGCATGCAAGGCATATCACACCATGAAGAACATTAGCTACCTTTGAACAGCTGTTATTTGTCCACAATAAAGCAAACACCATAAAAATAGAAGATATTTTCTTTAATATTTAATGACAACATGCTGCACAGACATAAAGCAATAGTGCCGCTCTTCTTTCATTAACACATCTTATTTGCAGATAATTTTTTTTAAAGTGTTTTAGTATGGGTACGTGAGAGATACTTTTTCATTTTTCCTGAATTAAAAACATAAACAGAAGTAGCTTGACAAAAGGACAAATCCAATAGTCAAGTCTATGCATTGTGGTCTATGGACTGGAACTTAGATTTAATTATAGATTTGAAAGCACACTCATTTTCCGTCACTACATCAAGGGGTTGTAATGCTGGTCATTGTTTACGGAACAGAAGGGGCACAATGGGAAAAAAGAGCTGAAGTAACCTCAACAGGAAGTGTGGATCATGACAGCATKACATCAAAGAAATAGTGCCCACTCATTGAGATTTTGTCCAAAATGTCCACTTTGGTGGTCACTCATAACTTTTCTTGTAAGAGTAATTTCCTTTAAACAAATGCAATCACTTCCTGAATAAAGTTGAGCCAGTAAACAAATATGTTCTGAATCATATACGTGGGAGAGTATATACTATACCCTCAATCTAGGGAAATATGTATCATGACTGTATAATATACAGAAGTGAACTATACAAAGAATAACTTATCTTACTGCTTCAGCTAAATAGAAAACAAGAGAAATTCCATGAGTGATTTGAGTAACATATTGTTCCTTTTTAGAAATTTGTTATTCTCATTTGTGAGTCACTAATTTCTTCTTCTGTCTCTGCCAGTTTTATAATCTCTTAAGCTCATTGTATTCACAGGAGTAAAACAATTCTTATCTAATTATGCCCCCCATCTCTAAGTTATTTGATTTCCAACTTATTTATAGCACAGGCACTTTCATCTTAGTCATTCAACTACTATGAATACACTCAAAGCCCATTAATTTAATCATGTCAATGGCAAAAGAACAGAACTTATCTAATATACACATACACATTTATATATCTTATATATATATTGTTGTCCAGACAAGTGTATCTACATGTATACTTGTGTGCACATGCATACATATAAACACACATTTTCTTATGTATCTTAGCTTCATTTTTTAATATTATACTATGCATATTAAATGCCTGAGTTGCTCATTTAATATGCCCTATAACCTGACTCTCATTTGGTAATGTTTATGTTGTCTCATTTAAATTGGGTCATTCTAATGGCCACAAGCTTTGTCCATATGGATCCAGTGCAGGGATGGGCCTACTTCGTGAGATTAAAAAATTGCAAATAAATTCCTTTGTAGTCTTTTGTCAGGAAAATTCTATCTACAGTCATAATGATAGATATAGTAAGTGACAAAAAAATCTGCTTGTCATAAATAGACTGAACATATCCAAGGTACATGTAGAAGTTAGCTCTCGGACAAATATCCTTATATTTTTGTAAGAGCAACAGTGACTGTCATCTGCCTATGAAAAAAAAAATCCTTCTTTTAAAATGTAATCAGTTAAATGGAAATTCAATGCAAGCCCTAGGAACCATTGTTGAAATTTATAAACTATCGAAAAAGGAGTTAGAACAGTCCTAAACTTAGTGTTTCACTGAGTGGTAGTGTGGAAATTAGAGTGAGATTCATCAGCTCTTGGTTTAATGTAAGTATTTTAGTCTATTGGGCAAAATGTTTACTTTAAAAAGACTGCTGGTATTGTCTAAGCCTCTTGAGCTATAGCACTCACATCTCCATGATACAGAGCCAATTAATAAACAGATTGATTAATTGTAGTAGTTAACACAAGAAGGCTCTTGTGTTACCAGTTTGCTGATGGCTAATGGAGGCAGTTCCTGAGTATCAGCAGTCAGGCTTCTGTGAAACTTTTTCTAACAGGCAACATCCATATGCAGAGTCYAGTCTTGTTCCTTACAAGTCCTCATAAAAGCAGTGGGACCTGACCCTTATGTTGTATAGTTAAAGGGTGGTGGATCCTCTTAATATTTAGGTGACAAATTCAACCATATGCAAAAGCCGTTGCTATATGTACTTGATTAACTGGATATTTAGGTCATGATTTCAAACAACCAGTAAGAATAAAAGTTTGTGACCATTACACTTGAGGGTTGCACTTGAGGGTGCAACTTTGCAGGCGACTGCCTTGGCGGGGTAAAGGTGGCCTGAGCTTCGTGCTGCCTTAGCAGGATGCGTCTTATATTCAAGGGAACTTTTTAACAGCTGGCTGGCTGTTTCTGTGACAAAGAGCAATCCTGGCAATCTCTACAGCAAATGAACTAACCACTAGTCTAGTACATTACACCGAAAAAGTTAATAGAAAGTATGGGTATTAGTGAAAGTAGAACTTGATCCCAAATTTCCTACCTGAAAGAATTATGCCCATAAAAATAAATGTAACTGAAATTTACTGTGTTTTGGTACTCAGCTTCATAAAAGCCTGTCACATTTTATATTTGCACTCCATATGTCCATTGTCCCCTGTCTGGCTGTTACAGAGTAGTCTAGTGTGAGTGATTGATGCCTGGTCTACACTTCAAACTTTCCCTGGCACAGTTACATGAGCTGGTGGAGATGAGGGAATCACATCCCAAATAAGCCTAGCAGTGCCAGCAAAAGTCTTGCTGTTAATATAGTTCATTGTGTTTGAGCAACTAGTATAAACATCATTAAAACAACTCATTTCTAGATATAAATTGTATATCCATCTGGAAGGCTTGCTTTCTTAGCTTAGCATTTTCTCATTTGCAGATAAGGTCTGTTCTGTGGCAGGCAGGAGCTTATAGGTGTTTTCGCAGACTCTCTGTTCAGAATAATCTTGGACCACCCAACACAAAAAAAAACCCACTATTACAAACATWTTATTTCTACCTAAAAACATGGATACTCTCAGAAGAAATGCCAAAAGTGATGCCAAGGAATAGTATACTAGCCCAAAGCATCAATAACAGCAATAACTCTGAGGTAACACCTCTGTATAGCTAAATCTCTTCATAAATTTGTCTACATTAAATAAATAAATCTAAAGGAATAAAGCTGTTTTCTCCCTGTTTAAATTTCTTTCATTCTCATTTCCATCTGCTTTCTGCTACAGAAGCTAATCAAGAAAAAGACCATACTAARGGTTTGTTATTTGGAAAATGAATTTCTATCAGTCTGTTTGTTCTGTAAAGAAGCTTTTCTAATTTATTTTGGTTGCCATTTATCTTTAGAGTACCCTGGAGTGACTGCGGTTCCTATTGAGCTAAATACTCTCTCAGTCTCTAATATGTTATTGTTTTTAGACTTTCCATTTTGTGGATGAAATCTAGGCTGTTCAGCTATAGAAACATCTGTCATCCTCCCAAATTAGATTCTTGAAATGTCTAGGTGCCATCTCAGAAATAGTAATGAGCATTTAAAATTCTGCTCCACAAAATCTTGCTCCTTGAGGTCATTTAATAGTATTAACTGAGGAAGTCAGGATGAAAATCCAAGCAATCTCTTTGGTTTATTGGAATATCATTTACCGTGGTACACAGATGTCCACATACTATCTGCCCATCTGTCAAGTTTTATATTTTCATAGTCATAGAAATTTTAATGTACATTCCTTTCTCACTCCCAGTCAGTGATTCTGTTGGTTGCTGTTTTATTATTATTATTACTTAATTTATCATCAGAAAAAAATAGAAACAAAAAGCGAACAATCTGAATTACTTATGCAGAGGCGTTTTCAGCCTTCTTTTTGATCTGAAAATTTCTATAATCTCTTTCTATTTTTCCCTTGCTGTCTAAAAACAACATATCTTGTCTTTTCGCACCCTTTAGATACTAGAGTATACCACAGAAGATGAAAATCTAGGTATATCCGGGAGAAGGACAGATGCTAGTTACTGTTTCAGTCTGCTGTTTTGCTTTAGCTTTGCTTCATTTGGAAGTACCTGTGTAACCTTGTTTGAATTCCATAATCTCTTTTGATGAGATTGCTCTTTTTTTTTTTTTTTTTTCTTTCCCTCAACTTCAAAGAAATTTTGTATATGGAGATTTTCCAGAGTCATCATTCACAAGACAATTTTTTGGAGTTCTCTTTGTAACATTAGGACCTATGTAGCTGCTTTTTGTATCATCAGTTGCTACATGTTAGAACCTGTAACACAGGAGCTCCTTGGACTAAAAGCTCTTTGGTGTTACAAAATTATTTTTGATGTCTCACTSTGACAAATGGTTTGAGCTCTGTTGAAATCATCCTTCAGCAGGGCTTAAGACAGCCTTCTTCAGGGCTCGGGACACTGATAAATGTTTATACAATCAAATGACAGGGGAACTTAACACTCACTGTTGCTAACAGTAAAGAAATGCTCCAGAAAAACACATTTTGATCATATAAAGCCTTAAGAATAGGATGTGTTAGGGATGGCAACAGAGTCATTTTACCTTTATATCATCCTGGCAAGCCTGAGGATAGCAACTTGGGTAAGCTGATGGTCCAGATCATTGGGCAAGTCCATGGTGGTGGGGCAGGTCCAAAGTCCAGCAGGGACTGGGGGTCAGGATCAGGCCTGGTGAGGACAACCAAGCTCAGACACAGCCCTAGCCATTGGGGACTGTTGCTGCAGGGCTGGAGTCAGGCTGAGGCTAGGCTAGGTAGGCACCTGTGGGTCAGGCTGAAGGTCAAGGGACTGGTGGCCAAAAAGGGGCAGCTCCATGGTGGGGCTGGAGCCAGCACCACTATGGTGTCATGAGGCAGGTACTGATGGCCCTGGGCTGGGCTGAGATGGAGCTAGGGCTAGGGGAGGCCAAGGGTGGGAAGCGACCATAAGGGCTGCCAGGCCCACAGGAACTGGACATGGAATATCTCCTACAGAAGCCATTTGTCAAATATATTTTTATTTATTTAACGAATTCATACAAAAACAAGAACCAGTCTAGGTCTTAGATTATTACTTGTTTAAGGGTGCAGTCCAAAGTTTGTTGAGCTTAGCCAGGTTGGTTGAGTGACAAGCTCATGGGAAGGATTTAGTGGGAAGAGATGATGTTCCAAGATCAAGCTCCAGTGGTAAAAGATAGAATCCTGCTCTGATAATGTTAACCTGAAAACCTTATATTGTTATATACTTGTTATATTATATGCATATGTAATATTTTATATTCTTTCCAAACATGGGTTTCTCATAATACTTTATAAGGATAGCTTTGTTTTAGAAGCCATTATTTAGCATTCTAGCCATGTAGTATCTTTTCTGTCACATGMTAGCTATAATTAAGTTCACAAGCTTACATGAAAATTTTCATGGGAATCAAAATGTTTMTAATTTATACTGCGGTGCTGCTTCTCATCTGATTATCACATAGTGTTGTACCAGCATTAATTAATCTTTCCAGGAGTTTTTTAACACAGACAAGAGCTGTTGCTCAAGAATAATGATTAATGTTGAGAATCATATTAAGATTGGCAGTGTCTGTAGAGAATAGAGYATTGAACTGGGCTTCACAACACCTACTGCCTTTGTTTTGGAGGATCTTTGATAGTCTTTTTCTATTCCTCAGTTTCCTTATTTGTACAATGGCACTTTTCTTTCTCTGAAGTGTTCAAGACTTACTAAGAAAAATACCTTATCAAAGAGTGATATTAAGATATTAAAGATATTAAAAGTTCTCACCATTCTGGATTGTAAGTACTATGCTGAATGTTAATTTCAGGATCTTCTGGTTATGGTTCTTGGGCTCTGTAATAGGCAAAACATATTCTTTAAAGGCATGTTTACACAGTGACTGAATATGGGTAACGTTAGAGAGTAGATTCTCTTTGTGTTTTTGGAGCAAATTACCTCTTTGAACTGAATGAACCCCATCTTGTATGCTCATTTAGGACTGTGTGGAGCAGGGATAACAGCTGACAGCTTGCCCCAGCCTGCTCTGCCACATGATGGATATCATTTTTGCCTGTAACCAGTTTCCTGGCTTTGTCAGGAGCCCTCAGACCTTGAACCAATGGAAACTTGCCCACTGACATTTTCTGTTTCCTTCTTCTAGGTCAACATGATTTTGATTTAGCTGATGCTCTTGATCATCCAGGTAAGTAAATCTGTTATCTTTATTTTACTATGGCATTCAGACCTAATAATAAATCTTAAGCCCTTTCTCTTTTTCTTGAGAACTAGAACATGAAGGGGTTAGTACTTTAGTTAATGTATACAGAACTTGGAAATGCTATGTGTTTCATTTATAACATTTCTGGTATAAACACAAGTTAAAAGAACCAAAAAAAACCAAACCAAACCAAAACAAACAAAAAAACAAAANAAAAAAACCCCCCAAAACCCCAAAAAACAACCTCAACAAAAAAAAAAAAAACATGCCTAGAAAAACATATCACTTCACTTATAGTTTCTGACATGGTACATGAAAACTTATTCAATGCAGCTCTCAGATACCTTTTTTTCTTAAACTGAAAAACTTTAAGCTTTTATTGGCTTTTAGTATGTCATTGTTTCTCACAGAGGACGTAATTACCAGGAAACCTACAGTGATCAGAAGACCAACAAGAAGACCGGTGCTGAGTAAGTAATAAAGACAGTGCATCATAACTAAATTCAGACATGTAGAAACTGTCTCCCATGAGATTCATGATCATGGTACAGTAGCTGTAGTAGGTATAGTAGCTGAGATCATTTGTGCAAATCCCAACTGTCCTATAAAGTATGTATTTTTTTTGACAGTTACCAATTACCTGTCTTTACTACCTCTTCCTAATAAGCTTTATGCCACATGATRGCATTTTATTTCCTGAAAATTCTCTTAATACTATTCCAGTCTGTGTTAAAATCCTTAGAAAGTACAAAAATGTGTAACTGTAGCTTCTGCTTTCCCCCCAGTATATCTCTTTTCTCTTAGCGTAGAGATACCTGATGCTTGATAACATGCTTGAAAAGGAATCAGAAGAAATTTGGGTATTCTTCATTCTCCCAATGCATTTGTTGAATATTATCTACTATTGATTGCTACGATTATTTGAGTCAGAAAGGAACAAAGATGTGAACAGTAGGGAGAACTGAAAATGCTCAGGGTGACAAATGATGATTTTCAGTGAACATATTTGTTACTCTTGAAAAGCCCCAACTCCCAAATCAACTACAAAACCACACATATTTGTTATGGATCATTTTGTAATAACATAGACATTTTTAACCTAAATTACATTGAAAGAAATTAAGGAGTATCAAATAAAATGCCAGATAATATTAGCCTATAACTTTCAGTCTTTTTGCTCATAGACGTTGCATCAAGTCTTCTGGTACATGAAACCAGTTACATTTTACATGAGTCTCTGGCTCAGTTTAAACTAACAGGGAGGTGTTTTGTGAATTAAATCCTGTAATAGTTGCATTCTTCCTTCTCCACTTGGTTTTGCTAACAAAATGTATTTGGCCTAGATTAGAAACATCTGTCGTAACTGCTAATAAGCTACTGTTCCCCTCCTAGCTAGATACCTGGGCTACCTTTAAAGTCAAGGGAGAGAAATCAACATATATAGCAGTGGTTCATATCCCTAGAGTTGGTTTCATTCTCATCCTAATATAGACATTTAAAGTAGATTAGTTGATTCATGCACAGAGAGATTCTGTCCTTGGTCATATTTAAAGGTAACCTAGGGAAGCCAATTCAGATGTCAATGTCTACAGAGAAGCTGTCTAAAGTCAGGTGAGAGGATTTCTACTTTTAGGGACTTATTTGAAAAGCAATTAGATCTAATAAAAACAATGTAAAAAAATCAGTTACTGAATTTGGAAATCTGAGATGATATAAAAATACGTCTTAACATCTACCTGATGCTTCATCTTAACTTTAGGGTTTCCTTTACGTTTCATTCAGCCCATATCGTTGAGAAATGAGGCTAGCTGATATGATTTTGGTAGAGCTGGAGCCATTTTTGTACAGGCCATGTCCTCTATGCATCATTTCCTCTATCTGGGTTGAAGCTTTGCTGGAGGTGCCTCCGAATTAGTGTAACAAAATGCAATTGAAAATTTAATGGAAGTGGAAGGTGATGTTTATTTATAAAATCTCCAAACAAACTGATTTTGCCAACTCATATTCACCCTCTCATAGATTTCATTCAGTCATACACTCAAACCCACATACTCATGAACACCGAGATGTGCTCAAGCACTCTGGTCAGCATCCCTTGTACGTAATAAGGGGCAAAGTATGCCAGCTATCAAGTCTTAAGTCTTGTGTGATTTTTCTTGATTGGAAATGACAAGCTAGTTTATGGACAGATCTTTTATATCCCTTAGGAGACGTCAGCTATTATGGGATAGTCCTTTACCTCGGAATCTTGCTTACTTCAGCCTCTGTGAACTCTAAGCCTGGTTGCTGCACACTGTTTTCCCTTGTTTGGAGAACACAGGCTATGTCTATAGTCTGTTTTCTTGGTGGGCTAGCAAGAAAAGTAGTGGTGTAGCTCATATGCTGCAACCCTGGGGCCATCCTCCTGGCTTTAGAGTTTTCTGCTTGTCTTCTCCTGACAAGCSCTCTGTGCTGTGCTCTTTTTGGAGCATAGGCCTTCTGTTTCGGACATAAACAACACATTCCTCAGTTTTACTGTGAGGAATGGTTTCCTGGGAATAGTATYCTTCCTTATTCATTCTTTTAACCTTTAGCTATGGCTGTTTCTTCTGGTGTTTACAAACAGACATTTCCCTTCATACTTCATTCATACCAATCTTAACATTTTTGTAACAAATCTCTACACCAGTCCTCCAGAGTGGAACTCTGTATCTTACCTGAATTCTTAATCTTGACAATAAATTAAAATCCATTAGCAATTTTTAGTTTCTTACAGTTTTAGTAAAGTATTTTTGAAGTGTAACTCTCTGTTAGTCATATTCAGACAAGATTAGTACCTAGCTTGACAAGACTGAAGTGACTCTTGTAGTATGAATTTGATTATTTTACTGCCAGTTTGCTAATGACATCAAAGTATTCTGGCTAGTTTTATTAAATATATAATGAGACTAGTTACTTAACCAACAAAATCAGCTTCCTGCTCCTTCTGGAGAGAAAGGGCACATGAAGACAAACTTGTGTATGGTGATGCATTTGGATTGACTGATTGATGCATTTGGATTGACTGATTGCAGTCGTATTTTGCTGAGCTTCTAGAATTCTGATAAAATAATACTAAAAGAATATTTTGAATGAAGCGTCTATCTCATTTGCTGTGGCACAATTACCTTTTCAAAATGTATGCAGATTTTGCTGTTCCTTTTCTCTGATTCATTCTACTGCTCCATATTTATAATGCAAGGAAAGTGATCCATGGAGATAAGGTATCTATGTAATGTATTTTTCCATATAATCCTATGACCTTTCAGAGCACACCCTCATTCCATACACATTCTAAAATATTACCCACACACTCATGTCCATACCTGCAYACTGGAGATGGAGTTCCTCTTGTTTATGTATTTGCAGCTCATTGACAAATGGTTTGTTGAAAGGAAAATTCCATTTCAGATACAGCAGGACACATGTACAGTGCAGGGGAATGGTAATAACCTGTTGATTCATTGCATAACATGCATGTGCAGGCTTTTAGAAGTATTTTGTAAAATCTCTACAGTTTAACCAAAGAAAAACAGATTTTCACCCAACTTTAAATATGCACATATGGTCCCTTGAAAGCTGAAATTTTTCTGCCTCCATGACCTTTACATAAGTAAGTTAATTCAATTCTCTCTCCTTAATTAGGTTTATCGCTTCACAGTACAGTGTTTACTTTTGAAACAGGTGTTCAAGTTTAGCAGTTCAGCAACATATCTGAGACAAGCATACATGTACTAGTTTTAACAAAAAAAGATTTTCATATTTTAACATAACTAAGGTATATCTTGTACTTTAAGGAGGTATCGATCTTGACAGCGCTATCAGATTTAGTCTGAGTTTGTTTACTTAAAGCAGGAATGCATCCCTTGTATTTTGTGTGGAAAGTATGACATAACTTATCAATTATTTGTGGATAAATATTAAATTCTATGACAGTTTTCAAGAAAAGTATGATATTTCATTTGAATTTGCAGGCCCAATCTGAAAAATAGTTGCTTGTCAATTTTCTTTTTTTTAAAATCTTTCTATTAAAAAACAGCATTTCACTTCCCTCGAGAATTGTCCAGAACTTACTTCTCTGCATCTTCTTCCTTTTTCTTTTTAGATAATGATCTGCACTTAGGAGATGCTCTTGGTGGGAGTGAGTATTCTTTTCTTTTCTTAGATACAATTTTTTTTTTTTTATTTTTATTTTTTTTTTTTGGTAGGGAGGTTTTTTGGTACAGTCTTTTTCTGAAGTTGGCCTAATTTGCGTAAAGAAATTTCAAGATTGCAGGAGGATTTAGCTGTAGTAGTGGGAGTCATTACTGCTCATATCCATGTAGCCCCTTTGCCAGGGGGTTATTATACAGAGCAGGGAGAGTAGTATGGACTGTGTCTGGTTGCTGGCCCTGGGAGTTTGCAGGCTGGCGTTCCCATATACACTGAAGCCAGCTATGGTTTACATGTCTGTGACAGCTCACCCGTGGCCATGGCTGGGAGTAGATGCACCGCCTGTTCAGCTTTGCCTCAGGGGTGGTAGCTGCAGGCAGAAGGATGAAGAGAACTCATTATACTCTGGAAAGGTTCTTGCATACTGGAAGAAATTAAAGTACATGTAGCTTTGGATCAAAGCATAAAAATCCACTTGAATCAAGGCTACCCAGAAGAAATATTACTTTACAACCCATTTACAGAACTGCTGAATTATAACATCAGTTACAGCAGGTAAAGTTTAGTCATGTTTCAATCTTAGAGTCATACCTTTTATATAATCCTTTCTTCCTTCCAGGACTTTCAGCATTTCCAGGGTGCCCTCTGGCATTTGATACTTGTGTTTGAATGAAATGTTAGTCTATACTTCTACAAATATCATTTTGTTTATATTTCCCATGTTTATAATATCACTTCTTCCTGCTCATACTAGTTCCATTTCTGAACATTTTTACTATGTACTGTTATTAGAGAATAGTTTTAGTATGTTGATTATACTATTAATGAATAACTTAAGTATCTTCACTAAATACCATCTTCTGCTTCAGAGAATGGCTAATGATGTTTCCCTTGGTTTCTATTTCTTCAGCCTATATTCAGTTCATGCTTTTAATTGGCATTCATACCAGTCCCATGGTGTAATGGCATTCATACCAATACCATGGTAAAATAGGATTAATGATATGTTCTTAGAACATTATTTTTCAGTAGATATGACATAGAATATACCCTGTTCAGTTTAGAGACGATTTAGTAACTGCATCATCATAGTAGAATTGAATAATGGGATTTGTAATTTTCTGCTTTTGAGTCATGAGTCTTAGAAAATTGCTTATAGTTCTGTTATAGAACAAATTTTAGATAGCAATAATTTGGAAAAGTCTGATTCAGCAAAGCTTTAAGAGTGTGTCTAAAATCCATTGACTGCAGTAGGCTCAAATTTAAGAATATATTTGAATATTTTGCTGAAACAGAACCTGAAAGTTAGTTATGAACAAAAGTATTATATTTCGAACCTAGACAAGGGGAAAACATGATACAAGTGTACCTGGCATATATTATAGACAAAAGAAAGATTTAAGGAAAATGAAGGAAAGCGGTAATTATTTCTGTGACCTAACTTCGAGTTAGTTGGAAAGAAAGCCAAATTCACTGCTTGGTTATGTGAACACTTGAATATGCTTGAATATGCCAAATGACCCGGCTGGAGAAAGGATGGGACTTTATATATGGAGCAATGGCCCTAGGCATTAGCTTTGCCAGTGTTTGACCTGAATCTACTTGCTATTCCAGCACTGTGTGGGCAGTTGGTAAATTATGAGTGTTCTGATCTCCCTCACTATTCACTGCATCTTTTCCTAATACCGTGGCAGAAATAAAGACTGAATACTAGCACAAAATTCTAAGGAACAAAGCTGAAACCTAAGTTCATTTTGCACTGTTCAAGAGTAGAAAATTCATCATGTATTAAATTCAGCAAGTGTTAGCTGAAACTAGTCTCCAGTTTTTAACAATATCTGTCAGTGGCCTCTTGTCTTCTGCCCAGTCTACAACACAAACTGGCTCTGTTGGCTCTGCATTACTGCCCCACCATCACCTACGGTRTCATATTGTTCTTTCCAGATGTCAGCATTAATTAGTATTAGCACTTGCGAGAAATACATGAAACGTTTTCCTTGGACATTCTTCTGGATTCTTTTTTCATTTTAATTTTGAATTTTTTTCCTTTCTGTTTTCTAACTGGCTTTAGTACACAGTAATTTCTTGTCATCATGCTAGTGACTTTTCAAATAGAGGCAAAGTTCTTTTCTTACTTTACTGGGGAAAAAATAGCAACAAGTATAAAAATCTCAGGTTATCATAATCTTTATTTACAGCTCTAAGTCTTCTGGTTTTCAGCATTCTAATATATTTATTACCAATAGGTGATGTCCCGAGAAAACCTTTGTATCCACCTCTTCCACCACGACCAGGAAGCCACAGCAATTCTGGTAAGAATGTTTTCTCTGAAGAAAATCTTAACACGATATGCTGTTCAGATCAGGTATTTTGAATAGTTTATTCTCTTATTTCTTTATTGATCATTTTAAATATCCCTTCCCTCTCCCCTTCTGTAATCACTGTTTCAGACCCAGTATTTGGAAGGATTTTCTGAGCTTTAGTGTTGGTACCAAAAGGATTTTTTCTGCCCAACATGTAGAATATTGAATCCTAAGCAGCAGTAGATTAATCTTCATTTTGTTTATCCTTTCATTATGGCTGTGAACCAAGGGTTTGCCAAAGGTTTGCCTTTCACTGAACCATGCTAAGGTCCAAATTTGATGTCTAGCTCCACTGTGTGGAGGAGCCTATGTGCAAGTCCATATTGAGATGTGAATCCAAGATAGTTCTGGAGCATAAACCAGGTGGGACTAGAGAGGTGGAGAGCTTAAGTCTATTTTTTTTTTTTTTTTTTGAGTGTGGTCCCAAACACATACTTGTATACAGTAGAAATGACACATCTATCCTAGCTGCCACCATGCATGTCATCTATCTACTATGATTGTAGTGGCCAGCTATGGACAGACCGGTACATTCAGAGTCTTTCCTAGAAGAGACCCACCGACTCCCTTCTGTGGGAGCAGTTGGGACTTGAGATATCCACACTATAAATGGATTTGTGCTACTAAGAGCTGAAGCCCACTCATTCCACAGATGGCTATAGAGAYGTACACAGTTGGGTCAGTTAACAAGCAGGGCTTTTCCACATTTCCTCCACTCTGGGCTCCTAAAAACAGCACAAATTTAATTTATTGACAGAAGTATACATCTTCATGTGCCAAATGGTCAGCTTCGTGAGCTGGTGATTTTAGTACTCTAGCTTCCAAGTGCGTTTGAATGGGTCACCAWTCGGTGCAAGATACCTAACTCATCTGCCAGGTAGATTTCCAAAGGTCCCTCACATCTCCCTAGAACATTACAAAGAGACTGAGCAAGGGAGCTGAAGGTGTACCATTGTTCGGACAATTTTGTAACAGAAATTCTAATCTTTATCTTGCAGGAGGTTTTAATGACTTAGATCTCCTTGATGGGAAGCCTTTACCACCACAACTACCAGGTATTATTTGTCCATTCCCCTCAAAGCTTCTCTCTGATTATTGTAATTCACAGCTGTCTGGTTTTGCTTTACCAGAATGTTTATCACTGAAGGAACAGGACAAGACTCTGGTATTTTTATTTAAATCAGTCATCTTTTTCCAGAAACCATAGCTTTGAGCCTAAAACCCTAARTCACTTTAAACCTATCCCTAAGCATTTTGCAGGGCTAAGCCAGAATCTTCCAGAATTAATCCTTCTGAATTAAGCCAGAATCTTGCAGAATGAATTCAGCTAGGACAGTCCCAAAGCAAGGAGCTCCTGCTCAGAACTGAAAGTAGATGCACTAGAACTAAGACATTGACTTAAATTACTGACAAATCATCTGCTTGTCTAGCAGTAGACAATAACAAGAATACAGTATTGGCCTCCCATTTCATTTGAAATGAGCCTGATGCAGACAGCTAAGTATTATCCTTGTTTTAGAAGATAGTATTATTATACTTAATGAAGTCGAGGACAGATGGAAGGTTATCCCTCCCACCAAAGTGTCTGTAAATCAGGATTAGAATCACAACTCCTTCCTAGAGCTCTGTTCTAGCTACCTAGTTTGACATTTTGTTTGAAATTGTTCTGCTGAGCAAAGACTTTGTTCTCAAAACATGATGAAAAACATTTCTTGATGAAACTCTACACTCTGTTCCAGGAGAAGATGAGCATCATTTTAATCATGGAGGAAATACTGGTATAGTGAATAATTTATTTTATAACTTGTTTCAGATTATCTTAAATAGTAAGAAAATGTTAGTATTATAAAAGTAGTATATAAAATGATGCTGTAATACACTATTTTCACATCAGCTATAATATAATTTCTAGTCTTCTATTTAACGCTGTATATGAAATTCCAATGTTACATCAAAAAATTCTCAAAGTTTTGCAAAAACACACCTTGGTAGGAAGTATGCTTAAGTCATATTCAATGCCTCTAGTAAAAACTATCTCTTTTTCTACAGATTCAGGATTAATAGCTGGAGTTACATCTCCTATAATTTCTGCTTTTGTAATATTAGTTGTTGGATCAATAGCAGCCTATTCAGCTTACAAGAACAAGAGACTGTGTTTTAAACCACAAGGTAAGAACAAATTAGGTTCCACTTTTTGAGCTGAATTAGCTCTGAAGTAAATGGGGATTTTACAAAAAAATTTAAGGGAGAACAGAGAGAGGTCAGCGACCTCTTATTCCAAACTATCTGACTGCTCTGTAAGAGAKGTTTGTAATTCATATTCTTCATCAGGGACACCATAGGAAAGCATTAAGCAACATGAGGTCTCAACCACCACACAGATGGGCAAAGCAGGGTGGTGACAGCAACAGGTCCTATGACAGCTCAGTGATCACAAGATGAAGGCAAAACAACAAGTGAGATCCAAGGGCAAACCAYGAAACCCAAACGCCAACTCAGCACAGGGCTGGGGGAGGTGCCYCTCCAGGCACAGCTTACAGGGACTGATGGCCCAAGCTGGGCCAGAGCTGAAGCGAAGCCCCAGGCAGAGGGTAGAGGCCGTAAGTGAGGCCCGTCACTGGAAAAAAAAAAAAAGAAAAAAAAAGAAAAAAGGCGATTTGTGCACTCACAACCCTGACATTCACCTCTTTCCTCCGTTTCTACATCAGGGGTATAACAGAAACACCATGTCAAATTCTGATGAAGGGCTGCAGTCAGTGATGTTGTAGCACTCTGTACAGTGGGAGTGAGATGGAGAAAATGGGAAAATGCTGTCTGTACCTCTCTGGAGGCACAAGGGTCTTACTTGATGCTTGAAAGGACTAGAGTAAAAAAACCCACAGAAAACACTTTATACATTGAAGAACTGGCAAAGAATATCTGTAGCATAAATACTGAATTTTAAGTCTTTACTTTTTAGGWGGTGCTACAGTGTAAACTGCTGAAAGAAGTTACTCACTGATGACTGACTCCTTTGGATGGTGATGTTATCTTACAGATTGCTCTTCTAAATTGATGGTTTCCTTGGTCCAGAAAAGGACCATTCAGCACCACAAACCTGAAAAAAACTTTATTCTACTTTGTTTTTATCATCCTAATAAAGAAAAGTCTACCAAYCTTCCTCTGAACATTTTGTTGAGACATTGCAATTCTCTTCCCTTCTACCTGATGTTACTCTTCCACCTTGAAGTATATGTCATTAAAGATGTGCTTAAATGTCTGTGGATAGTATTGCACTATCTGATGTCTATTAATAAAGGTAGAATAGGTATTCTGATTCAGAAGTTAGTTTAGATAATAAAACCCCCCAGAAATCAAGTATAATGTGTACTTGAAATTTAATGATTTGGGTTTCTGAGCATTTGAGTCGCTGAGTATTTTTTCTCATTTTCATAGTTAGCCAAAATAGCTGATCCCTCTGAGAKAATAAGGCAGTTGCCATTTCTAGTCATACCTTTTGGGTTTCTTTAGTATATGTCTGTATTGTCTATAATGTCTTTGGAAAAGTTGAAGCTATGTAAAAAAAAATTAAAATTATAATGCCTTTATTTTGTATCTAACGCCTGAATTCTTGCAAAATAGAGCTATARATGAAAAAAGTATTAATTCTTAATTTCCAATATTGCATGAGAAGAAATAYGTATATTGATGGACCATTGTTTAAAAAAAATCCCCAAACATGAAATGGTGTTTAGGTCTTCTCAAGAACTAGGAACTGAAGTAATTTTTTCTCTTCTYGAAAACCTAGAGCCTGTTCTAGAAGCCTCTGTAGTCATAATCTGACAGTTCTTTTTTAATGAGGAATCATATTATTGGTAATTTCTGTAAAGGAAAAATAGGYACAAAGTTTTTGGAATTATTTAGAACTAGTCTGTGACACCTTATTTTGTAAAATTTATGTCATATCTACTTTTAAATTTCATATATATATTTTAGAAGAGGCATGGTTGATACTGAAAGCTTTTCTAGCGAGGCATTTTCATCTTTTTGCCTTGTTCCTGACTGGCCAAGCTGTGCTAACAAATGTTCTCATGTAGATATTCTGTTACCAACAAAAACTAACATTTTCCCAGTTTCACTGCCTCTATTTAGTTAATTGAATCAAACTACTAGTAAAAGAATTAAATGTTGCTGAAAGCTAGAAAAATTAGCAGAGTTTACTGGCATAATTCTACAATATAGCTATTTTAGTTAATCTTTGTAAGTATAGGTGAAGTCTCTGTATTTTGATCTTCATTTTACATGCAAAGCATGTTTTGTCTTACTAGTGAAGTTGACTGTAGATAGAGGTAAACATGTTTTGTGTTTATTAAATTRTTATAGAAATATGTCATCTGGGAAAGTACTATTTTTATAAAATAATCTTCTAAGTAATTATATTTGAAACAGCTGCTGAGGAGAGAGATTATCATAATCTTTATTTTGATCCTGAAAATAAGAAAATATAATGTACACTATTTTAAATATGGAACCACCCTGACAACACACAAAGGAAGGAGCACCTTTGTAGCTAACACTTTCAAATTACACACAATAAAACGTTTTAATTTCTTTTTCAAAGATGCATGATAYTTCTTTAAAATATTCAATCAACTTTCCATGTCAACAGTTACAACAAATTGGTACATGTTTTGCCAAGTGGGCGAATAGCTTGGTTACTGAAATATTAAGAGCTGATAATCCTATTTTTTTTTTTCAAAAGGGTCTTGTAGCTGCCAGTTCAGTCATTTGTTTACCAATTAAAAATATTTATTTTGCTTCTTTCTCTTGAAACTTTTCAATAAACACTTACTGCATTTTATCTAAGATAAGCTGAGTTTTGTTTGGTACTTTCCGGGAAATATGCTGGCTGATGCCCTTTATCTACATTTATCTATATCCTGCTAGAGAAAAGAAAAAAAATGTTTCAAACAGAAGTCTTTAGGGAAAAAAGAAAACATCTTAAGATTTTTTTTTCCAGAAGCCATTTATCATTAAGAACACATTTTTGCTTTTTATTACAACTATTACTGTATTATTACAACTGACTTTAACGTGTTCACAATATTTTAAAAACAATGTCTTATTCACTTTAAAGTACCTGTGTTTATACCATTAGCCAAAAAGCAGATTTTACTGTGGGGAATTCAAGCACAAATTGCTTGCTAGACTTGGTCAACTCTCTCCGCCCCCCCAACCCCCCCCAAAAAAATCTAATCCCTTCTGTCAGTAAAAGCATCTACAATAGTGATCTTGCTGTTTGTAAAAATATTGTTTAATTGACCTGTCTATCTGAGATGATTAATGCACTTCCTGAGAATGTATTTTTGGTGTGGAATGAATGACATTTTATCTCCCATGCATTTATGTCCCTTCTTCCTTAAAYGCCACCTCCACTGCTGGAAGGACTATATCCTCTTCTCTGATGGACTGTTAGGATCCTCACGGTATGTCAGAAAACATCACTGCAGCTTGGACCARCGATGTGATAGCCCCCGCACCACCTGCAGATTGTGGAAAATGGTTTAACGGTCGAGCAGTAGATGCGTTTCCCTCACAGGCACTCTGTGTTAAGTCACTTTCCTCCACTAAGAAGTTGGTGACTTTCACAGAAGGCCTTGACACTAAATTGCCTCTGCTGAACTACATGAGCCTCAAACTACCTTGCAAGGGCACTGTGTGGCAGAACTACACCTACCTGATTAAATTCACAAAACATGCTTTGTGTGGGGGTGTGCGTGTGGGTGTGTGTGGGTGTGTATTCACAGTGCTTGTACGGCCAGTTATTAGACTGTCTGCATCGGCAGGGCATAGGACAGCTCCCGGGAAGGGGCAGACAGATCCCGGCTGTGGTAACACAGAGTGATAATGTGGTGAATCCCAYTTATCCCAGTTACCATAAGCTGTACTGAAGTCACCATGCTCACTCTCCAAATCCTCTTTACTACATTCTGCTATTTTAACTATAAAAGATGTCTGTAATATTTTCCTTAAAGACTGCACGAGAGCACTCTCTAGCTTATCTTCACTCCTCGCGGGTTTCTGAAGAGTCCCGCGGGGGGAAAGGGGGGTGTCTGAAGGGGGAGAGGGGAAAGGTGTCTGAAGGCAGGGCCTGTGGGGAGCAAAGGTGCCCTGACACAGCCCGCAAGTGCCGTTTCATTGGTCTGTGGCTGCAGCCTGAGCCACCCCGCTCCACGGGCTGCCCCCCTCCCTCAAACAGGGCTTATTTTTATCTCTGACAAAGATCTTAGACGCAGTAAACTCCTCCGGGATCACACTCGGAGCGGAGGTCTGTAACGGCCGCCGGGGCCGCAGTCGGC
>NW_028186867.1:5894027-5975949 GCF_003343005.1 Rhea americana | reverse complement strand
GGCGCGGCGCGGGCGGCGGAGGCGGCTGTGGCCCGCCGCGAGTGGGCAGCGGGAGGGCGGCCGCGCCAGGAAAGGGCTGGGGGGCGCGGGGTCGTGCCAACCCAGCCGGGTAGCCGCTGTCGCTAACGCCGTTTCTCTGCTGCTGCGTAGGAAGGCGGGAGGCCCCGTGAACATAATTCGCCTCCCACTGTCTTCAGCAGGAAAGCGGCTAATCCCCGGGGGCGGCTTASCGAGCACGCCGGGGCGCCGAGGGCAGGGGACGTGGGCGCAGAGCCTGGCTGGCCYGCGACAGGGCGGCCCGCTCCCCGTCCTGCAGCATGTCCGGTGAGTACGCTGGCCGCCTGACCCTTGCCGAGCAGGCGAGAGACGACGTCTCTGCACCCTGTTTTTTAACGTACTCCTTCCCCCCTCCCTGCCAGGTGTATGCGTAGGGCTGTGTGGGAGTGGGCCAGGTCCCTTTTGGGGAGCCCCGGCCCTCTGCGGCCTTCCCGCTTGCAAAGGTGCTGCAGCGCAGGCGAGGGCTTTCCRTATTTTGTTAGCGCAGAGTGCTGTGCTGTAATTAGCTGTCTCAGATTAGGATTTAAACCATCTGGCTGGTAGGATGAAAGAGCTAAACTCATTTATCTATTCTGCTGATAAATATAAATTAGCCTGCCCAGCTTTCTGTGAACTTTCCTAACTGGTCAAGATGTATCATGATGATATAGTTGGGGTGGGCACTCGTAATCTGAATTAGATTAAGAAAAATGTGTGTTATATCCYAGCAGCAACAGTAGTGATTTTGTATTAAGTTATCCCTGAAGGCTGGTTTAGGGCTAATCACATGGGGTGGGTACAAGTGCTTTTTTGTGTTTTGACTGTGCTCTCAAAATGCAGGAAAGAGTTGGGCAGCAGCCCCCAGAAGTTGGTTTTGTTGAACCATGTGGTGGGTGACACCAACATATGTTAACTCAGACTTGGCATTCACTAGGTCCAAAGACTGAGAAAAGCATGTAGCCCATCATCTCTGAATTAGAGGATTGTTTAAGACTTTCGGACAGGAGGATAGAGAAGCTGGAAACATCTAACTTCCTGTAGGAAGTTCTCTGTCCTGTCAAAGACAGATTTTCCAGGAACTGCTTAAGGAAGTCTTTTTTTTTTTTTTTTTTTTTTTTTTTTTTTTCCCAAAATTTTTTTTTTTTTTTTTTTTTTTTTTTTTTTTTTTTTTTCCCAAAAATGCTGTATTACTACTTTGGGACCAGTTTTGGCTGCTAAGCATTAGGCTTATTTGCATTTTAAAATATTGGTACATTTTGTTTTTCATAAGATCATTTACTGTCTATTGAATAAAAAAATTGCAAGGTCTGGAAGCAGCACCTAAGTGTTCCTAATTGGAAGATAYTTAATAAAAGCTGCACAAAATGAGAAATGCTTCCTTTCTGTATAGCCTTCCAAGATAATAGCAGTATGTCAGTTATGTTAACTAAAATTCATTGTTCCTTAATAGTGAATGATAGAGAATCTATTTTTTGGTCAGTCAGAACGTGGCTAGACAAGAGAAATATTGCACTTGTTATCAAGCATCAGTTTGTATTCCTTCCTACAAGGGCCTGTGTAAAGGTGCTGGTCGTGCCAGCATAATGTTCATCAGTAATGTAAATGTTTCTGGGATTGGGCCCAAACTGAGGAAATACAAGCATAGAAACTCAAATTGCCAGCTATCACTGGATTACTATGGCAAGAGCTGCCTCTGTGCTGACAACGTAGCACAGAGGCTGTTATAACATAGCTGTTTGCGCTGTTACTCATTTTACCTACTAGGAACAAAATGCTTCCAGTTGCTTCTAAGGTTGTGGATGTCATCTGGAGCAGAGCCTTCTGTTCCCCATGCTTCTGACATAGTTGTGCTAGGCCAGGGAAGTGGGAAAGCCTGTAACTTCATCCTTGCAGTAGACTAACACATCTTCACTGAAATGTGCTTTTAGGAGAAGATGCTTGGGGACCTGTGTGTGGGAGGGAAAGAAACAAAATTGTTGTCACAAAATACTATGCGAGTTGCGGCTGTTATGTCGCTGTCTCTTGGGATGCCAGAAAGGTGYGCTGGGTTCACCAGGCGCAGCTCCAGACTGTGGTGTGCTTCGCTTGCAGAGCTTGCAGTATAAGGGGATGGAGGTGAAAAAAGAACAGCACAGATGGTAACAGAGAGAAATTTAAGAAAACAGTGAGAGAATGTTGGTTAGCATGCAAGGCAGTACATACTGCCAGTCTGCTGGAGATTTCTAGCTGTTGAGTCATCTCCTCTTACTTTTATGATGAAGTTGGCAATGCTTGGGGAATGCTTGTGTGAAAGTCATGGCATGAGAGTCTCTGGTCTCCAAATACAATTTTGGAGTGGGCAACTTGCCATATTTTATTTGTTAGTCTAGAAACACTTTGATATCATGAAGCCTGGCATAGCAGCTCTTGCTAGGACACACTTACGCTTTTTCTGTCTATCAGAAGAAAGACAGAAATATGTTTACAAATCTAGTGGATTACAAAAAAAAAAAAAAAAAAAAAAGGCTTGTCTTGAGGCTGGCAGGTGCATATGGTTCATTCAGTGCTTATTACTATGAATCACTCTTGATTCTCACTGGATACCTTTTCTTCTCTCTCTCTTTCTCTGTCTCCAATTTGTTGTTGCTTTGTTTTTCACTTTGGACATCAAAGCGAATAACACTCTTTATGCCTAGCTGCCACAGATCCTAAGTAAGACTGTCATGCTGCCCTAGAATTGGTTTGCAGGCCAGTTAAAGAATTTTACCTCAGGCAGTTTTGTAGGAGGTACAATCATGAGTAAGTAGCACAAGAAATCAGGGATCTTGGATAAAAATGCTGTAATTAGTTTCACATAAATCACCCTGGCTATTAGGGGGATTCACATTATTTTTGCTGTCTTTTCTACATTGCTGGCTGTTGTTGTAGAGTGGTCTCTGAATAACTCACTAAACTTGTTTACTTAAAAAACCCTGGTTTATTCTGACCAACTAATGTTAAGTATCAAAACAAAGGAGTCAGTGCTGACCGTGGTGAGTTTGAACTTTGTATTTTCATATGCTGTGTGCTAATCCAGACAACAGTTATAAGCAGACTTATGAATTCATATAACACAGTTTTAATATGTTCATAATCCTAAGCTTACTTTTCTTGTAATTCACTGAGTCAATGGTCTTAGCAATAGACTTTCACAGCTTGAAAACAGTTTGCTTGAAATGTTAATACAGTTCCCACTAGGTGTTTTCCATGAAAAATCCCATTGTCATTCAGCATGAGGAATTGAAAGTTATGCAAAAGCTGCATTTATCACTTAAAAAATCCAGCTGCAATGAATTTTAAATACCCATACCCTTAGCCTTCAAAATTAAAAGATGAAATATTACTACTTTTTCAATTTAAAGTCAGTGAGTGAACTCTTGAGTACATTATATTTAATACAAAAAATCTCCTTGATTTCARTTTAATGGGGATTTCAGACAGATGGTTAATTTTCACAAGTCTGTATGAAAATCTGGTCCTTAATTTTCAGCTTTGAAGATAAAATATTCATATATAGGGACAGCATTTCAAAGAACATTAATTCTAAACATGGAAAGTCAAGAGATGTTCCTWCCTTGAAAATACAGAATAGATGAAAGAGCAAGTAGAGATAAAAATCCTTTGATTTCTATACCTCCAATGAATCCTTAATGGATTAGTGATGCCTCTGTATGGTTCTGAAATAGCTAGCRTATGCTTCTCTCTTTGCACCAAAAATTATTTTAATATTGTATGGTTTCAGTCAGTGGTTTGATTATCTGTTTAATTATCTCTATAATGGTGTATTCCATTAAGAAGGCCAAAATATGCATTTCAAATTTGATCCTTAAAAAAAGGGAATCGATTTCTTTTAATTAGTTTATTAGCAAAAATTTCTTAGAAACTGTGTGCATTTGGCAGTTCATTTCCTTGTAGTTCTTACCACAACTTTGACCTGAGAAATATAAGGCATGAAAGTGTGTGTAGGATGTGGTAATTTGCCATACCAACTTGCTGAGCTATTTGATGAGTAGCCTGTGTATTTTAGATTTATGATTTATATGTAAATATTCAACTTATGTAGCTGAAAGAACTTGCAGAAGCAGTCAGATGATTATGTGTTTAGTTTTATGGTTCTTATTTAAAGTAGTATTTTGGGATTTAAACTCCTACTCATGTAATAGTTTGTTTTTTGTACTAGCTCACCCACACTCCTCTCAGTACTTGTTTTATTACCTTGTTTTGACTGAAGATGCTTCTGTCCTAACACAAAGGCACAAAAGTGTCTTTCTTTGCTGAGTCTTTGTGTCTTTATCACTTGAGAATTACTTTATTGCTAAAGTAGCCATCAGGATTTTTTTCCAGGTTATTTATTCATTTAACCTTGTGGAAGTTTGCAGAAGGAGCAGTTTACTTGCACAGCTGGTCTTTCAAACCAGTCCATAACTTACTTGAGCAATTATGATAACAGGAGGTTCAGATACACCCACACTGAAAGCTCCTTTTCAGTTTATTTCCTTCCTCTGGGTATGCTGATTAGAAATGGTATTTCTTATAGCAGGAGTTTGCTTAGTTGAGAGATCTGGAAACTCATTTAAATCTAGGACAGATGAATCAGTTTTTTGGTTATTATTAAGGTATATTGTGGTTAATAATGCTGGTGGGACTCTCCTGAGTTAGACGGAATCTGTATTAAGATGTCAGCAAATGCTCAGTGTATTAGGCTTGATCACAATTTGGACCTGAAGCGAAATGAGTGGGAAGCAGAAACAATTAGGAGGGAGCACAGCACACACCAATGGGTCTTTTCTGGGGGCGTTATCAAATATCTAGAGCTGTATTTTGGTCTGGATTTGAAGGGCAATAAAGATMTGAAGATAGTTAGTATCTGAGAGCATATAGCCATCCTTCATGACATACCTTGCTGTTAGGTTGGAGCTTTGGACTCCCTCATTTTGGCAGCAGAGCTCTGGCTGAGGCAGCTGTGAGGTCATTTGCTGGGCTCTTTGCAGCTAGCTCTGTGAGATTCTTTCTAAGTGTCTCTCACACAGCCTGGAAACCATGAGACAGGGGATATATATATATATTTATGCCTTAATAACTTTGTGATGGTTTTAAACAAGTAGTTCAAAGCAAATATTTATTGAAGCTGTATTACRCTCTGTAGAGCTCAGCAGAATTCCCCTCCTCTGTCTGACCTACTCAGCTTGCTTTGGTTAATTTTGTGGCCTCTAACTGAAGTATTTTTTCTGCTCTGAGATACCATTCACCTTGCTAGATTTTAGATTCTAACTCTCCTCAGAAAACCCCAATAAGGGTGGTTCTCTCCAAGGACTGAGTTGAAGAAGTGGTTCCTGGTGATACTGCCACAGGCCTGGTACCTGTACAAAATATAGTATGTCTGTTAGCACACAGGGCAGTAGCTTGCTTCCTTTATGTGTCCTAATTTCTTTTCCCTGTGTTTCTTAAATCTGAGGAATGATTCTACTCTTCTTGAGGCAGGGGTCCTTAACTTATAACAGGGATACTTCCCCCAGTAGTAATTTCTCTGAATATGTTAGTAGGTGTCACTTACTGAGCCAGTTCCTCTCGCTCCAGTGCAAAGAGAGTATAACAAAGAATTATGCCAATTTGGTTGATTCAGTGAAGTCATGGAAAGATGGACATTTCTGGCTAACACTTAGCATCTACTGTTTTATCCTGTTTCCACAATGCCAAACTGAGAAATCTTGTTTWTCAGTTCTATTATACTATGTTTTTTTTAATGTAAAATCCAAATATTTACAATTCTACTTCTATGATTTGACACTATGATTAGGCAATAAGACTTGGGTGATTATTCATTTAAGCTTAGTCTGAAATTTCATATCTGGTACTACGAAAAYAAGGCAAACAAATAATAAAATTCAAGAACATAAATCCAGTGTGTCTGCAGAATGTTCTATTCAATTTTGTCTTCTAGGGGAGTTTGGGAAAGAAAAGAGCTTATCACAGGAACTGCAGGTTGTTTTAAGCCGTCGCCTGTTGGTAGAGGGGAGAGATTGCAGGAAGCTGCCAAAAGAGCTTATGATAAAGCTGTAAAGTAACTCTTCTGAATATTTGTTCACAGTAACAGATCAAGCCTTTGTGACCCTTGCTACCGATGATGTTTATTGCCAAGGAGCTCTGGTTCTTGGACAGTCCTTGCGGAACCATAGGACATCCAGAAAACTGGCAGTACTAATTACACCAGAAGTTTCCAGTGGGATGAGGTAAGAATTCATGTGTTCTTGGAAGCTGATAATATGGAAAAATGAACAATGGTAGGAAGGATTTTTAGTAGGTTCCTGACAGATTTCACAGAATTATGTCAACAAGTTCCCCTTTGGCTAGCAGCTTCTAGTCCCAAATTGAGGTCCCAAATAACATCTGCAAGTAAGATTGCAAACCTGGTAAGAAATCACTGGCAGAAGTAGAGTTTGCAGTTGGAATTTGAATCTCAAGCCCTTCGTAGGGAACACCAGTTGAAAGTTTGGGAACTACAGGTTTAACTCCTTGCTTCTGAGCCAAAATAAAGGCACTAGAGGTGTGTATTTTTTTTCTTTTTTTTCCCTCCTCYCTATGTGTGTCTCTCTTAGAACAAGCAGCATACTTACCATCTGAGACATGAGCCCCTCTAAAAACCTTRGGGGCTCAATTTCAGATGACTGACTGTTAGAGAATATAGTTGCACAGCTATCATGATGCGGAATACATTTTTCCCCCCTTTTTGAAGTCTTTTTCTAACTTGGGCTGTGATTCTACAGGCATTATAGAATTTTATGTGCAGAAATCTCATTAGATCCACTGAACTCAAACCCTGTTATTCAGAGGATCATGTTGCTTATTGAAAGGAACATGCCATACCACAAATACTTCAGCTCTTGGTTCTGCTGTGGTTTAGCAAGTATGCAAGCTCCTGATCTTTTTTTATGCCGTATGAAATTATTTGTAATAACATATTTTACTTTYTTGCTGTGACTAGGGGTAAAGAAGTCTACTTTTCCAGGATTTTTAAAATATTTATTTTGTCAGAACAATGCAATTTTCCAGAGCTAATACTGGTGGAAATATATTTGAGACCTGGGTGGATACTTTTTCTAAATCCATTAATTTTCATCTCTATATGTCTTAATATTTTTTTGACCACAGATAATATCTGAAAGAGTGCTTCACTGAACAATGCTTCTGAAAATCTCTATCTGCTCTTAATTCTTCCCCAGTTAAGAGGGAGAAGACCAGACAAACAAAATCTAATGACTCTGATCATTCATCATAAATTGATGTAGATAATCAACACAGACATTTTTTTTGTGTGTTTGTATGATATCCAGGACTGTGTGAGTGTGAATAAATAAGCTATGTTTAAGCTTTTTTTTTTTTTTTTTTTTTTTTTGGTGCCTTGAAGAGTAATTACCTACTTTGGTATCACCTATAGAATTCTCATGGAAGGTATGGATGGAAGAAAGGTGTCTTGTTTCAAAGTCTCATTTGAGAGAATTTGCAGTAGTAATAAAGCGTATGTTGCCTATTTTTTAAAGGCTTAATTTTGTAGCTTTATTTACTTAAGCATGATAGGTGCAAATAGCTGCACTAACAGTACATGTTACATCCTGTACAGTGCACAGGGAACAGAGTATGTTGCTCGTCTTTAGAGACAGCTGTACAAGATGAAAGCAGTTTTAATTTCTGTTAGTGTTTCCACAGGAGACTAAATAATGACAGTAAGGTTTAGTTTCTCCTCTGTATAGCACATGTCACTTTTGAGATGTGCAGGTCACTTGATGGAAAAGATAATAGTTTATGTCCTGATAGTTGCTATTGCACCAGATTGTCTGTTTACAAGGACTCTGCACTTTTGATTTCTCTTTCTAACMAGTCTACCTGATCTTTGTTATTGTTACAGTAAATGTGTGCTATGTCACTATTATGTCATTATTTTCATACCAGTAATGAACTCTGATGAACCTCTCTAAATTCCCTTGTTTCTTTCCACTGCTTGCTCTGGTAGGTCTGTCCTCCGCAGCGTGTTCGATGAAGTAATTGAGGTAGATGCACTTGACAGTGCTGACTCGGTCCGTTTGGCTCTGTTACAGAGGCCAGAACTGGGTGTAACCTTCACTAAGCTTCACTGTTGGACTCTTACTCATTATAGCAAATGTGTCTTCATGGATGCAGACACGTTGGTGAGTAGAGTAGGAGCCATGGCAATGTCTGTCTGTCTTTAAGAGACACTTAAGCGCGGGATGCTTCTTTATCTGGCAAYCTATTGGCATATGAAATGACTAGATTTGCGCAAGGTCATGAAGTCACAGAAGCTTCAACTGGCAATTTTTGGCAAACTCTGCTGGCAGAATTTTGCTGAAAGCTAATGAAAACTAATCTAGTTTTATGAGTAGCCTCAGAACTGTCTTCAAAAGATAACGTAAACATGCTGTATGCAAACTGACTTCTGACAGATACCTAAAATAGATCTCTCATGTACTTCTGTCTGGGCTTACTCTGGTCAGGAAAGTAGGCCAGTTTTAAAACAGAAGAAAATCAGAAACAGTCACTTTATTTTCACTCTGGTATCTATTAAAAAAAAAAAGCCATAATTTTTGCAAGGAGAATCATGTCATTTTTCCCCCTATACTTAAGTGGTTCATTTTGGAAGACTTGGATGTGTTGTAATTAAGTAGAATTATATCTGATTTCAAAACAAAATTAAATAGTTACCTTCTTCCTTTAACTACAATGTAAAGTAGGAAATCATAGACTTTGTATGTGATCCTCTGAGAACTATTTCATGGGGRAAAAAAAATCCAATGAAATAATAACCTTCCTAGTAAAATGATTTATTTTCCTACTCTTTGTGGTAGCTCCTTTGACAGCCATTACGGATGGGGMCCATATTTTCAGTGATTGTGGAGCTGTCTTTCCCCCAACTTTTAGTGATTTGGGCCTCAATCTGATCGATCTTCTCTGCTTCTTTGTCAAGCTTTTTAAAAAACCTAAAGCAAACTTCTGAGCTTAATTTACATGTGAAAACCAATAACAAGAGATGATTTATTTCTGCTACTTCTGTAGTCGGGCTGTTACTAACTTGAATTATTTGGATTCCCAGCTTTTGCTGAGCTCTGTTGTTGTTTTTGAGAATAATGGKCTTTGTTTTAAGTCTGGAAAGCTGAGCTAAGAAACAAGGAGATAGTGTGTTTATGGTACGGTATAGCATTTAAATGGTATGGTATAGTATTTAAATGGATCTGCTGATCAGCTCTGAAGCTCATGAAGTAATTTCACTTTTTTGTCAGAGAAATCATAGAGAACCATAATTACCACTACCATATCTTATTTAAAATAAAGGTTTTGACCCTTAGCAGATTTTGCATTGCCACTRCTTTTATGTTTTACAGGCTATATACTTGGCCAAACTACTAATTTGTTCTGTTAATACTGATTTAGCTTCTYACATGTTCTAGAAAAACATCTGTTGTAATGATTTTTCCTCTTTCTACTGTCTCCAAGGTGTTATGCAATGTTGATGAACTGTTTGATCGAGAAGAGTTTTCTGCAGCTCCTGATTCTGGCTGGCCTGACTGTTTCAATAGTGGTGTGTTTGTATTCCGACCTTCTTTAAAAACTTACAACCTCCTGCTCCAGTTTGCAGAAGAACATGGCAGCTTTGATGGTAAGAGGCAAAGATAGTAAGGGGCAAAGCATAAGAGGTGATGTCCAAGAAATCAGATTCGCTCTYGGTCAGCCAGTTCTCCACAGCTTGCATGCCCTTCAGTGGAGTGGAAGAAGGAAAATGTTTTTGAATTTTTAAGAAATTCTGACCCCCAAAAAATTTCAGGTGCAGGTCCTTGCCTCTTTTAGTGTATTTAAGGCCCTTTGACTTACTGTGGACTGTGTTTCCCAGAAAAGTGTAATGTGAAGAAACATTATTTCTGAGTCTTAATTTTCCTGACTTGTTTAAGAGAGAGGAAGAAAGAGAGCCAATCTTCACTCTTTTGCTCTGAGAGAAACCAACTGCCCTTCCTACTCCCTTGTTCTTATGCTACAACAGCATTCCAGTTACGCTGAAATTTGTATTGGAATGGAATTGAGTGGTATAGTAGTATTCACTTGTGTCAGCTGATATGGCTGTATCATCCAGATCAAGTTGTTCCATGAAAACTCCATTCTTGAACATGAAATTCTGAAGTAAATTTCAATGTTTGCAAACATTGAAATATTGTTTTATAATTTCATTCTTCAGGGGGTGATCAAGGCTTGTTGAATAGTTTCTTCAGTAACTGGGCAACAACAGATATTGACAAACACTTACCTTTCATCTATAATTTAAGCAGCAGTGCCGTATACACCTATGTTCCTGCTTTCAATCAGTAAGTAGTAACACTTGTGACTAATCTTCTGTAGGTTATTAAAAGGTGGATTTTTTATAAAAGAGAATAATAATAGCATATTATAGTACTGTACAGTATGAACAGTAGTATGTACAGTATTACAGTACTGAAAAATGWCCTACTATGTAAAATCACACAATGGAAAGCTTAAATGCAATGTGAATCTGCATCTGGACMGATTCAGAAACCCAGAGCTGACTGCAAAAATGAAAGATGACTTAGCAATATTTGAGTTGCAACACTGTCTCAAACACTGTTTCAGTGAAGTTTCTCTAAAAAAGTATGCAGTATGTTACTGTAGCGTTAGRTTCTGAAAGCTTTACTTTGAAAATAGTTCGCTTTGTTTTTCAATCAGTTGTATAGGAAATATTTTTTTTTTTAACCATTCCTGAGGTGGCTCTGGGAAATAAATTACATACTGATAACTATATGGCTTCAAACACTTCATTTAGAGAAACTTTCCTGGCAGAAGGCAGGTTGTTTTAAAGATTTAGTGTGTCATGAATTTATTCTTCCAGTTGCACAAAGCACTCTTAGTGGAAGGTGTACTTACAATGATGTATTTATTGGTCATCTTGATGCTAGAACAGTGATAACAAACTKTGATCTGTTGTTTGAAGTGGTATTTATTGGTTTATAAACACAGTGTAGAAGAGAGCTAGAAGTGGGACTGCACAAGCCTTTTGTTTTCCATTATGAACTCTTCTTACTACAATTAGCAGTTGGAAGGAAATGACAATTCAGCCTTTTATYTTCTGTGTGCTAAATGAAATAGCTTAAGTGAATGAGATAGGAAAAGGTATTAAAAYATATTCACATTGAATGTGTCACTGTGACAAAATGTCAAAATTAACTGACTAGTGAGAATAGGAATGTTTCTTCAGCAGTGTGTGTATTAAGTCATTTTTCTTTAAGGTATAGATTTATATATGTAATTTCCATAGTTTTGGTAGAGATGCCAAAGTTGTTCACTTCTTGGGATCGACAAAGCCCTGGAACTACAAATACAACCTTCAAACAAGGAGAGTTATGCAGGATGGCACCACCTCTGGATCTTCACATCAGCTGTCATTTCTTGCCCTCTGGTGGAACATATACAGTGCCAGTATATTACCTCTGTTAGAAAAACCTCAAAAGCTGGAAGAGTCAGACTCTGAGGAATGTAAGGTAAGTAATGAGTTAGTGRGAATCTGCTGAAACCACAGCAACAAAGTTTTGAATGTTCTGGAAGTTACGTATTTGTTACAAAGTTTGGGAAAGAATCACACAAGAAAACATGATGTTTATTGATTGTTAGTAACAGTAGTGACTATTGGCTGAAGAGCCTAAACTAACAGTTTAGGAAAGATTTTTAGTACAATCGAGTTTTCAAGTATTTCTTTCATCCCTCTTCTTAAGGAAGAGTTTGTATGGGAATGTATGTGTATAAATTCTGCAAATGAAGCACAAAGCATGACGTAGTTTGATCAGAGAAGCTGATCACCAGGCTATGAAATAAACAAACTTTTATTGATTTTTAAAGCTAATCTGATTTAGGCCATAAAACTGACCCTTGAAATATAGTGTAGTTTATCTTTTCAGAATTTCATTGTTGCTTGTTTTATGATGGTCACAACAAATAAATTAGACTTGCAAAAGCAGTGGTAATTATGTTAGGATATTATATGCTCTAATTGTACATCCTAAATCATTTACTGGGATCTTTACGCTTTTTTCTTTAAAGGAAGTGCAGCAATATGTGTTTCTTTCCTGAACAGAATAAAATATCTGTTGATAAATAGATGAATTGAGACCTGCAATATTAAATAATGACTAGAAAAAGTAGGATAGGGTTTTAATTTATTAGGCAAACATTACAATTTGGATCACCTTTACACATGTGTAAATGCATTTTCTTAATGGGATTTTAATATTTTATTGTTATCATCATTAACTAATTGCATAGGCCCATAAGATCTGTTGGACAGTAGCCATCAAAGCCTCAGAGAGGAATTTGGCTTATAAAGCTCATGACAAATAAATCAGAAAGCAGAGGAAGGAAAGGTAAATTTTTGATCTCATATTTCCATATGCTTTTATTTTTGTTGTTGTTGTCTTTAATTGTATAAAGAAGTATTCAGCTGAGGCAGTRTGAAGATGGAAGTACTTACTAGATTCATCTCCTGACAATAGTGGTTGTTCTCTTGAGTTTCAGAAACCTAAACTACAAGATGCTCTGAGTCTGGGAATTCAACTTTGATTTTATTAATTTCTTGTTTCTTTAATGTTACAATATGTTTAAGGAAGTGAAACTTATTTTTAGTAAATGAGATAACATTTTTTATGGAAAATTTTATTTCAGTGTTGAGATGTTCTTGTTTTTTGTTAGCACACATTCAATGGAGTTGAAATTATACTAAAAAAGATCAGTCCTCTTGTGGCCAATTCACTGCAAACGTCTGTGCTTCCAGAGCGAACACAGGAAACGCACCCCACAACATGCTCAGCTGAGGAACTCATTTTCGAAGCGGTAAGTATATTATGTATTACTATCAACTTATTTTGTTATAGCATATATACTAAAAAAAGATTTTTTTAATTATGCTTTTGGTCCTGGAGATTATGTCAGCTTCATATTAGCTGTAGCCATTGAATTTTCTGATGGGCACCAGAAATAGCTTCAGGAAATTACATCCTCTTTAATAGTGCATGCTTGATATAWCTGAAGATTGTAAAAGTTTGCACTGAATTTTGCGAAGAGATTACTTATTGAAAGTTATTTAGTAAAATGTAGTATGAAAAATTCTGTTACCAAAGCGATCTTTAAAATCTGAATATTCTATGAATGACTATATTTAAAACTAGAATCTTGTATTTTATTCCAGTGTAGTGTGTTGTGTTTTTGTTTTTTTTTTCTTCCCTACAGAAGTGTTGTCCCAGAAAACTGCTCCTCACATTTTTCTAATTTGGACAACATAAGTGAATTCTTAAGGAGTATGATGCTCTTAAGGAGTATGATGCTCCTTATGATCACTGCAGGGGTGCTGGTTCTTTTGCTGCTCTTATATTTGAGTATTTCTATTGCACTGACTCTCCTTATTTTATGCAGAAAGCAAATTGAACTTAGTAACACAATGTTCATGCAAATATAAGTCAGCAAATGTTTTATGGTAAGCTGTGTTATACTAAGGTAGCATTGGGGGAAAATAATGTTCACAGTTGTAATGTCATCTGCTATTTTAACTTGTGCGTTCTAGTAAGGTCAACAGATGAAGAAGGTTTTTACTATGCTCATTGCCTCAGCACTTCAGACCATAATTACTCCATAAAATAAAACTRTGGTCTTTCTTCCTTTCTTTTTTTCCACCTTTAACATGGAAGGGCTGAAGAAAAATTGCATGAATAAATTCCAAACATTATATCTTAACAATACTTTATTTGAAAAGAGCTTTTTATTTTGGGTGCTTGATACATCTGACACTATTGGGAATGCTCAAACAAAATGTAGACAGATTTTCCAGGTGTGTGTTTGTGGCAAAACTTAATAATGTTAAYTTAAAATAGTATAGTTCAAGTTTTAAATTTCTTTTACTTTTTAATTATAGCACAGTAGGATTGGATTATCAGAAGACACTATTAATTAGTTGCGAATAGCCTGATTCTATTCTCTCTTAAAAACACCATTATTCCATTTCTTATTGTAATCAGTAATGTTATGGAATTGTCATCTTTTTGRTGAAAGAGACTTCAGAATCTGGGCTGCCTATTCACTTAGATTTTGATAACTAGTAGAGGCAAATATTTTGGGCAAGATTTTTCAGTCATTCTATTTTACCTCTCTTGCTGTGTTTTCTGTCTTTCTGGCCTTGTGAAAGGTAGGTATCTAGTGTTAACTAGCTTTCCAAACTGTTTCTATAGTCACTGAAGAATGATGGGTACTCTTGAACCTATTTTAGGGTAAGATGAGCTGCCCTCTGGAGGTACTTATCCTAGATTGATTATATTAGGAGTTTAGATTCAGTGCCATTTTGATAGCTAAAGCTTGTTGAGAGGAATTTTGTCCTTGATATGTTGATCCCTTTTCCTCCCATGCACTGCTTCCCTTAATCCATTGATTTGTTTTGTATGAATTCTCATGATAAGAAAATTCTAGAAAAAATGTATGCCTAATAAAACTCCAGTGTCTGTATTTTAGCAACCTGTTTGTGAAGTTGAACAACGTGGTTCTAACACYCATCTCTCTGAGCCTGACAGATCTTCAGAACAACATGCGCTTCATCCAACATTTCAGGAAACCTCAAAACTGGTACACATGACTTTCTGCATTGTACTTTTTCTGATAATTGCTGTCTTTGCTGCCAGCATCRTTTTGGGAAAGATCAAGTATTTATGATGCAATGTACAAATCATTTATTGACTTGTTTAGCTGTGCAATTTCTTAACTGCTTCCGATATYTGGATATGATCCCTTCCTGCTAGTTATTCTTTTTAGCTATTAAATGTATTTCTTCCTGCACCAGCCCTTAAGTGATAAATGCATGGTGTTAATTTTCGCTGCCTAAGAATACATTCAAAGCTTTTTTGCTCCTGCCTCTCCTTCCCTTATTTATTTTTTTWTATTAAATCACTTGAAATGGTGTTTCCAAGCAAGTAGAACATGAATATMGTGCAACAGGCATGGGACCCAAGCTACTAAGCTTTGCTTTGTGGTCTTGTACTAAATCTGTCTGAGTGCAATGTGACAGCAGTGCTAGACTGATGCCCTTATCAGAGGCAGGGTGTCAAGGAACTGGACCTTGTGAAATACAGACCACAGCCATTTTCCTAATGGGTCTTTTTTATAGGTAGACCGGGAAGCACTGTAGTGAAATACTTCAAGAATGAGAAAAAAAAAATGCAGGTGAAACTCTAGCTCTACTGCAGTCAGGGGTGTTTTGCTCCTAGCTGAAATTCTTCACTACTAAAAGCATGGTTTCCTCTTCTGATGTTAATAACATCCAAGGCTGATTATAATGCATGYTAATGGGGACTAAAGGAATTTTCATGTAATACTGGAGTTAAAAATATTTGTACATATAACCTGAGAAGTAAATACCAAGTATTGCTGCCTTTTTGCATATATAAGCAGCAAGTCTAAGTTCCTCAGAGCATTTGTTCATGCTTCAAGTCAGCTACAGACTGGGAACCCAAGCAGGCCYACCTGTGGTAGTATGCAGTTGCCTAAATGTATAAGGTATTTCATTGAGCTAACATGACATTATCTGGTTTGCAGGTATAGGTCTTGTGCAAGTCCTGTGCCTTATTTGCCGTAAGTGGCAGATGTCATAGATACTCCAGGACATTTAGGCAGTTCAGGCAATTGATTTCTAACCATTAAGCTTTATTCTGAAGATCTTTATAATGGATTTGTGAGGACTTCACTTGAAAGGCTGATATACACATTGTTCTTAACGTGAGATGAGTGGTTCGCTTTTGAGCCTCTCAGAGTAGTACTGAAAGCAGACTTTCAGTGGCTGCTTCATTAGCTCTTGTCACATTTCTGCTTTATTGCCAGTTGTTGGGATGTCCCTGTTTTACTAGCATTGTTCTATCAGGGACAAGGTTTCCCTTTTATTTGGTTGAATTACTAATAATATTTATTATCTTACATTTGTGGAACTGTACTGACTTGATCTTGAACCAGGAATCAGAATTTTGGAGTGTCATTCAACATGAACTAGTTATCAGTCAAATGAATAGTGGCAGTCTTATGAGTTAGTTTATATGGATACTGTGATTCATGGCTAATAAATAATGCTCATCTCATTAGAGATGAGTTAAATGCTTCACCACAAACTGGAGATACTTATATTCATGTGGAGGCCTGTTGATAGATAGACTTTGCACAGATACTGGCTTAGACTTTGGATTAGATATTCCTCTCCAAACAGGCCCTATTTATGACATTCTTCTTGCATCTGTTGCTAAGCATGCAAAGTTGTGAGCTAAGACAAGTAAAATAAACGTTTGATTTTTTTTTCAAAGAGGATATGATAAGTAGTAATTTTAGGAAAATGAGATCACATTATTCAGATATTCATTCTTATTTTGATACTGTTCACTTGCTTGCTTGTTTTTTATTTGAGACTATAAAAAGCAGAAGTTGGACTTCTAAGGTTTAACTTCATGGCACAGAAATGAAACAACCAAATGACTGTTTTCCCACTGTTCTGCTTCTTCCCACAGAATGAGGTTTCCTATGCTGTTTCAGAGCTGTCTATTCACCTCAAACCAGAAGAACCAAGTGCAGAAGATGAACGGAGAAAATGGGAAGAAGGGCGAATGGACTATATGGGGAAAGATGCTTTTGAACRTATCAAAAAGAAGTTGGATGCATTTTTATATTAAGATGAAGTGTACTGTAATGGCCATCATCTGTGTCTCTTGTATAAATGCAGTCTTTGGATATTTGGCTTTCTTCGTAGTTTATTTGATACTACAGTTAGAAGTATATAATTCTTGAGAGAAGATGAACAGATACGGGCTGCTGTTTTTAACTGTTTTGCGTGCCTCAACTTTATTGTTCTCCAGTAGTGCCTACTAAAGTATAATGCAGAAGTGATATCCTCTGAATTTGAAAGTCTCATATTTATCATTCTCCCTGCCTCCTTCCCACAGTGTTCTTTAGTAATGGTCATGACCACTAAGATGCTACAACATTTTTTAAGTTATTTTTTTTTTCTGAAAGCAAGTTAACACATCCAAGCACAAACATGATGCAGACTTTCATGTGAGAGAAAAGTGAGTGAGGGGATAAAATCATGGCCTTATAGGAGTCAGTGACAAAACTTGTTCATTTAAGTATGAGTAGAGTTAGATGAAATTAGAACTTCTTGTCTGAGATCACTAGTGGACATTCTCCCTGTTTTATATGGAAGTTGGTCAGGCACCAGGATGATTAAGAGAGGTCTAACACTCTTAAAATAGACAGTGCATGTCAACCTTTTATATCATTACTACAGGATGTTGTTGGTTTTGTATATCATGTTAGCTCTACTTGCATATTCAGAGTGGCATAGTCAGAAGAAGAAACACTGTCACTGTGGTGTAAACCACCTGGTGCTTTTTATTTGTTTACAGTACTCCAAAATGCAGTTCCTAAAGGTGCTGTACTCATTTAGCAGAATTGCACCATATTGCAGGCATTTGGAGTGCAACTGAAAACACAGTTGATGCTTGTTTTAGTAAATAGGCCCTTTCAATGATCTTCTAGAGAATAGCTGTATTTGGGAACTAATTTGTTCATGAGTAGAGTTCCAGAAAAATCTATTGATGAGTCTTCAATATATTAATTATGCTTAAGGGGAAGTGTGTTGGGTGAATTTGGATATTAGATTTGACTAATCTCAGCAAATTTAACAAATAAGTGAAAAACAAGTGCTTCAAGAAATGTCCAGCAGATGATTCATCTCGCTTTCTCCATTGTTCATAAATAGACCCTTGTTAATTCACTCTTCCTGGGGAGCTAGCCTTCGCATACTAACATGGTGGATGCATTCCACCTCCTGTTTTTGTAAGACACTACGCAGCCCTATGCAGAGATTGTGGTATACCAGCTGCAGTATACTCATATACATGTGGCAATCGATCTGGACTAATTATCCCTGTTTCTTAGTGAAATAATTTGTGCACTTGAAAAAAATCTTAGTTTTTACAAGAATTGCTGTCAAACAACTTGAAGACTGTTTAAAATGACAGTCAACAGTGTGAACTAATGCTTCACGCAGCTGTACTTTTTACAGTAATTACTGGTTTTTACTGGGCATATTAATTAGATTAGAAAAGGAAATTGCTGACTTAAAACTTCAGTTAATAATTTCAGAATAGGCATGATGTAAAATATTTAAGTGAAARGAGCAGTCATGGAATACACTTGAAAGAATCCAGATGTAAAATGATATTGTGTGTGAACTATGCAGTGTTTTGCAAAGAAATATTGTAAGCTTAATAATTGGCAAGTCCTACCACAAAAAACTTGGTGCAAATATATAGCTCTGGAATTATTCTATTTGGTTGAATTCATGGAAATAAAGTAGAAATGGAAAGGACATATAAAGTCATGTGTCCATCAGATGATGCAGGGTGACAAATTTTGTTTTGTTGTGACAGGGAGTAATACTCCTGACTGGTTACTTTAATATGCTTTCAATKTTACTAAATTGCATTTGTGACAATAGCACTGCCAGCTGAGCAGAATTAAGAGGTGTGAATTATAATTATTTCTACAGACATTCATAATTACAAGCTTTAGAATCTCTCTTGAATTAGTACAACACTAGTTGTTTTGTTTTGTTTATGGAAAAGTGTTGCAGTAATTTCAAGACCCAACCAGGTTTGTACAGTAGGTCTTCACATAAAGAAGTCTGAAATAGTTAAGCTTGGTCTCCCAGTGGATTCTAGCACAACACTGTTGTCACCAGATAGTGAGAAAGGAAAATCTTTTGAATTAAATTCAGAAGTTGCAAGTGCTATGCTTTGGGGAGCAATGTTTAGTTCTTGCAGACCTCATCTGAAGTCATCTTGGGACCAGAAGCAGGTTTGGAGGGTATTACGGGTAGCGCGTTGCTAGGTACCRCAGGGTTGAGGTGTGCCAAGTCAAAAATTATTTAAAAGTACAACTTAATAAACTTCAGCTAGGATTTCTTCCACATTAAATTATGGTGTAGTCCCAGGTATTTTTAGAGAAAAGAAAGTTAAGAAATGCAGAATTTTGGAATGCAACTCCATTTCACTTCGGCAGTTTGGAAGGCCTGTAGAGCAATTTGCCTTTTCTCTGTTCACAATTGTAGTATTAAAAAGTTGCATAGGCAAAAGGAGTGTCACAAAATACCTGATACTGTCCGGTGATTGTATGTGATTGTGTGTTTTGTCACTATGGTTTAAGCTGCAGTGACATGAGAAACAATCAGGAGGACTTTAAAAGGCCAAACCTTGAGCTGTTGCTGTGTGTGGCAGACTTCTTGACTTCTTTTGTATTTAAAGAGTAACTTGTGTTTAAATGAAAACCTACTGTCTCCTTCTGCCATGTGCTTAAGGGAGTTGCTTCCAGCTAGAATTACAATTTTATGGGGTGCTGTTAATGTATAAATAGGAGGTAGTGTGGGTGTGCCACAAAGAAAATTCTTGAAAATTTTAGACGAGTGGGTTACTGCACTTTCCTAGCAAGACTACTGTTTTTGAAGTATCTCTTTACTTGCTGCCTGGTGTCATGTGATGACCTTTGCAATTGGATGTTCTTGGGAAAGCAGAAGAGAATTTTCTTTGTCTCTAGTTTAGTCAGCATGTATTAGTTATGTATTGTATGGCTGGGATTTGAAAAAATGCTATTTTTCTACCAGGAATGGAAAATTATGTTAATAGTCAGGTGACTTTATGCATTTTCATGCTTCTGAAAATGTATACTTGGTCTACAGAAACAAGTCTACAGCATGCCTGTCTATTTCTTAATAGGTCTGAACCTGTTGTCTTGCTAAGCTAAGCTGTTCAATTCATATGACTTTGATAATAACATAAGATAAGCCTGTTTTTCTAATTTACATCTCCAATAATTTCACCTTTGTGTGAGAATATTTAGCTCTGTTTATTAAAGAAAGTGATCTATATATTTGTTTCCTTTTTTTCCCCAGTTTTCTTTTTTGTCATGGTAGATTTTTTTTTTAATCAGCCCTATGAATGAAATAAAATGCACACAAATCAATTATTTAATATCCTACAAAAATACTTTTCAGTTAATACTAATTATTGAAATAGTCAGCATTTTTAGTGTATTGGTTGCAAAATGCTTCAGGTAAAATTCTGTTCATCCTAACTTGGGTGGCTCATAAGTAAGTCTTTGGTGCTGACTTTTTTTTCTTTTTCTTTCTTTTTTTTTTTTTTTAAGTGATACTCAAGCAATATCTTGTATCTTGATATAAACTTTTAATACATTATAATAACAGCGTATCATAAATACAGCAAAACTAATTTTAAAAATTACCATGATATATAATTTACTAAAAAAAGAACAAAAAACTCCCACATTATAAAGGTTAATTGCAAGAAGACTAGCAATGACATACTATGAATACAGGGAAAAAAAAAAAACAGCTGCGAGAGTTTACCTTAATCTTACTTTAGTTGTTGTAAACAGCCTTTAAACTCTGAAAGTGGAAGAAGAAAATTTAAGAAAGTCATGCTCTATTTTGTTGATTAACAGTCCCCATCTCAGGGCAGCATGATATTAGCTGCCCTGGAAAAGCATGTGTTCCTTTATTGCATAAAGATAAACTGCAGGTGGTTGCCTTGTGTAATGTCAGAAACCAAGTTACAGCTGGAAAACAAAAAGCTTAATGAACGCATTTTGCGAGGTGATTTGTTTTATTTTAGGCCTAGAGAACTATGTTTTCAAAGCCTATTAGTATTATTTAACATAAATAGTAATATTCATTATTAAAATACTGAGAAAAGAAATACAATAATGTGGCCAAATAGCAATCCTTATTTTAGAGCTTTTGTTTGAAAATGAATGTATTACTTTGTTTGGAACAAGAATGATTGCATGTGATCAGTGGGTGTCTGTTACAAGTTTTGTTTAGCTACATGACATTTTTCTTGAAACCTCCTTAAATTATTTGTGTTTCAAATCATTTTACTTACAGCTTTTAGACAAATGACAGAAAAGAAGTCAGGGCCATCCAGAACATGAAATACCTGAGAATTTTTTTTTCCTTCAAATTTTTACAACTTTATTTTGAAGTAACATTGTACTAAAGATACTTTACAGAAAACATCCAATTAATTATTAAGTTCAGCTTACTGGATCACTTTAGAAACTTGTTCACATATATACTTGTGTGTGTATGTAAACTTACAGTCTAGCTTTGAGCAAAAGATTTTGATTTTTACTTCTTCAAATTAATGAAGGACAGGACACCCTTTCAATTCCCCCTTTTGGGGGTGGGAGGCAGTTATGTAAATGGTGTAAACATACAGGCAGTCTCTAGGAAAACTCAGGCTGGATAAACTGAGCACAAACTGCTTTTTCTCGTTTTATTTGTTACATAATTATTTTGATTTCCTAAAAGATGGGACCCTGCGGTCTACACACTTGCATTCCACTAGGTCCCAGAAAAGAGCAAATAGACTTGTCTGTAATATTTAAACATGGTGAAGCAAGATCTCTTAGAAGCTTATTTCTCACCACTGTGAGACTTTTTCATTTACTTCGTTGAGTCAGTGTAACGTAGCAATTCTAAATGTCACCTAATAATGATCAAAGCATTCAGCTGGACATCAGTTTCATAAGACATGAATGTCAAACATTTACACAATGCAGCCACGACTCTTTCAATAAAAACAAACTTAATTTGTTAGAGTGTTGCTTCCTTCTTCATGGTGTCTGTATATTTAACCGTGTGTGGGCACATTGTCCTATGGTTAACACTGACTTGGARGTTTGATAGTTGTCTCAGGTTTTCTTGACTGGCAGTTTTACGTGGTGGTAGGTTTTGCCCCACAAAGGGATAAACAAGGTGGGGAAGGGGGATGGAGGAGAGAAAGTGTATCATTTAACTTATCTTCATAATTTTTTGAAAAAGCTTGTTATAGATGATTTTTCAACCAACCTAGGAAACTGACTTCCAAGTTTATTTTTCTGTATTATTCAAATGCAGACAGTTTTTGTAACAGCTATTTTTATGCGTTATGCACTTTATGCAGAARTGTGCACCCAGGTCAACTCTAAAGTGCAGAGTCAGATTCACCTAGTTTGTGGGAAATACAGAGATTATTGTGACTGGTTCTACAGAGCAGGCATGCTCTGGTTAATATGCATGAAGAAGAAGAGATCAGCAACCACTCCRTGGCTGGGATTTGCAGGAAACTTAGGTAAAGCAGTTTCCCTGCTTGCTACACTCTTCTCAAAATCTGAAAATTTGATTCTTCTAGAATTCACCAGCTTTGGCTGGTGAATGGAATGTAGGACTGAAAATATTCCTAATAGTTTGCTTTGGTTTGTTTTTTGAGGGCAAAAGGGTTATGTTTTGTAATGAAATTSTGCATCCTATTTGCTGATTCTCATTACATTGTTCTCAGTGTCATCTGTTGATCACCTCTCCATGAAATACCCGAGTTCCTCGTTTCTCTTTGTGTGGAGACAGCCCCTTTTTTGATGTCTGGCTGAGCTGTCTAGCAGTGATTTGACAAATGGCACTTACAACTTACGTTGTCAGGCCTGCCCCTTCAACCCCCAACCCCTGTGGCTTTCCAGAGATGCCAGCCACGGAGAAATCATCTGTATTTGGATGTCAGGAAAACAGCATGTACGTTCACGAGTCCTTAGCATCTGGCTCTGTGTGGCAGCTGAACAAATTCACCTTTCAGGGGAATGAGGTGTTGTACAAATGTTTAATGTTTACTTTTTTACAGGGTGATTCTTTCCTTTCAAATCTGTTTCAACACCTAAGCCCTTGATACCCAGATGCCCTTTACTYTTCCTGTTGCTCAAATGTCACTGCCAGTGCTGAGGGCAGGATTTGGACACTCCTGCAGGAGTTTTTATGTCTCTACGGGCAGGCTTGAGTGATAGGACTTGGTATAAGCCGATCCGTGTGCACTCTGTTCACATTGCTAGCTCTTCGTCTGGCTTTCAAATTGAATAGAAAGCACTCACTCTGCTCAAATGGAGTTCAGGGTTTTTGCCAGTGCACTGAGGTTCCCAGTCTATTAAGAGGAGTTCAGATCTATGCTTAGATGCTGTGGGGGGTGCTTGAACACCCTCCCATCATCTGGTAAACTCTTTAATTGCAGCCTGGTCTGTGACTGGGCATGTTCATGTGTATAAACAGTGTGTGTGTGTGTGTGTGTGTGTGTGTGTGTTGGGGGCGGGGCAGGGAAGCTGATCTGAGAATAGGCTTATACTCCACTGACAGTATAGACGTTACCTAACAGACTAGCGTCACTGTAGACAAGAGCTTCTGGCTTGGTTCCCCACTGAGCAATAAAATTTCTCCTCCATTTGTGAATTGGCCAAACTGGCTTTCAAATTAATGGTCTTTTATGCTACTTCCTTTTTGTGTGAAACCAGTGAAACACAGCTGTTCTGGTTTTAATCTCTGTCATCCACAGAAAATGTCACATCTTCTGGTAAGTTCTTAGCAATGTTGATGTAGATTTAGATGCTGTCAGGCAGTAAGAAGAAAATGCATTTTTCGAAACTCCTGTCAAGTCTGACACAAATCTATTCTATTGGTTGTCACATTAGCCCTTTGATTTATGTGGAATAATTTTCACATAATTTGCATGGTGACCTTTTAGTCAGATGAAAGGTAGTACAGGAAATAATCTAAAGAAATGTACATTCAGCTTTTTGGAGACTTGTATTTGGTGTTACATCATGATCACAGCCTCTACTGTTCAGAAAAAAATAATGTGGTGGGAGAACTGACATATCAAGTAGGGGGTGTAAGTCAGGAGTTTGTTTGAAACTACTGCAAAAAGCTCCAGGAAACAAGTCACCTACAGCATCTGCTGTGCTGCTCCTACCTTCCCTTGTTACCTTTTTGGTGACCTTTAGCTATGTGGTAGGAGTGAACAGCTACTGTTCAGGAGGGCTTGTTTGAAGTTTGAATCCAAGTCTCTGGCACACGATTCACTGTTTGGAAGCAGAAAATATAGGAACATCTGCTTAAAAATGGGATTAGACACAAAAACCCTGCAAGAACATGGTTAGGATTATATATAGCAAGATGAATTTAGTTAACCTGAAGGCAGCAAGAGAGGATTAGATATTTTAATTCCCTACCTTTCCCTAATGACTGCACAGAGTGCTGACACTTGTGTAGGTTGTAGAATATGACCTATACACTGAAGTGGCTAGCGTGTGCTGTGATTTTTCTTTTCAACACCTACTGAAACTAAACTGCTGTCTTCCAMGACAAAGCCCATTTTTTGTGGGGCAAATTAAGCTATCATGAAATCAGGAATGTTATCACTAAAGTAGGACTTGTAGTTTATTGAATTTATCTCACTGATTATGAAATTTGGAAGCAAACTTGTGAAGGCGGCTGGTCACATGCTCCTAAATGATGATTTTCAACACTCCTGCAAGTGAGAGGACTGAARTTGATATGGAAAATGTATGCCAGTAGTAATTGTTGTGGTTTAACACTTTGAAGTAGCTAGACATTGAAGTATTAGACTTTAGACTGTAACTTTAGCTACCCAATTTTTAAATATATTTGTCAGTACAGTTTTTCCAGGGAATTCTTACTGTGACAAATAAATGTACTGATGAGGCGTAACCAAACACACAGATGATGCAAAAGATTGCTGTAAATCAGTAGGTGTCCACATCTAGTAAATGCTTATTTCTTAGAGGCTAACGTGTTTTGGTATGTTTCCAAACCAAATGCACAAGTGTCTTTATATACAAGACAGTTTTTGTAACACAAAGAAACAGCCTTAAGTGGCATCTCCTGGGCTCAGGCCTGTTGCTTAACAAGCATATTGTCTGTATAAACTGCTGCCTTTGAGGTTTGATCTACTATCATCAATAACTTACTTGAATTTAAAATCAGTAAGGAAAGAAATTCTGGTTCACTATCTGGGCACTTAATCCAGAATGATACACTTGAGGGACAGATTATACAGGTGACCCTTAGGCAGAATATGTTTGGAGAGATTTTTGTCTTTTTTTAACTATAGGCTTATTGATGCTTGAACAAAAGGCATCAGAAATGTCCCTTTCACTTATTTCAGTGTAATTTGAACCAAATCTCTGTATTTAGGTTGAAGTCATTCGAATGTGAAAACTATTTCTTTTCTTTTTCTTTCTTTCTTTCTTTCTTTCTTTTTTCTTTTTCTTTTTTTTTTTTTTCTTTTTTTTTTTGAGATAGCCACTCTTTGATTTTTGGTGTTAAAGGATATCCTCTGCTTTGTTGCTTTCTTTATCACACCAACAGGATGGGAATGTCCCACAGCACGGCTGCAGCCATGGTTTCCACATATTATTGTAATGGGACAGCTGCTGTGGGACTGAAGTCAGTGTGTTCTGATGCTCTTCTACAGCTTTTCCTATTCTCCGTATTATGGTGTCAAACAAGGGCTTGGTGTCAGCTGATAGAGGATTGGCCTCTGAAGGGTCTTTTGAGAGATCAAACAGCAATGGGGGGTCATGATGAGTTATGCCATCCCCGAAACATGGGCAAATTCCTCTTCTGAAACAGGCTCCAGAGTCCTTTGGTTGGAATACTGGAGTAGTGTAATGAGCTTTCCATACAGTGCCACCTGGTAAGAAAGAAACACATTTTATCAGCTTAATGGTGAGCTTAATGGCTCACAGGCCTTCCTGGGCTTTGGGTACTTATTGGGCCAGATAATACTATTTGGATAGTTAGGTCTAATATTCTGAGTCTCTGCTCCTTTCTGGTGTTCATTTGGAACCCAACATGCCTCCTGGACGGAAAAACGGAGGATGTATCACCTAATTTCTGGGTGTAAGTACTAGCAGGTTCTTTTCTTGGCTCTGTACATCTGAGCAAAGAAGAACACCTGGGCAGGAACTCAAGACAGCTCAGGTACCATGCTCAGGTAGCACATTTCAAACAGGGTATTAATTGCAGGCCACAAAACCAACAAAATCTGTAGTATAATTTTTAATTTAACATGATGAACTAGATTGCAGCTAGATTGCTGCTAGATTGGAGATTTACATCTTGTATTTTAGCAAGCAGTTGTATGGACACACTGGATTTCCAAATGCAGATCTGTGATTTCAACAGTATTGAAGAGTTAGAAGCAAATAATAGGAGATTATGTTAAAAGTCTGGCTTATGATGAAAAATGCCAAGGGGCTAGGACTAAATTGGAATGCAGTTCAACAGAAGGTTTTCCTTCCCCTTGTTTCTTCCTTCCTCTTCCCTCCCTTCCTCACTCTTTAGTTAGAAAGCACTATACCAAATTAATTCCAGGATGAGGCAGAAGATGTACCCACCAAGAAGACAGTGATTAGACACTGTGTGTGAAAGAGGAAAGGAAAGGGGACATTCAACATGGGGAACCACTTTTATAATGCACTCACAAAGAGCTGACATTTTCGTTCTGCCTACGTGGCATTTTCTTTTTGGTTTGATGGAATCTGCTGACCTGCCCTTCTGTTGTGCCCTGAGCTGTTCTCCATGACTGAAAGTCTGCAGCTTTATTCTTCTGTCATGTGTAACTATACCAGGACATATTTTATTAATAAATAAAATAAACCTCCTAAATGCATAAAGAAACCAAAAACAAGTACTAAAACTCAATTAATTTTTTAAAATCTCCAGTGGCATTCTGGTTGGCTATCTATTTATTTCCACTCTACTTTCACCTCCTGCAATGATGCAGAAGCTGGATTCTGTAAAGGAAATAGGCTCACTCTTCCTTAGGGCTTACTATGAATATGTATTTCTTAGCTCTGTTTGAGTATGTGCTTTGCCACTGGCTGAGATGTGCTCCTGTCCTTCTGCTTCAACCTTTCTCTGTCTTGTGACTAAAGATGTATTTGTCTTGTGACAAAAATGCAACCATCTTCTCTCATATCAGGCTTTCTTAACATGAGATGGGTTTTTACGTCTACTGGTCATGTAGCACAGGCACTTGTCAGAAAGAGTTAGAAAAAGTACTCTGTGAGTCATATGCATGTTTCTGGTTAGATGGCTTTACTCTGCTATTGATATATGACTAACAGACAAATGAGAGATGGACAGATATCCTTTTATCTGTAGCTATACCTAGAAATTCATGTGATCAGCATTCAGGAAAAAAAAAAGTAGTCACTTATCTCTTTTCCTGTAATAGTTGAGCTGAATTCCTCATTGTCTATACGATATACAGCAATTCAGAGAAGTAAGTATCTGGGGAGAATTATTCTGATTTTACAACATTTTTACATTCACTTTTCACAGCTGCAAATAATTACTGGATTTGCAGGATGGGAGACAGCTAGGTCCTTGTTAGTTCATACTCAGGGATACAGTAAGGCCTATTGTAATTAATCCATACTGGTAAATTGAGTTGACAGCTGGGTTAAGAGAGATTCAGAAAAAAAGGTGGTGGTAGAAAGCAGCACTGACGGAAACAGTAGGGTTTCAGTCATCTCCAAGATGCAAAGGGGGATATAAAACTTGAATGGAATTAGCTCTGGCAGAATTTGAAGGATGTGTGTGAATTTTAGGGCAACATGTTAATGTAATATGTCCAAAGGAAAGAAAACCTGCTTCTTCAATCCAAACATCTCTCAAGCCCATCTGGTAACAATCAATCAATTTAATGAGCAGAAAGAAACAGACTGTTGCTAATAAGCCTTTTTGAGCTGTACTAGAGGAAAGGACTCTTTAACATAAAGACAAAGGATTGTTCTGGCCTCAGTGAAGGGTTTAATTGATGAGTCCTGCCTGGATGACATCAAGGCAAAATGATTTGTATCTGGCCTGTGCAACAGATAGAAATGAGCACACAATAAATATGTAATGTGAAAGTAATATACTTTTGAACAAGCACAACTATGAGAAGACTAAAACAGACTCTAATAGGTCTGCCTGCCCAGTAGCAAGGAATGACAGTGAGAACAAGGATGAGAATTTCAGTCTTGGCTGAAAGTTTGGCCAAACAGTAATATTTGATTAGCCAGTGTTTCACTTAGCCACATTTTGAGAAGATGAATTTTGGGTTTTAAATATGTCTGCTCATCATATCTTAATGGTTGATGTTTATACAAGATATGGGTATCATAAGATATATGTGTTTTTTTCATTCTAGCTTGCATTAAGAAGGTTGATTTGTTTTGCTGCCTTATTTAACTCAGTGCAAAAAATTGTAGAAAGGTATGCCTATTAAATCTAGCTGTGCTCACAGTTTCAAAGGAACACAGGCTGCCTTCTGCTCCCCCCCCCCCCCAATCTCTTGACACTATCTGTCTGCATTAGCTAGTGTGGCATATTAGGAATTGATCTGCAGAGCAAACAGGTTAATGGCTTGACATCCACAATGTACTTGTTTGTGGGTACTTCACTGTGGATTTATTCTAGTCTGATCCCATATCCTGGACACCCCTGAGTGGCCAGAGAACTTCAGATATTATCACAGAACTTCTCTTACAGTTTAGGTTCATCCAGAAGAAACTAAGGTCATGATTTCCAAGACTGTTCCATAATGCAAGCCAAAGAAGTAGGTTTTATTTCAGAAGCACTCTCCTGATCTGAACTAAAATTATAATGTATATAAACCTTATGTAGTCAAGGGGTTAAGAGGGAAAAGACGAAGAGGAGGGAGGGAGAACAGTAGCTTTGCAATCTGAAGTGCCAGGGCCTTCTTTGCTGATGGAATATGCATTTACCATTCCACTAGGGAGGTACAGCAGTCTGTATGAAGGCTGTGTGAGCTCCTGCAACATGAACTCACTCCAGGAGTGAATGTTTTCCAGCAGTCTCTGCAGCTGTACAAACCAAGGAAGGAGACTCCACAACCTCTCTGCGCAAGCTGTGCTAGTGCTCTGTTGCTCTCACAGTAAAGAAGTTCTTCCTTATGTTCAGACAGAACTTCCTGTGTTTCAGTTTGTGCCCACTGCCTCTCACCCTATATATGTATCTATATATTTATATTCATATGAAACAAATTGAAGAGATATTTCTGAATAGTGATGGATTTAGAGTCATAGGAGATTTCTAATCCATGTTGTGTTTTAGGTAATGCAAGCAGGTGAACTGACCCAGAGTTAGATGTGATCAAGCCTCAAGCTCCTGGCAGGTCTGGAGTGGGACCAGGTTGGAGCTGTGCTGTATTAGTTGAACCTCAGTCTCTCACATCTCTAGTGACAGCTCTGAGAGCTGGACTGTAGTTTTGAATCTCTCATTCTCTTGTCTGCTAAGTATTAGGCATACAGAGAGAAAGAGAGCACGCACAGACACAGACATTTAAAACAGCAACTCAGATTTCTGCAGAGTGTGCTGTGGGTTGTGGGGTGCTGCAGGCACACAGCACTCCGCGAGCGTGGGCTATGTGTGGTCCTKTTGGGGATAGCAGCAAAGCTCTAGACTGGAAATGAAGCTACTACAGTTTGGGGTGGGGGGAAGGGGAGAGGGCACAGAATCCTCCTTGGAGGTGGTTATTTTGGATGTTTACCTTCTGTGCTCGCAACCACGTTGGTATTGTGGGCCAGGTGAGGGCCCCCAGCCAAGTGAGCCGGGCTAGGCTCCATGGGGAGCCCAGGGTGTCAGGCTGGCACCCTTCAGCTTGCAGAGGGCCCGGGCCACGCTCTCTCAGCACCCAGATTTGGGTGTCCCTTGATAAAAGGCACTTCAAAACTGGAGTTCAAAATTGGGGATTTTAAGCAGACTCGAAGAGCCACGCAACTTTTTTGTTAAAATCTGTCTGAAGCTTCTGCCTGAAACGAGGAACCCCSGAGGCTCCCGCCTCCGGCAGAGCGAGGCGGCCGTTGYGGCGGTTGGCGGCGGCGGTTGGCGGCGCCTCCCCGCCCCCTGGCGGCGCCTGCCCGTGCCTGCCCCGCTCCGCCGTTTCCCCGGCTGCCGTGTGAGAGGAGACCGGCTACCGCCGGCCCCGGGCGGCCGCGCTGGAAACGTACATTCAAAGATCAGAGCGGCATACTAAACTCGTTAAGTTTTGGCATTGGCGTAATGAATCTGTATATATAGTTGCTGAGGAGGCTTAGTTTCCACGGGAGGAATCACAATACAGCCTAGTGATTTGGACATGCTGCTGAATATTTTGTATCTGCTCAAGCAGAGGATGGTATTGAACCCTTGACGGGTTTACAGATTGAACCCTTTACCCTTTGCAGGCTCCTGAGGTGACYAACCACTAGGAAGAGCTAAGCTGTTGGTGTTTTGTGGTTCAAATGCGATTCCCTCACTGGGATCACTTCCTTTTGTAGGCACGGTTGTTTGGGGCCATCCAAAGCCCCAGCTAGGGAGAAAATCCYGGCTAAACAAGCTTCAGGGACCAAGACTGTCTAGCTGTGATGGTTCTGCCAAGCTCCAGTCTTGCAAATAGTTCTGCCCAACTCCATTCTCTATGGTACACTGAACATGTGCTGTGGCCAGAGGAAGATAGGGCTATGTGGACTATAGTGCTGCAAAGGTCTGTCCACTGAGCTAATTAGAAGAGGAGCAGTTGTGGTATTTTTTTTTTGCTAATGTTTTAAAAGACAAAAATGATCCCTTTCTTGGTTCTTAGACAAAATTTTATAGGCCTCTTCCCTGTGGAGAAAATAGAAAATTGGCGTTCCCGAGGGAAAAAGAAGACCTCTCCTAGCACTTGAGGAGTGTCTGTGCCAGTGAAAAAAAAAAAAAAAAAAAAAAAAAAAAGAGAGAGAGAGAGAAAGAAAGAAAAGAAACCTGTACTCAGTGTTTCCTCCCACATCTCTCGCTCCCTGAGCAGTTGCACGTTCCTCTGGATCTCACCCTGGAGGGATTATGCGATGTCTAGACACCACCAGTGCGTGGATGACTCGGGTGTTGACCCCGGGTTAAAGTGGCAGTATGAAAGACTTCAAAATTCTCAGCCAGTGAGTGAGTGAGTGTGTGTGTGTGTATCTAGGTGAATAGAGAAGTCCATTTTGAAACAACAAAGTATCATAAAGATGCAAATTGTATGAGAGAGGTCACTCAATTAACACTTTGACATAGGAGGGCAGCTACTGAGCTGCCTATGATGATCTCACAAAAGGTCAGTACTTAACAGTACTCTTCAAACAGGTGGCTTAATGCTGCAACATAACAACAGCTAAATTTGAACAGATGGAGATGGCAGCCCTGTGAATGCCCTATGATTTTGTAACTGTTACCTAGTTGCAGTTTTATAATAGCTCAGTATTTCTTCTCTCACTTCACAGCTAGGGAAAACAAAATAGAAATTAGAGAGGCTCATTCAAGTCTCTAAAGGATGAGAAAATGGATAGATATAGCCTACTCACTTCATTGCATTCTGCATCTCTCTAGTGTGCAGAAGAAGAAAATTGAATGCATCATTACCACTAATTTATCAACTGTAATCATATGCTCACATCATTCAGTTACAGAAGGGGCAGTTCATCTCAACTAACTTTAAGTTAATATAAGGAAGATTTCTGATCTAGCCAGCCTCAGCTCCATTTATAGCCAGTGGAGAGAAATGGGCACTTTTAGGGGTGACCAATTTGGCAGAAAGACATCTATGCCTTTTCAGCAACAGTAAAGCAATGAACTCACATGTAGATACTTGAGTTTGGTTACTTAAATGCCTTCTTCCATGCTGGGACAGGAACAGCTACCCATCACAAGCCCATTCTCAATTATACCTGATTGGAAGGTGACATTAGCAAAGACTGGGTGCTTATTCAAAGCTAGGAAAAGTATTACAGCTGCTGTCAGCTTGCCTAATTCCACAGTTGAAAAATTGAAAAAAACAGAGGACTACTGAAAATAAACAAACTACTACTTCAGATAAAGACCCTGTGTGTTCCTTTTTTCTAATCTTACACTGAAACTAATAACAAATACCTGCACAGCGAGAGCCATAGATACACTACAGCAGTAAGGAGTTTCTTCATGCTACCCATAAAGCAAACCCTTTCATCTCAGGGAAAGCAGGAGAGMTAAAATACCCAGCCCATCTGCATTTTGCAGAAGAGCTAAGACTTTGAGGCCATAAACTTATCCCATTTTTTTTTTCACCTGTTACTCTGTTGGAAACTAGAGGCCATTATATCATCTCTGATATGCAGGAGAGGGAATGTTTATACTCACTGTCCTTTTGGTGCCAGCGTACTGCATGCAAAAACAYACCACAATAGTGAAACATGAACTCATGCTCTGAGTGCTGAACTGTGCCTTGCAGCAAAGGCAGCAAGGAGTGTCCATCAATTACCCTGGTGGAGAGAATGGAAGTCAGCTAACTGTTTTAAGAATTTCAGTTTACATTTGGAGTCTGAGCAATACTTACCCTCCRCATATGTGGCATTAGGATTTCAAGCAGCATTTATAATACAAGCTGCTATTTAGCTAATGAACCCTGAGATTTTTAATTGTGAGGCTGGGTGGAGACAAACAATTAGTAGTTACTAGCAGTTTGTGCATTTACAGCAGTACACACATCCTGGAGAGGTGAGTTATCATTACTATAATTTTCCTGGGAGTAACTATGTGATAACCACAGAGAAGGCAAACTTTCAAACCTGGCTGCCTGAAACTAAAATCACTGATAGCTCTGTGAGCTCAGGGCTTCATAAAAATTATTCTACTTAACTTAATTGACTAACTGTAAATTTAGTWACCTAATACAGGGACTTCTGTGCTTTTTGCTCAAATGGCTTATTCACCCATCATAACTCAAACAGGCGCTTTCTCTCACTTCCTCCTTAGAGGAGTTTTACAGATGCTCAGAACTGCTTACTGCTCAGGAGCCTGCTTCTCTCCTACTGGTATCTAAAGGCAGGCCATGTGTGGGCCCTCCCCTATACCCAGCTTCCTAGTCTTAGAAAGGGCATAGCCTGTTTACTCTAACAAGACCAACCAGCCTTGTAAATCTCTGTGGATTTTTCATGAAAAGTATAATGAAAAAAGGAAAAGACTTGGAAAATGATTCCATCCCAATAATCCAGCCAACCAGATGATCTCAGTAATTAGAAAACTGGCTTCAGATAAATGACACTTTTAAAAGCATACTGTTTTCCTTTGCCCTTTCCATAAAATCAGACAAGACAGGAAGGGGAAAGCTAAACAGAAAGGAAGCTGGATAACTATCTGGTTTAGAAACAAGTGGAATTTAACTTGTGGATGTTAGGCTGTTTGATATTCATTCTAAATCAAGAAAAGGGAGCAAATATGCTTTATGAAGTAACTTTTGCACCTGTCATGAGGCACTGCGCCTCCAGCCAGCTGAACCACTGTTGGGAAAATGTCCATAAGGCTTGTCAGTTCATTGATAACTGTGTCTGCAGGTAACACTCCTGGCCATCTAATTATTCCAGGGACACGGATCCCTCCTTCCCAGCCTCCCATTCCTTTCCCACCTGTTAGAAAGAGAGAGAAAAAAGGAAAGTACTAAAAGAGCAATAAGAATGAAAGATATTATACATGCATAGTAATTGTTTAATAAAAAGCTTTAAACCTTTCAAAATATTCAAATACTTCTAATGAAAACACACTAAATCCTAGAGAAGAGAGAATTGAATGACCACAGTGCAAACAGTTCTTCACAAATAAGTATTATTACTCTCTTTACATTACACTACTTTTTTTCTGTGGCCACATGGCAGCCCCTCATTCAGCAGCACTTCTGGCAGAAGAGAAACAATTCCACCCTTTGATGTATGAGAAGACTTTCTGAYCCATACAATTTTATGTTATGTATGGGAATAATCTCTTCACTGCCTAAGAACATGTACAGGAAAAAAGTCTGTTATTAATAAAAAGCAAATCTGACTCAGTGTCAGTGGAAGACAGGTTGCAGCCTTACCTGGTGCCTGGGAAAGGAGACTTAACACAGGGCATGCCTGACTGTCAAACAGTTCAAAATTAGAGGTAGTAAGAACATTACAAAATGATTTACAGACCTAGAATGCAGTAAAGATAACTAGGATAATGTTTGATGTCTCTCCAGGAGCTTATAATCCCAGAGATGCTCTGACGTGATCCCAAAATGAAGAATGCAGAACCCATGGGGTAAATGAAGAAGCTTATAATAGTATGCAGTGATGAAAACTTTCCACCTGCATTTCTGTTGAAATAATCCTGAGATAACCAAAGAATTTTTCTTGGTTTCCTTTTCATTCTTCTAATCTCCTAAATTCAGCCCCTCTCCCAATGCATTGACTTTTATAACTTGAAATATTCATTGCTTTGAATATTATTTCAGAGTGAGAACCATTCATTTATTATATATATATCTATTATTAATGTCAATGATGAGTGTATTAATAAAGCGATGTGGTTTAAAGGCAGAACTCTGATACTCAACATCCCAAAGTTAGGGGTCCAGTTAGAAAACAAAAATTGCAAAACGTGAAGCTTAGGTACCTACTTAACCTTTACTCTGCCCTGTTGCTCCTCCTGTCAGGGGCAGAGAAGCAAAGTCATTGCTGAAAAGTATTGCAGGAAAAATGACAAGCAAAACTTGAAGCTAGCTTATTAGATCAGCTAATAAGCTGGCAACTGTGGATGGTAGTTTAAACTAACCTCTTAAACTAACCTGGCTCTGCCAGCGAGTACAGGTCTTTTTGCTATAGAGGAGGTTGTGCTTATAGTCAACAGCTGAGAGGTAAGGTTCCCAGACCTTGGTATAAAAGGTTGAGAGGATAGAGTGATGGATTATAAAGCCAACCACTGTTCAATAACCTTTGTGCCATATGATAAAGGTCACTATCTCATGGTTTGTTATTTTGTGGTGATTGTTTTCATTAGCCATATGCATGTCTTATYTTTCTTTATCATTTTTATTGTTTGTTTTTATTAACTGTTAATAACAACATTTTAYAGCAGTGAGTTCTATGAATATTTGTGAAATAAACTACTTTTTATAATCAATTTTCAGTTCATTGCCTTTTTGTTTAAAGTGGGTATTCTGTCTAAACAGAACACTTCTGCTGTTACAAGAGGATAAATAGGAATACCTTTCTCTTACTTATTTCTAAATTGGTATTATATCTCCTCTTACTTGCCTTCTTTCTAAGCAGGTATCATAGCCCTGTCATACTGAAATCTCTATCTAATCAAATTTACTTCTCTGGACTCTCCTGTTACTATTATATTTGCTGTAGGACAGTATAAGTGAATACTCCCAGATTCTGAGCTATACAAATGAACCTGTAGCTTTTTTTGGTCTTTCTTGTCTGGAAACTTCATATCTGGAATTTAAGGAAATTTAGTATTTAGAACCACTCATGGGTGAGTCCCAAGGTGTTCCAAGCTGTGTGAAACACTGCTTGTGTGGCTCATCAAGTAACTTAACACTAGACAGACAAAGTGCATTTTGATGCTGAGTGTGGTCAAAGCACTTGAATCTTCTTCTATAGGGAAATAAATGATGGAAACTGATCTCAGGCTTCATTATGGAGTAAGTGCCAAGCTGCTTGAGATGTCATGGTGGGTATGCCAGGCAAGGGAGTCTGGAGGGTTTTGCTCATGTGCCTGGGCAGGTAAAGGAATAGGTTCTGAGGATCTCAGTCCAGGTTCAGGAATCTCATCAAGTCAGGAGTCACAAAAAATCTATGGGTTTGGTCTCCAGCCTGTGATGCATTGCTGTACGCATTCATGCAAAGTGAATGTGCGCTCCCTGAGTTCACTACATGCCATGAAGTATACAGAAGGGTGAAAAGAGTTCATTCAAAGGGGATGGAAGAAAGAGATAAATGACAACTAGCAGTGGGCTTTATAATCTGTGGTGCTTCTTCCTTGTTCTTCGATGAGAAAGACCACCTTAATTTCCTAATATGTGACAAAGTGACAAAGAAGGTGTAGAAAGCAAGCAGAAGGGAGCTCTTCCATTTAATAATAAGGAGARAATTGGCGAAGAACATAAACATGATGAGAGTGATCATTAAAAGCTAAAGACAGCAAGGAGGAAAACAGCAAAATAAAAACAATGAACTCCAGAAAGGCAGACAAAGCTAAAGAAGTAACAGGTAAGAACTCCTAGGAGACTGTTTGTTGGAGAGAAAAGGCCAAAATTAAGTGATGAGAGACAACTAGTGATGGGAAATAGAAATGAAAAGTAGCAGGAAGGAGAATGAAAAAAATGGCTAGTTACTTTTCAGTGGGGAAGCAAAGCCAGGAAAGAAAGTTGAAATGTTTAATGATGCTTCTGCATAAGTCTTTGATACAAAGATGAACTGTTATCAGGTAACCAACATAATAAACACTACTGGCCATTAGGTAAGATGTCAGCCTTGACTAAGGRTTGAATGGTACAATAATACATAATATAATGTAGAATGAAGTAGATATTTTCAAATGGCCTAAACCTGATGAATATTTGGAGCATTTAAAACATTAGCTGATGGAATTGCAGATTTTCTAGAGGTTATGTTTGAAAAGTTGTGGAAAATGGCTAAAGTCTCAAACTAGAAAAAGGCAAGCTGTGATGCGTATCTTGGGGAAAAAAAGAGAATAATAGACTCTCTGAATAAATTCTGCTATGAATAATTATCGTTTTTAAGCACCTAGAAGGAAACGAGCATATGACCAATTGTTCTGTTAAGATCAAGTCATGTCAAATAAACATAATTATTGGTTGTAACTATGTTAAAGCAACATATATGGAGGGAGGGGAAGCAAGTGATATCATAGATCTTCATTTTCATATAGCTTTCAACACTGTCATAAGCCAATTATAGAAACATATTCTAGATGAAACACCTATGTGATAGATGAGAAACTGGAAAACTTTATGAAGAAAATAGTTATCAGTGACCATGATCACTGTCACTGTTGACATAAATAGTTGTCCACTCTGAAAACAGAAGGATGCTTAAACTGCAGCAAGGAAATCCAGGCTAGATAACAGGAAACAATATTCTAGTAGCATAGACAATGAAAAATGGTATGGCTGGGGCATTACTAGAGGTCTGTAAGAACATCTTAGACAATACAGCTCTCAGGAGTAGGTTTGGTGATCCTGTCTGGGGGCTGGAGGATGACTAGCTGATGTCCTGAAGTCAGTCTAGCCCTACAAGACAAGATTGTTTTGCCAGCRTATAGCTTTGTGAATGTACTCTACCTGGACATATTTTATATCATTTTATTTTTAAGAGAAAGTCTTACCTTTATAAATACCATTCCATCCACCTAGCTGGACATTTCCACTGTGAGCCTCCAAGGATCCTCCATGATCAGATGCAAAATAAATGAAAGTTGTATTCTTCAAGCCTTTTTCGTTAATAACATCCAGAAGCCTTCCTAAAAAAAAAAAAAAAAAGAAATTATAACTATGTCCTAATATTTTAGATCTTGAGTCAAAACACATTGAAGATAGGATCTTTCCATTGACTTGAATGAGAAGATATAGACAAAAAGTCCTCTTCTACTTTTATGTTRTGAGCGACTATGAACAATACAGAGGAAAGTCATGCATCATGGGAATAGTAAGGGCCCAACAGAAAGCAGCTGAAGGTGAAACAAATTTGCTTGTGGAATCTGCAACAAGGAAAACAGAAATTAAAAACAACTGGAAAATAAATTGAATTAGTGATACATTATTCGAAGTGCTTGGCATACACTGTCATTCTTCTGCTGTAAATTCTCTGAGCTGAGGACTGTCTCCATTGTTAGTCCCAAGCATCTTGAAAGTGCTTACATTACAAATGATAGGGACTTGGGTCAGGCTGCATACTATCAACAAAAATCTCCTGCTGTCAGTGGTAAAAACTCCAGAGAGTGCAATTCAAACCCAACTTCATGTTTTTGGTACCGTTAGCAACAAAAGTTTATACAGAGTATGATTTTCCATGATTGTTCTTCATCACTACTCAGTACATGAAGTATCTTCACCAGGAACAATTTCTGTAGTTACAGAGAAAGCAACAAATGCTGTAGTACGCAAGGAAAAAGCATGAGCTAGTGAACAGGTCATTTGCCTAATCTGTTCTGCTCTATAGACTTCCTATGTCTCCTTGTTCAAGTTACTTAGTGCCTTTCTTAAAAATAGACACCTGCACAAAAAAGAATTTAAAATGAATCTAGGCACCCTGGTTCCAAATTAGACCCCCAACTTAGCTGTCTGACCTTAGAAACTGTCCTCACTAGCTTCTATACTGTTTAGTCTATATATTCCTTATGCTTTTGCTCTTTTGCTACCTAGCTCTGAGCAGCTTGTGCCTAAAGTTGATCAGTGCCCCAAAATTAGGAAGATGAGTGCCAGAGTCCTGTAGTAGGGCTAGGTCTTGCAGGGGTTCTCAAACTGTCCATCACAAGCAATTGGGCTGCTCACAACATACAATTTTTGAAACATGGCTATTGGAGGAAGAAGCAGTTCAGGGGACTTTAGAATCTTGGCCAGAACAGGAGGTGAATACTTAGGCTGTAAGTCGTTCGTTTACTATTTGTAAATGCAAACAATAGCTATCTCCCTCCCTCCTGCCGAAGCAGAAAGGAACTACAAATTAAGGCTCACATCTAAATCCAGGCTCTAAGTGCAAATAAGTTTTTAAACTTGATTAACTTATTAAGTGAAATTCCACAGWTTTTTAGTTTGGGCTTTTGGCTTGGAGGGAGGAGACCAGAGTTCTGTTTTCTGTTCCCAAGTTTATTCTTCAATAAAAAGGAACAAATACAYGAACCAATGACTGTCTAATGTAAAGTCATCAGCAGCACCAGGTACAACTTTTGAAAATAGATGCTCGTAATTTTTTTAACAAAGGGGAGCTGGGGGAATGTCAAACATGCTAATAACAYGATAAAGCACATACTGCATTTATCACTGTTCTGAATTTATCAAAGTGCAGCACAGAACTGTCTCAATGGAAGAAGAGGAAGAGAGAACAACCCTCACAAGAAAATATTGCACTTTTATCTTAAGAAAAAAGAACAGTGGTAATGGAATGGCCAGCTTTGGAGCTGGCTGTATATCCAAGGCAAGTTCACTGATTTTTGTCATGCATACAGAGACTTCTGTAATCAGCTCTAAAATTTCTTTTCTACATTCAAGTAAAAGAAGGATTTTACRGAAGACCACCACTCACCCACCATCCAATCCATCTCCTCAACATTATCTCCRTATAGGCCATGTCTGCTTCTTCCCAAAAACTTCTCTGTGGTAATGAGAGGAGTGTGAACATGTAAAAGGGAAACAAAGAGAAGAAATGGTCTATGCTTGTTCCTGAAATCAAAGAAAATAACAATAGTTATTTCTCTGCAAACTGTTACTCAAAACAAAATACAGAAACCCCCTCAAAATGTAGCAGTGACATAGCCATGATTAGTATCTAAAATAAAATGTTCAGATTCCACTATCTTTGCATTTTTGAGGTTTTGGGATATAGAAGGGATTAAAACTCACCTTAAAGATTTAGGTTTTCTATTGAGACCAAAATAGTAATGGGCTTTCTTCCTGGTTCTAAATTAGACACATGTAGAACATCAAATAAATAAAKAAATTTGGAAGTTCTTAGCCAAAAGGCTGATACACTGTTAGAGACAAGGAGAACAGGATTCATTTTCTTAAACCTAAATATGAGTGTCACTAAGMATCTCAGATATCCTCTTGGCATTGACAAGTGTCATCACTGGACCTGCAAGGGAACTATATCCCTTCAAGGATGGCAGCTAGAAGACAGGTAGGATATACTAAGACATATTCAGAGTTTTACAGAAAAGAGATTTTTCTCCAACCTCCAATTTCATGTAAGAAATAAAGTCTTACAGAAATGGTATGATCCTAGTCAGGGATGTGCCCAGATTTGACACACGATGRAACTGAGAATTAAGTGATTTGTTTAGTTCTAGTTGAGGTTATCAACGTTTATGTAAAGGAAGGACATTTTGGGAAAAAAAGGCAAGACAAAACAAGATTCAGTATCGCTCTCCTTTTTGTAAAATATTAACCTGAAACACTTCATATGACAGTCCATCCATCAAGCCAARGTTTTTGCCTGCCTACTGCCAGAAGGCCCAGTCCTTGGCCAGGACCCCTCTGTATTTTGTAAGAGTCCTGAAGAGAACAAAATCATCTTCCCTTTCCTGAGGAGGTGAAAAACTGTGTAAGATTAACGACAGCAGTTGGATGCTAACAATTACAGGTACACATGAAAAGAGCAAATTGATGCTGGCCAGCATGAGGAGTGGCTAGTTCAGCATGCCACCCACCAACCTAGTACTGTATGACACAGCAATAATATCATTAAAAAAATCTACAAAAAGTAATGTGATTTTTTTTGATTACCGTTCAATGAATGAAACTGCTTCCTTAAGCATATTAGAAGTGATTTTTTCTAGCTTCATTGGTTGTTCAGTGATTTCATGGTTTCTCATCAGGATACAGTTCCAGTACTTGGTGAATCCATAGCTGGAGAACCAGGAAATGAAATACAGGCAACCACAGATAGCCAGACATAGGATTATTTTCCATCTTACTGAGAATAARTTGGTAATTTTTCCAATCAGAAGTGTAAACACTGCAAGGATGATTATCTGTGTATACAGCCAATAGGTATCTTGCAAAGACTTGGCCAGTTCAGGCTCATCTGTGCCTTGACACTCATTCAAAAGGGTAGAAGGCATGCCATAAAAATAATCAAAGCCATGATTTAAAGGATGGTGGCAGTGATCATAGCGGGATTTGCAATTCACACCCAGATGCCATTTCCCTGAAAATATAAAATAAAGATATTAGATCCAAAGGCATGACTCTTGGTGATTCTGCATGTATTTGTAACAGGTTGGTGGTTGCTCCTCAGTTATGGCCCAGCCATAGAAGGAGCAGGTGTGGAATGAGGCAGGCTCTCGGGTAGCAATCACACATGCTGGCATTATCTGACTACAACAGCTGGTTTTGCTCATCTCTCCCAATTAAAAAAAATCCACGTAGGGTAAATGGCCCAGCTCGGAGGCCTTTCTGAATGAGAACAAATATGGTTGTGATATTTGGTGATTTTTATTTTAATATGATGACCTAGCCTTCCATTAATGGTGTATGGGGGGGAGAGGGAGAACGCAGGAGAATCCTATGAAGAAGAGAAGCAGAAAGCGCAAAAATATTAGCTAATTTACAYACCAGTTCAATGTGACCTTCACATTCAGGAAAAAACTTCAGCAAGAAGGTGTACACATTGGTGTGATGTGTCTATATTTATCTTAAAATAAGTAGCAAAAATAGGCCATTCTAATTATCCAGTACAACTGGAGTGATCATGTCATATACTGATAATGAATCTTAATGAAGTCATATTACAGAACAGTGTAATTATCCTGATACTGAAAGACAGTCTATAACCATGGGCTTAGGGGCTATTAGCCAGACAAATAACTTCTGAGGACTGCTAACCACATCTGCGCTCATGTATATGGATATATTTTATAGCAACAGCTAAACCAGGCTGCAATGAGCTAGGGAGAGTTCTCCCCTTTGCACAGGCTTTTGTGAAGCCAGTACATCACTAAGACTCACTTCAATCCACAATTTAAGAACTAAATTGCACCTCACTGTGGGAGACCCTAAGGGAGTGGTGAAATTCACAGTAATTATAATTAAGCACCTAACACCTTTAATAACATGATTTAAAAATGAAAGGTGCTTGAAGGACACATCCTTTAATCAGGCAAAATTGGCAAAGACTTAGTACAATTTTCTTTCTTGAGCATGGGTTCTGATTCCAAACCCACTGAAGTGGATAAGACTTTCCGTTTTTCTGTCTCACCTAGCTGAGCTGCTTTTTTTCAGATAATGAAGGTCCTTTTAGAGTTTTAACTGTGGTAATAAGCAGGATGCCTAAGTGTAGAAAATCCAGCTATTAGATATAATTAAGACCACTGTAGTGTCTGACTACCAACTGGCAGACATTTTTCTGCTTTACTGGGTCAGTTAATATCTCTGTGTTTTTTTCCCCCCTCCCGAAGCAGTGTGTACTGAACAAAATTTTTTTTCCATTGCTTTTATGTCTATGTATTCCATATGTCTTAATTTTGGATTTATCACATATGCCTCCAAGACACTGGGGGCTATGGATGGGATTCTAAAAACCTTGCTGTTTTTGAAAGTTGTGCAGACAAGAAGCTTTAGTAAGCTGATCCTAAACATTTGGACAGAGAAAAATATTTGTGGAAATAACTTCCTCTGAATAACAAACAATGAAAAAGCAGCAAATTGCTATGTCTCATACCTATAASTGCTGTCGAATAACCCTGCTGGTGCAGTATTCTGGCAAAAGTGGTTTCATTTGGTGGGAGCCCACCAGAACACCCATTCCAAAAAAGAATACGTCTTTCTGTGCTGGAAGCCATCCCTAGAGAGGAGGAGTAACATCATTTAAATAATTCAAGTCATTTTATCTCTTTTCAGATTATTCTTTTCAGATTATTCTTTCAGATTATTCTTTCTATTCTTTCTAATTTTATCTCTTTTCAGATTATTCTTTCTAAGCACTGGATTCAGTTCTCTAAGCCTGGTACTTTTTTATAAGCCATTTTGTATGCCCTAGAATATTCTGATTGGCATTCAGAAGGATGTCTCCATGTCTTGTGTCCTGTCTACTAATCCAATGCAGATCTCTCACATACTCTAGACTGTCTAAAATAGCACTAAGATACCGAGGTTTAGACAACTGAATAGCTGCCTTAGGTAACCTTGTCCTTAAAACCAAAGTTCTATCAAAATATGTTGTAAAAAGCATGGGAAATTTTATATAGAACAGCAAGTTTACAGAGCTAGCTGTTCATACTTCCTAAACTTACAGTTCAAGGTTACATTCTTCATAAATCTAACTCCTTAGCAAGTCAGGATTATTCCAGAGGAGCTACATTGATGATTACTGACATAGAAACTGGCTGAAGTTTTCTATTGTGGTTTTGAATGGCTGGAGTAAAGCTATTTTAAAACTTCCTCCTTTACAGCTCTTCCACAGWCTGACAGATTTCACTGTTTGTCAGGATATTCAGAATATTATGCTTTTCTTTGCTTAATATAATCTTAACACCACAGCATATRCTGTGCTCGTATATGTGCTTCTTCATGTTTATACCTTCAGGTAGAGTCATCTCTGTGTTGTTAAATAGCTACATTAAAGGTATTTAATGTGGGGATTTTCTCATAGAAATCAACCAATGAATCTAGTTATCTTTGTTTTTGCCCTTCTCTTTAAGGCCCMAAAACCTCAGGTTAACTAATCTTTAAAAAGTTTATCGAAGGGCATTTTTAATAGCTATAATGGCTAGACGACCTGCCGTGAACCATTAGAGAGAGTCCAACCTGATCTGATGGGGTATCTGCCCGTGAGGAAGGCTGCTCTGCTCGGTGTACAGACAGCAGCTGCAGCAATGTGCTGAGTAAGTTTCACTCCTTCCTTTGCCAGGCTGTCAATGTTAGGGGTCCTAAAGAGAAAATCATGTCTCTGACAAAATGTGTTATACAGATATTCTTGGTATCCTACTCATTGTCCCTAGTTCTATTAAGGACATTACCACAAGTTTACAGATCTCTCTTTTTACCTACAACACAGTTAGGAAAGCTTTATGTTACATATTTTTGACGACACCTTGATTTTTCTTAAAAAACAATTTTCCATGGAGAAAGGGGATGATAAATATATGATACAGACYGAGCTGTGATTCCATGACATGCCTCTACTAGAGTTGTTGGATATTAAGGAATGAGATTAGATTTGATATTTAATTTCTGGAGTTGGTGTAACTCACAAAGCATACATGCCAGAAAGATACACTTCATGTGTATGTTTACAAAGTCCTGACTGTATGAGATGAAAATTAGAAGTCTAAGAAAGTCACTCAAGTATGCTTGTATAATTATTATTCCACTAGCAACTACTGTGGAACAATTATTTTTTACATGCTTTGAAAAGAAAAGTGTCTAAATAACTTAACTGTTAAATTCAAAATTAATTCTTACCATATATGTCTGGTGTTGCAATGGCATTAATTAGTAACAGATTAATAATGGATTTTCTAGTACTAAGTGTCATCAGCATTTTTTACACTGAAATTCACCAGGAAGGGATAATTCATTTTGTGGAACACTTCCTTACCTTATTGTATCATTACCATAGCAACCTACATCTCCAATACCCAGATCATCAGCCAATATCAGTAAAATATTGGGTTTTGAAGCATTTAATGCAAAGATTCTTGTCAAAAAGCATAAAAGTATCCAAATTTTTAGGCAKCTCCTGAAATTAAAAGTAAAAAAGTAGTATTACAAGAAGTATTTGTAAGTTTTCTATCATTTTAAACTATTAGTGCTATGATAATTCAACCAAGATGCAAAGAGCTACCAAAAACTGTCGGCAGATGGAGCTCCTGAATACGTAGAAGGGTTCTTGAGTTTTCTAAAAATCAGTAATTTTTTTTTTCATTTACACAGGAAATAACTTCTTGTTTGCATTTCTTTATTGAGATTTACATCAATCTCAGCAGATGTTTCTGACAGAATGAGTGATTGGATACTTGCAAGTTTACTGAGACAAGCTGTTGTGTTTGTCATGCAACACACTTCTGCTGAGGCTCCTTGAGTCAGCACAAGTGGTTTGGCTTCACACTGGTTGTGATGTTAATGGCTTGACTACTGCACCGAACACTATATGCAGCGTCTGGAAATCCATGCTTCAGCCATGGCGCCATCTGCAAAGTCAAGGTTGCAGCGATGGGCCTAAGCTTGGGCATCTTCCTAGAAGAACCTAAGAATATTTCAGCACATAGCTTAGCTGCTTAGGGTGTTTGCAAGAGACAGCTTAAAGACCTCCACTTGAAGTAAAAAGTATATTCTAGAATACATCTACTGACTGGTAGATAGGCTTTTAAAGTCCAGGCTGAGTTCATAGATTTGGCAGGTAGAAACACTGCCCTTTCAAATTTATAATTTTTTTAGGCTTAGAAGTTCTTCAGGAGGAATAAACATAATGGTATATTTTAACTGTTTCTGGACGTGATTAGTACTTCCTTGAATGTATTAGATAGYTTAACAGCTACCACAAAGTGATGAATGCATATTAAATCTGTAATATTATATATTATAAATACTCCTAAATCTCCATGTCTTATAAAAATAGGGTAGTGGACTTCAAAAGCGATCAATTATAAATCTCTATTAGCTGCTCTTAGATTCTCAATAAGCTTTAAAGAAAGAGAAATCAGTTAACATTTTCTTACACACAACACTTCATAAAATCAGGAAACACCCTCAGTAAACGTCTTTTCTTACCATTGTTTTCCTTGGTAAACTCCTTGGCTTCCTGTTGTGTGTAACAGGTGCATAGCTGGTTACATAAATTCTGGTGAAAAGGGGGAGGAAAAAAAAAAAGTCAGAGCCGAGCAGCTCCGGTGATGATCTCTGTGAAGTTAGTCATTAACCACCCCACGTTACCACAATCGTGCAGCCATTGCTTGTGGCTGGTAATTGTGGAGGTGGACCGAACCGCTAGGGCTTGATCAGGCGATCCCCGCACTCCTGAGCGCTTGCAGAGCCCTGCTGAACTGCGACTACGGACGGGAAAGAGCTTTTCTGCGGACACGGAAGGTCAGACAGCGCAGGGGTCAGTCGTGCAACACCCTGCCTGTTCCCAGCTGCCATGAATTTCAGGGGGAGCTGTGAGTGTTCAGCAAGGAGGCTAAATGCCCAAGGTTTTAAATTGATGTTAAAGAGGGCAGTTATTAAATCCACAAGCAGAACCGTTGGTGATCACGTAAAGGAAGGTTTCCGTTGAGCTACAAACAGTAGGCAATGATAAGTAACACTAATTTCTCGAACTTTGTTTTACCTTAAATTATCTTTTAAGTTCCAGGAAGAGAATGTAAACCTTACTCTGAGCTTAGAAACTATAAAACACTCCTGAAATAAAAGCCAGCCTGGAAACTAAACTTTTAGGGAAATCATTGTCTTAGGTTTGGAATAGATCTAGTATGTTCAAGGTGGTACTTCAGTCTAAATGTTAGTAATCATTGCCCAGCAATTATTGCCTCTGAAGACCTTCTAAGCCTAATGTCATTTACAAGTTTAACAGCTCTATGAATTCAACCTGGACTTTAAAAACCTAGCCTTTTAGTTCCTAAACATATATTTCTTTTGTCTAGGAAGTCAAATTTTATGAGTGTAAGCAATTTCTTATACTTGTTGAAATAACCAATGTAACTATTCTGTTTGGCGAAAGAAGAATTTTGGAAATGCACTCTTAGACTAAGGCATCTGCAGAAAATGTTGCACTGAAGATTTAACAGGCCTGCAGAAACACATGATAAATAGGTTCCACAGGGACTGGCACAGGCTTATCTTAATGCTCCAAAGTGAATCAGAGGTGCCTTTTATTTTCTTCTATGTGGAAAGAGATCAGAATTTTAAATATCCAGATCCATGGGAAATTCTTACTTTCCCATACATCTTTCCATTTCATACCAGCACCAGAACAAAGATGTTCTCAGTTCCATTAAGGAATAGTTTGAGGCAAATAAACCTATTTACTTCCAACAAACAAATTTTATGTTGCTTCCATTTTGATTTTTTTATAATTGCAGAAGACACATTTGTAAACAAAAAAGGACTTCTAAACACAAAGTAAAAGTTCCTAAAAGTTTCTGTCTTGAAAGACTTGTTCCTTCCCCCCAACCCCCAATCTACATTTCTCAAGTGGGAAAAAAACAACATTTTCTGAGAGAWTTTTTTTCCACCTTTAATGGTATATAAGAATGCTATGTTTACTTTGTACATCTGGAAAATGATAAATTACACAGAGAAGGACATAATCCTGCCCTACGAATTTCAAAGAATGGCCATAGGATAATGCTGCTTCTTATAAAGGCATTAATGTGAAGCAAAGGATTCACTGCTAGGAGTTATTATCACTTATTTGTATGATACTGGTGCCTCTGAATCACAGCCTAGCAGCAATTCCCACTGAAGCACCGAGGATCTAATGGCCCCATGCAGTGCAGAGGTAAGGATAAGGTGAGTGCACAGAGCCATTACCTTGGGAGGAGGAAGAGGCAGCAACGGCTCTGGCCCTTATCTGTAATAAAACCTTTCCATGGTGCTTTAACAAAGCTGGCAGGGCTCTGCCTTCCCAGTAGCTGGCAGGCAGCTTTGTGTTTAAAAGGATTGGGGGTTACATGAGTAAGCCCAAGCTATTGCCATAAAAAAATGTTCTCAGTCTAGCTTGAGTAATTGAGGATCATTACAGCCCCTATTAGCTGTAATAGAGCAAAAGTGCCAGACAGATCTGAGCATCTAAGAAATCCATAGATTTCCTAAAGGTGTTCATAAGTTTTCCAAGCTGGTATAGCAAGCAGCTCTGCTATCTTCTGCCCTCTCTTACTAGGCTCCAGTGGCACAGCCACCAGTGCCAGCATTTACATTGTTATTTAGATAGAAACTTTGTACAGCCCTGTAGGAAATCTGTGAACTTAAAATCAGGGAGTTGCAGTGGTCCTAAAAGATATTAGGGTCTTAATACCTTTGGGTGTGGCATGCTGAAAATTAGTACTCTCTGATTTACTGCAAACCATTTTAGGGAAACTACTGTTACTGAAGGGCTAGAAGAAATACCAAGCTTGTAAAAAAAWTTTTTTTTTAAATGTGCATATTCACCTTTTTCTTTTAGGTGCTGATTTGTTCTAAAAGTAGAGCTCTCACTGATGTCACTACGAGAGCATGGCAAACATGGTCCTGAGCCCTAGAGTTTGTTCAGTTTCCTTATCTGTTAAATGAAAAAAAAAAAATCCATAAAAGCTAACACCTCCCTCTAGAAATCAGCAGTTACTTACAGAAATCTAAGAAACTATCAGACCATAATTCCTTCTCTAAGCCAGCAAGACGCAGTAAGCAGTCATCAAGACTAACAGCAGCCAAACTGTTTAACAACGTGAAAAACAAACCCTTGTCTTGATTAATCTTCTTGCATCAAAACTCCTCTCACTCCTTGGTTTTCTTAGCAGCATCAATCCACTAAGATCACTGGGAGGAAGGAGACTGACTTGATATTTTTCCCCTTACCATCCCTTCCCCCAGTCTTCACACAGCAACCGGCTGGGATCCCTGCCAGGAACAGCAAGCAAACTGGAAGCGTTGTTAAAGTTTTACGTGAATTCCTGGCTGACCGAGTACAAAGTATTCTCACAGCGTGGCTGCTCCGTACCTAGATTTCCTGTGCAATTAATTCTATGCAGATTTGCATAAACCTCATCATTGCTCTATTTCAGTACAATGAAAAAGATGCTATAAATAATATATGCCTATAAATAATAATGACTATTCATTTGTTGACATTTCAGGCCCCTAAATACTTTGACTATTAATACCATGAATGCTCAATTTAACACTGTATTTGAGAGAAATCAGTAGAAGTCAGTGTGACAAAAAAGATACAGCAGTTTAAACTATGAGATTTGTATAAAAGTGCTGGAAGGATAAGTATGGTTGAAGGCAATTCAATTTGTTGATTGCTTTGCTTACATGGTTTACATGGCTTGGTTGATCACTTTGCTCACATTTGGTTATTTTTATATGAGACCAATTGTCAAATTTGGCTACTTTTACCGATACCTGCTTGATTATAATACTTGGTATGAATGCAAAACACGATTGTGATGTTTCCCATGCAAAGATGTTTCTTGAAAATTACATCATGCTTTGGGAAAGATGATTCTTTAGAAGTTGCTACTACTGTAAGTATTAATCTACATCTGTCTTCAGTCCAAATTATAGCTTTAGCTTTTCTATACTCTTTCCATCATTCTTACCATGTGATGATTGCTGAAGGTGTGCCCATGCTTGTTGCTGGACTGCTTAAAAAGAAAGCCTTAAGTGTTTTCCTGATAACAAAACTAAGGATTTGGAAGTGGAGGAGGATTTGAAACTGGAGGAAGTGGATTCTGCTAGTACGGACTTTGCATCCTGTTACTCACCACTATGCTAGTCACCCAGTACAGAGGTTAACAGATGTGACTGGTTGTTCTCTTTTGTAGAACTAAGCTTTCAGCCAAGATCTTTCAACACAGTTACAGATTTGTGATAACAAAGCAGAAATGAGATTTTTTTTTCTCTTCATTTTGAGCCCTGCAGAATTTCCTTTTCTTCAAATAACCTGGTTTTGACAGTGTAATCATAGGAAGCTGTTGTTTACTCACTACTGTCTAAAAATGAATTCTCTGCCAGCAAACACTTAAATTTTGAATCATGGCATGCTGTGTGCTACCATCCACATAGAGATCTGGCTATTCTCACATGTCTGACTTCTAAAAGCAAATATCGGCATTCATATACTCCTTCACACGTAAAAAGGTTTCTGAAGCAACCTGCAATAGTGAAGAACATAAATATTGAAATGACACAAATATAAACAACTTGTACAAATTTCTATGTTATATCTATGAAAAATATTAAGAGATGCAAAAAAAAAAAGAAAAGTTAATCAACTAAACTGAATCAACTGGTAGAGCAAGTAAAATCTTTGCAGAAGCATTACTGGGGAGAGGAGGGAAAGCTACCAATATCAATAATCAGTTTCCATTTACTTTCTCCAAACCCCAATTTCTCTACAATTTTATCAGCATGCTTATAAAGACCTTTGACTCCATCTGCCTTCTGCAGAAAACAGTCCTTAGTACAGATCAAGGCACTAAAATCTCTGAGACTTCACTGCTAATTTCAGTGTAAACAGAAATTCACACACATCTTTAGAAAAATTTGACTAATTTGACTAAAATTTGATGTAACTAAGGTTACATCATTAATTTTTGAAACTAATATTGTCAAGATTCCTTTATCTGAACGGTGGCTTGTAAACAGTTCTATAGAAGTCTAATATTTCTTACTGGCTGGCTGCTCAGCACCATACACTAGGCTCTCTGCAGTTTTCCACTTTTTTTTTTTTTTTTTCCCCAGTGGGTGTAAATTAGACACAGTTTAGGAATATACCTCTACAGTTGTCTCTTAGATGCAAATCTGAAAAACGGATCTCTTTCAGGCCCTTTTCCATGCAAGACAGGAATTTTCTTAGATCTTTGCCTAGTTATGAAGAAAAAAGAAAAGCTGTGGGAAAAAAAATCTGTTCAACATTCATTTTCTTTATTTTCATCTACTTTGCTTCCAAAACAAAAAGTATTTTATTGGGCCCCAACATAACTAACTTCTGAAAGCTTTGTCAGCAGAGAACTCAGAGCCACAGAATGTATTAGTAGGCATCCATCTCACAAACTGTGTGTGCTGTCACCTTCCTTATCACACCAACAGAACGGGAATGTCCCACAGCATGGCTGCAGCCACGGCTTCCATACAACATTATAGAAGGAGAGCTGCTCTGGGACTGGAGTCAGTGTCCTGCGATGCTCTTCAATGGCTCTTCCAATCTTCTTTACTACAATGTCAAAGAGGGGCTCAGCATCAGCTGTTAGAGGTTTGGCTTCAGAAGGGTCTCGTGAGAGATCAAACAGCAACGGAGGGTTGTGATGGGTCACGCCTTCCCCAAAGCATGGGCAAATTCCTTTTCCATAACAAGCTCCAGCCCCGGGTGGATGGAAGACTGGGGTCACATAATGAGCCTTCCAGATGACCCCACCTGGCAGGAAAGAAATGCTATGGCACAAGTAGAAGACAATAAAGGAAAATGGAAATACAGCCATTTACTAAGGACACCTCCTCTACTCACTACTTCCCTTACCCACAGCCATCAGAAATCTGGTTCTCTGTGCTCAGTACTGATTTTGAAGATGGCTGACATCAGAAATATGAAGAAAAAACAAAATCCATCTACTATAATACTAGACAGCCTGTGTTCTCACTGCACCACCTAAGAAACATTTCTTGTATATTACTTATAAATATTTCTTTGCTGTGAGACACCTCCTACTGCCCAGAGTCACTGATACATTGTGCATAATGAGTTCAGGAATACCAGAGATCAGTATTGATAAACAGCTATCATACAAGAAATCTATCAGCTAGGAAGATGGCTATCAAGAGGAGGAAATGCTTGTTATGTTTTGCAGCTAGCATGAATCAAACATGTATACTCACTGTCCTTTTGGTGCCACCGCACTGCATGCAGGTAGGACCCACAGTAGTGAAACAGGAACTCGTGCTCTGACTGTTGAACTCTTCCTTGAAGTAAAGGCATCAAGTTCCGTCCATCGATTACTCTAATGTGATGGGGAGAGGGGTATTCAAATGGGGGCAAACCTGACAGAATGAGCTACATACTTACAATTATCCTTGCATTGGCTGCACCAGTGCCAGGGAGCTTGCATAGCAATTTGGCCATACATTTAAAGCAGCCATCAGCACACATCAAGCTAGTATTTTCAATCCTTAGGTAAAATGTTGTTTAAAAAACAGTATTGTCAACTCATTCCATTTAGCAATATGTAAACAATCTGTATTTAGAGTTTGATCTATAGGAAAAAGATCCTTTATTCAAGAAATCATTACTGATCTCAAAATTATTTACACACAGCAATTTTCAGAGGAGCTTCATGAAACCTCTTGAACAAGGATGTTTAAGGACTTCAGGAGGAATTTGGAAGTGTCCATAATTCAACAACTACAACTCTCCTGGTCATGTAAGCACCCACGGGCATATCTGTAAGAGTTCATCACTAATTTAAAATCTTAGATAGATTAGGCTTGAGGCAGAGGAATACATGTGGGAACATCCAAGGATGGTAAGTTTCCTAAGAAATTCAGTGACCTTGGGTAGTTAGATATCCTGTCACACACTTCCTGTTGAAAACATCTCATTCAGTTAATCTCAGTGTGAAGGTTTCAGTCTCAACTACAACGAATAATAAGCAAGTAAAAACCTGAAACAGTTTAATGTAGAGAAAGTTATAATAATCACAGSCTGGAAGATGTAGTTGGAGATACGGTTTCAAGTGTCCTGGGAAGAAGTCAGCTTGTTTCACCCACATGACCTACATATACACTGAATGACACACTCATCTGGCCATCTCCTCTTCATATTAATGGTGATTAAATATTAAAAGCTGAAATACTTTAGGCTGAAGTCAGCAAGTTTGTTTTTTTTTCTTTCTGTTGAAAAAAAAATTGAACAAAACCAAAAAAGTTTATCTTTCTATAGCTTCTCTTTAAATGAATCGCACACATATTCTGAAGGCCTATAAAGAGGCAATGGTTCCTCATTTAGAAATGACAATAAAATGACAAAGTCAAAAATGCTGGCTTTTCAAGACCTTGTAACTATCCCTTCAATCACTCATGGCACGTATTTTTTCTTCCATTAGAGTGGACTGGGAAGGTTGGAGAGAAGGAAAAAAAAAAGAGCACAGAAAAAACTTCTGAATTTCCTACCTGCATTTCTGTTCCTTTCATCATCACTATACCTACAATAGGGATTTTCTTCAGCCAGAGACCTTTATATGGCGCCCAGTGGTCAGTAGCCTGCTCTTTTTAGTTCAAGTGCTCAGCAAATACATTTACACACTTTGAGATTTCAGAATCTTTCCTGCGCTTATGAACTCTATAGCCTACACTATCTCCCTGTTCTGTGTTGTAGTACATCATTGCAACAGGTCAGCAAAAACCACTGTTTAATACCTACCTCATCATAAAAACACACACAAAATAACAATTGTTGTCATCACAATAGATAACACAGTGGGTATGCTTTCTCGTCTCCATACCTGTCCTGGGGTAATGTTCCTCCAGCTAGATGAACTACGGTGGGATAGATGTCCATAAGGCTTGTAAGTTCATTGATAACTATGCCTGCAGGTAACACTCCTGGCCATCTAAATACTCCTGGCACACGGATCCCTCCTTCCCAGCCTCCCATTCCTTTTCCACCTGCAGTGAAATAAACCAATATACAGCAGTTCCAAGGCAATTAAATGGCTTGTTATGTTTGAATGTACAGAAAAATCCACAATAATACACTGCTTATCCAGAACATTTAACTCTGTATTTCAGCCCTTCTGAAGTATGTGAAATCCAATGCAAAGAAAGTCTAGGAATAGCAAATCTTCCTTTGAAAAGCATGTACTCAAAAACAAGAAGCAACTTCCGTCTTCTGTTACCTTCCATTTTGTGGYCTGCCTGCGTTCACTTGTGTTACTGAACAGCTTCACAGTAAAAGAGAAGAGGAGGGACAGGAAATGGAACAGCTCACAAGAAGAAATACTTGATATTCTCTTTAAACATAAAGAAGATTTAGGAACTATTACCCTGGTTTAATAAACACCTTCAATTTTATTGCTTTTTAAATTGCTTTTCTGTCTAGCCATCAAAATATGTGCATTTAACACTTGTATTTCCCTGTGTCTTATGCATCTCTTCCATATTTGAAACTCAAATTTGGACCTGACTTTCTCAATGCTTAATGCAAATCTCCAAACTCAGAAGCAAAAATTTGAAGCTATGAAATCACATCATACGCACCTTACTTCAAATGGCAGGGAAATGCTTTTTCTCCACTTGTTACTAATAGAAATTAATCTAACAAAGCATCCTGATACTAGCTGYATGAAGATTATTTATCTTACTGCTAATGCAGAAATCAGCCTTAATTAAGGCGTTCAACTTGGCAAAAACATTGTCCTTGCTAGATCCCATCAGGCTGATGTATCAGTCTTGCCATCCAGAAAGAGAAGAGAAGCAAGTTCTCATGCAAAGATAGGAAATACRAAATGACAAGGAGGACCAATGTATTAAGTGAAAGCCCTTCCCTTTTATAAGGGCCAACAACCTYCTTCACTCAGCAGTACACAGCATTTACCTTGTGGAAGCCAAAATTCCAAGTCTTTGACTTCTGCTGTGCACTGGGGAAGTGCAGAGTGTTCATGTGGGTTTTAAATTGGAGGAAGCCTGATTTATGAAAATGAGAAGCTGCGAAAGAAGTGGATGGTTCATCAGTGATAACAGGGCCTATGACCTAAATCATCCCCAAGTACATGTCATCACAACTTGATGTCAGGTCATAGGATGAAGTGGTCTGACCAAGCAGGGTGGTAAGAGTGGGTGGGAGGACATACGATAGAGACATATTCTTCTGGTATGAAAAAGCCACTGTGCTACACACCAGGCTGAAACATGTCACAGTGGAAGGGAGATGCAGAAAGTAAAGGATAAGGTCCTCTTTGACCACCATGGTCAATGYAAATGGCATTTGAATTTTATGCCAATCATTGATCCTGGGTAGAGTATGAAAATATATGGGGACTAAGTTGTTGTTGCAAGTCATGGCACAATGTGCCCTTCTTACTCTATTACAGATTGATTAGCTGGGCAGATATGATTTCTGGGAGATAATGAGAAAAAGAAACAAGCAAATCAGGAAGAAATCCTRTTGTGGAGAGAAGAAAAAAATATATATATCAATTAAATAATGCCAGAAACTTGCATTTTTTTCCTGTAGCTTTCATTTGAGAAAAACAAATGTCTTATAGGTATCAAACTATAAAACATCTTTATCATAGAAATGAGTAATAATAYTTGCATCTTACTGAAAGGAAAGATGACTTAAAGACTAAAACACCTTTGCATGACACCTATATTTCATCCAGAAAACAATGCAACTCATTCCATCCTTGACARCTTGAGCAAGATAAATTCATTATATATCTGTTTCTAACCTTCACATAAAGTCATACAGTATTTCCTACCTTTATAGATACTATTCCAGCCACCTAGCTGGGCAGATCCATCCTGAGCCTCCAATTGTCCTCCATGGTCAGAGGTAAAATATGTGAATGTATTATTTTTCAAACCTTCCTTGTCAAGAGAATCCAGAATTTTGCCTTGAATTTAAGAAAAAGAGACATCAAGGTTCCTATTAAGCAAATAGAAAGAGATCAAGACATTTTTTTAATGTTTTGAAAAATAATCTCTTGCTGCACTCTAGGAGAAGTTTTTAATAGTTTAGACTTCTYCAGATACCTTGGCTTTATTATTTTTCCTGCTGTAAAATACACTGGTATATGTCTGAAACAAATCTTTCTTGACAAATACATACCCACCATCCAGTCCATTTCTTCTACGTTGTCTCCATATAAACCATGTCTGCTCTTGCTCAGAAATTTTGCCGTGGTGAAAAGCGGGGTATGAACATGTAGAAAGGAAACGAAAAGAAGGAACGGTCTGTGCCTGTTTCTTTAAAAAAGAGTTGTACACTTGGAATATTAAAAAWATATATATATTCATTCATGCAGACACACACATTGGGTCTAGACTGTACCCACATCCAACATATCTCCACTGATYGTGGTTAGCAGTTTTCTTATTGCATAAAAAATAGGAAAGAAATAACATGTTCAGTCARACTGATGATTGCTTTAAAATTCTAATGTGTACACAGGCATAACATGTACAAAGTGCCTACATGAATTAAATGCYCAACTCTGATGCCTTTTTAATTGAATGCAGCTGGATGCAATCTCATATTTCATATTTATACAGCTTTTCTAACAGAGTCACTAACAGTTTTTAGTATATTTGTTTTCACAGTCTCRAAGAAAATAACAGTCACTTTCCCATTTTAGATAAAGATAATTGATACACAGAAATAATTACCCAAGGCTGTGCAGGCAGAAGAGGAACTTGTGGCTAAAAGAACATGGACCATCTTAACTCAGCTTTCTTCTCAAGTGTTTGAATGTCATGAAAATGAACTTCAAGTGTTTTTTTTAGATTTTTAGCAGGAATAATTGTGTAATGTGAAGCAATCCAATAAAGTGTTTTACAGGGTTTATGAGAAACAGCACAGATGAAGCTTGTAGAGTGAAATGTATAATTTAGCTGGTTAATCTTGGAGCAAATGTATTATTTGCAGATTACAGCATACAGTGAGTTGAAACAGTTTCCTAATCATACACCACTTGGTTAAAATCCACCTCATTTGCTGTAAGTTCAGATTCAAGACAGTGCAACTAAAGTGCAAGGGAATTGAATTTCTAACTACAGAACTTTGGTACAAGTTTCAAAGCAGTTATCAAGACACAGCTCTAGTTTCTAGAGAAAATACCCTACTGCAAGAGCCCAGAACACCCTGTTCCCTTTAAAGAAAACTACAGACAACGAGTTACCTTTCGATAAATGACACTGCCTCCTTCAGCATGAGAGAAGCAGTCCTCTCCAGCCTCATCGGCTGCTCAGTGATATCATGATTCCTCATCAGAATACAGTTCCAATACTGCACAAAGCCATAACTGGAGTACCAGGAAATGAAGAAAATGCAGCCCACCAGAGTAAAACAGGCAATTATCTTCCAACAGATGGAAATCAAACCAGTCAGTTTTCCAGCAGTGAGAGTGAACACAGCAAGTGCAATTATCTGACTGTAAAGCCAAAGCCTAGCTTGAAGGGCTGCATCCAGCTCTGGAGGTTTGTTTTCCTGACAGTTGCTTAGAAGCGTGAAAGGCATGCCGTAGAAGTAGTCAAACCCATGGTTTAGAGGATGGTGGCAGTGATCATTGACAGATTCGCAGTTTACACCTTGATGCCACTTCCCTGAAGGTTTTAAAGCGTGAAATAAATTAGAGCATTAATATAGACTGTAGCATTTTTAGTCTTCCTGCAAATACGAGTATTTTCTCCCCTCTGTCTTTTGGAGGATTCATGTCTATGACTAATGGATCATTTTGAGTGAATATAATCCCCAGATTTCCTTCATACAACTAGATCATTCTTCAAATGCATGATAAAACATTTTCACTTACCTATCAGTCCTGTGGTATAACCTTGTTTCTGTAGCAGCCTTGCAAAGGTTGTTTCATTCGCAGGGAGCCCTCCTGACCCAGCATTCCACTGCAGGGCTCGATACCGACCACTGGAGGCCATCCCTGACAAAAACAAACCAGGTCATTTTGTGCATGCCTTTCCCTCTATGCATGCAGAGGCTGGGCTGCTCTTGTCAGGCTCCGAGTTAGGTGCTGCACCTGAAGCCAACGAAGCCCCTCAGAAGATGTAAAGCAAAGTATGTCTTGTAGGCACTCATATCACATTATCAATACTGTATCTAAGTACTCCAGGTAGTCAGGAGTTATATTTTAAAACAAATACAGTTTGACAACAGTTTTACCATCAAACTGAGAATAAATCAGTGGTGACAGTATATAGTAAGTTTTATTTTCTGCTTTTCTGAACAACTGCGATAAGTCAGTCTCCCTGTTCTTCATCTAAAATGAGAGATAACAATTTCATTTCCCTATCTCAGAATGATGTATTGAATATATAAATACATTAAAAGCTATGAGGTACTCAGATCTTAGAGTAATAAGGGTTATATGCTTAAAATAAATTTCCTCACCATGTATCTTTAAAGTTTTACAAAAAAGCTTGATTTCATTGTTGCTAAGAATTTGAACAAGAATTCCTACTCTGCAGGTGTAAACCTCAAACTTTTGGTGTAGCCACAAGGGTAGACTAAATGTCTTCTCTGTATAAACTGTAACTGTGGAAGTCAAAGGCAAGTTGCAGTAAACATTAAATTAGCATGACTCATGCTGGAGATGTAATGACTACAGCAGTGACATGCTTAGGTGAGACAGCTCACCCAATACATACACTGATTTTGCGCTTAGTTCTCCTAAAGTATATGATTTTCCTACATAGCTACTAGCAAGAAAAGGATATCTATAAAGTTCTCCAAAAGATGCTTAAATAGGTGTAGAGTGGATCTCATGTTTTATTTTCAGTGGAGTTTTGTGACTTTCTGCACTATGGTGGCACTGAACTTGCCATTTTCTTTGGAGACCCTTATTTCAGCCCCTCACTTCTAATCATCACTGCCAAGAGGACTGCCAACAGTTAGCACCATGCTGTGTTGTAGTAAGAAAGTGACAGATATTACTTATGTTGTTAGCATTTCTCCATATTAATCTATTTGCATCATACACATCTCCCACATCCCATAAAGGTTAAAGGTCTGTCAGCTAGTGAGGCAGTGGTTCCCATTCATAAGTCATTTCTGAATGACTTCAGTTTGAGCCTGAAGTTTGAGCCACTGGCAAAGTATTTTCTATTGCAAGTCAAGGAAATAGCTGAGTTACCTTCTGTTCCAATACATATTGTAAGTTATTTAAAAATGGGCCCAACCTGATCTGATGGGATATCGGCCAGTGAGAAAAGCTGCTCTGCTCGGAGTACAGAGTGGAGCTGCAGCAATGTGCTGAGTAAGTTTCACTCCTTCTCTGGCCAGACGGTCAATGTTCGGGGTCCTAAACAACAGTTTCACATTATTAGAAGCAAGGTAATATCAAACTTATTTTAACAGATTGTCAAGAAAAATTAGAGATTTTGAATAGTTCCTCAAAAAGCTCTTTTTTTGTACATGCTTTAGGAGTGGTGGGCTGTAGCTACTGGAGAATCCATTCTTGGGACACAGCCATAGAGTGTATTTGGCAGCCCTGAAAAGAAACTTGGAAATTTTTGGCACTGTTTAGTTTGAAAATAAAACCGAAATGGAAAGACCTACCTAGAAAAGGATGGTAYTCCTCTATTCCGATACTTCCAACAGGACATTTTCAGCAGCCCATCTGCATCTTGAATTTCAGAGTTCATTGAGCCGGAGAATCTTCCTGGGCATCTGGAGCTCTTGCAACCAAGACTTTTTTGTTCCATGTTGATAACACATGCTGTTTATTTCATAATACCTTTACATACTGACACTTGCATGGGACCCCAGCTCTCCCAGAAGAGTGGACTACAACATCGCAATGAGTGTAACAGGCCTCTCAAGCTGTCTTCAGACACCCATTGGTCTGTACAACCATATTGACATCAYATTAGAGACATATGCCCAGAGCATCATAACAAAATGGTGCTGCACCTCTTGGAGGGCATCAGTCGAGGCGTGTAAGAAGTGCTCCCGATGACCATTTGCTCCAGCTTTGCTTTTTTAGTTTTGAGGGAATGTAATCACTAGTTTTGAAGGCACATCATCATGTAATGACTCATGTGGGTCAGCCCACAGGAGATTGAATTGGACTGTATCAGTGGAGGCAAYGAGCAAGTGGATTCAGGATTCTGGAAAAGCACTGGGTGGATAGAGTAAGGCTAGCATATATACAAAAAAGAATGAAGAAATTCATGCATGAGAAGGAGAGMAAACAGTAACTGTAATGGCAGTCTGATAAAAAGATTAAGAATGCTTCTTATAACTAGGTTTAGTTACCCAAGATAGATGTTTTATAATGTTAAATATATTGTACCAAGAGATCTTTTACCTTATGGTATTGTTCCCATAGCAGCCTATATCTCCAATGCCAAGATCATCAGCCACAAACAGAAGTATATTGGGTTTAGAGTCCATAGCTGCACTCATGCCAAATGTGTTCCAGAATAAACATAAAGTCAATGCCGTTAGGAGGTATCGCCTGAAATACAACAAAGTAACTTTTTACATATATGACTTGTAAGAAGTTGGAGAGAGATGGGAGCTGCCATCAAGAAAACTGAAGCATGGAACACAAAGTGGTGGGAAACTTCATTTCCCAACCACACTTTCAGTAGGAAGTGGGAGGTTAGAATTTTAYTGGTTCCCTTTCTTCCATCTCCAGCAGCTAGATGACTGTACTCAGAGAGGCTGCAGTAGAGTCATAGAATCAGTAAGGTTGGAAGAGACCTCCGTAGCCTTTCTAGAGCTCATGGAGCAAGGAATAAGGGAAGACTATCCTCTTAGTYATTTGGCCTAGGAATTTTCTTCTGGAATGAGTTGCATATATTCTAAAATTYGTCAGAAAACTCTGAAGAGCTGAGAAAAAAACAATACTTCTATGATTCTATAAATTCTATGAAAATTGGAGTTATGTTCCAAAGCCATTTTGGCATTTTCTGAATATTTTGTCTCCCGTRAATAAAGAAATTTAACCTACTTTTGGAACAGAGCTGGAAAAAATTAAACAACTCCATGCCCCTCAACTCAAGAATACTTAACTCGAAACTCTCCTACTGGCATTCGGAGCTGCCACTGAATTAGTCTCATACCAGAATCACCTATATTAAATATCTGACAAAAACAAAAATTTTTTTTATATATGCATATCACCCTTTTTTACATAGGTATGTCCGCTATATTTGAAGCTACATACTTCTCCGAATAAGTATTCAAAATTGCTAGATCAAAGGTCTTAAGGTCTTATCCTGGAATGGTTTTAACTTGCAGAGAGTTATCACTGAAACACATACTAATTTTGCCAGACATAGGGCAGTAGCAACTCTATAGCACAGAATGAGAGTGTTTTCAGTGTCCTGAAAATCCAGAATTTGCAGTCTTGGAGCAAAGATCTTACATAGAAAAATATGCTTTTGAATGAATAAATAACCAGATAATAACAAGATTTTTATAAATGTAAGAGATTAGAGAACTCCCAGTTGTAAATAAGTAACCAGCAGCTATAAGAATTTAATCATTCAAGAGCAAAGTTCCTTTTTTTTTTTCAATCTACTAATAAGTTACAGCAGTGATTTGCAGACTTGCGATGAAAACTTGCTTTAGGAGCAGTTTAGAGCATTCCATTCTGTACTTGGATTATTTATTTTAAGTAAAGGAGACTCTCCTATTTGCAAATGTCCTATCTCTGAAGAGTTACACAGTGCTGTACTGGTAAAATGAATGCTTTCAGAGCGCTAACTGGTTCAAGCTAAGAGCAGCAAGYGGAGGTCTCTAAAGAGCACTGGAGGTCTCTAAAGAGCACTGGAAATAAACAGCCCCTGACAGCCCATTTCAGTTACTGAAACATTCTTCTTTCCATGCTGAGTACAAGAATAGTCATTCCCTCCTCTGCTCGTCACACACAAAAGGGAAAGAAAAAGAAATAGGATCATGAAATCTGATTTCACCGATTACTGCAGCAGCATCCTAGTGCTTTGTTTTCTCATGGTGCTAMGATGGATGATGGTATTTTCTGATCCCAGCAGTAATCCTGCCTGTGAATTAAGATTGGGTCAAGGACAAACTCCATCTCAGGTAACCTACTGCTTATAGTTCCAAATCTATATACTAAGATGCTACATGGCATTACAGTGCATTATAAAATAACCATGCTCAGTGCTCAAGGTGATCATCTTTCAGCAATACCTGGAGAAAGAGTGCAAGAATGCTTAGTTACTAAACATTAATAAACCTTGAAAGCAATATGGTTGAAAGGAAGTAGATCATAACACATGCATATATGCGTCTTTTCAGGGTTACCTAGAAAGCTACTCAGCAGATTCTGGAAACGATGATGTTAAGAGGCACAGCCAGAGAATTCCACTTGGGAGACAGACCTCATTGTTTAAAAACACTAGACATTAAATCAATATGTAGTTATGATCCCAAGAATCCTTTTGGCAGCTGATTGATTCTACAAGGTCAGCCTAATGAATCAGGTAAGAGCAAAACATTTGGAAAACACTGTGTAGCAGGTTTGTAGCACTGTACACAGAGTGTAGCACTGTGTAGACTAAGTACCAGATGTAATATGGGTTTACGGCACAACTGAACTCACATAGCTTTATTGACAAACAATGATCTTTGAGCACAAGTTAGATAACCACCGGCACAGGCAATCAGATGCTGAAAAACCTACTGGTTGTAAAATTTTGGCTGCTATACCTGCCTTAGAATTATTTTCTATGGGGATCCTGCTGTGCTTAGTGCACAGCCAGAGAATTAAAGAATTAGGAGATTATAGCATCCTTCTGTTCAAGAAATCTGCTCCTCCTGCATGATTTCACAGGAAAATGAACACTATATGAGAGCCTGGCACCTTAGACTACTTCTCTAAAGGCTCGTACAAAGGGAGAAGCCATTTTGGGACAGTGTAGGGTTCACAGTTAGGGAAGAGAGGAAAAAAAAAGAGAAAAAAGAAAAATAGTGACACAATTTTTAATATAGCTGAATTTCCTTCCTGGGGTTAAGGATGAGATCAACAACAAAGGCTTAAAGTAGGCAAAACCTCATAAAAAATGGTTCATTTGAACCCTGGATTGCTTAGAAAAAGGCAGGGCAATTCAAACAACAGCATTTTAATTCTGTCAAGTACAAACCAAAACATACAGGGAGGAACAAGAAATCTGTTCACCTGAACAGAATGGCAGCAATGGCTATGCAAGGTGGGAGAACAATCATCTCCTGCTAAGCTGTGATTCTGAAAACAATTTAAGTTTATAATAAACTGTAAATTCACCATAAGCCACTGGTGTGATATTGGAGGAAACAAGGACTCAGTCAATCCTTACATGTCTTTACAAGAGAAAGACTAGTGAGGTGGTTTTGCCTCAAAGACACAGCATTGGTGGGAACCACACTGCATATTGACCAAGGCTTGATTATTCAAATTAAAGCTTAAAAATTGGAGAAGAGATAGAAAACAGCACATAAAGAATTCAAGAAAAGGAAAAGAATGCTTTATATTGATAGACCAGAAGCTCAATCAAAAAAGAAGAAAAAAAAGATTGATTAGTGCATAAATTCATAAGGAGAAAGCACAAGTCTTCAGAAAGCTCAGCATTTTTGCTGAGACAGACCCGTGTCTGGAGGGTGGAGTTAGACAAGTACAGTATGTGTTACCAGCTAGTGAGGTGATTGACTATTGAATCATGTTTTCAAGGAAAGTACAATATAATCAAGACCACATGCCTAAACTGGAAGAAGAAAAAGATATAAAGAAACACGCATTATGGAACCCCACAAAGGGGCAAACAGTGGAAATTTAATAATAAGCATGATTAGAGCAACAAGCTTCTATATGTGTGCAGATGCCCATAAATCAACATCTATTTGTCATCACTACTGGCAGATTCCATGGTACCTTCATATGACATCTTCTTTTCTAAGCTACTTGTAAGAGCTTAATTAAAACTAAGTTTAACACTCTTACCTAAAGGATTCAAATAACCCAAAGAAGATGACCCTGGCCTTGAAGAAGCTGCTTCTCATCAAAACCTTTCTTTTTGTATTTCAAGATTTTTCTTAGTTCTTTCCCTAATAGACCTTCCCTCTACATAAGCTCTTCTGCTTATAAACCCAGATTAGTTTTAAAATACTAGTTCTATAGTTCACTTATGTCTTCACATGGAGAAAGGGGATGCTGCACATATGTGGTGGTACTAAATTATTCACAGTAGGAGTCTCTCCAGATAAAGAATCACTGGAGGTAAGCATGGATTCCCCAAAGTCCAACAGAGCTGGAAACAAGCACAGTGTTACAGTTTATCAGTTTAAATATAACCATTGTTGTTATTATTTTATTTCAACTGAAAAGTTGTCAAACATCATCATTAACTAAAAACATTATTACTTCATTTACAACCAGGAGATGTACACCCTAGCAGTTATGCAGCCTAATATAGCCACATAAAAAGTCATGGGACTCTATGGTAATTCAGGCTAAATATTCAGGTAAAACAAGGCCAAATCCTATGGAGCCATGAAGAGCAGGAAGTGACCAGCACAATTTTGTTTCAGTTGTTTGTATCCACAATTTAGTCTCTTCAACAACTGATATTGCACATCACTCTGCCATCCATTTCTTTCTCCAAATTTATCAGCCATTGAGAAAGGCTTAATCTGTTTATTCACTCAGCATCCCAGGAATGCTACAAAGCCTCTAGCTGCCTAAACAGTCACTTGAAGAGATTTAGCAAGTTTTGCTTGAACTCTTGCCAGCTTCTTCGTGGCTGCTTACAGGTGGATCTAAATGATTTGCAACAATTGCAAGTAGTTGTATATGACTTTCTCTATGCAGCTACCTCTGGTTGTGCAGTCCCCATTTTCCCCAGGATTGCTTTATAGAATGCAATCCACATGCCTAAAGCTGCTTGAAGATTTAGTCTTTTCACCCCCCAGGGCACTGTGGCCTCAGACAGTTTCCCTCATCCTCAGAGTATTTCACTTGTTGATTGWATTCCCAGATTAAGAGTCTATCCTTCTGAAATCTCACAGCACAGGAAAAAGAGAAACCTCCATTTCAAAACTACCTGCCTGGACCAAAATAATACTGTTTTGCTGCAGCCAAACAAGTCTCATGTCTCTCCCTAGTTTCCAGGTGTGGCAACACCACCACTCACTCTGGGGAATCTACCAGAGTATAAAGGACCATCCCATCCTTAATAACATTAAGAGCCACACAGCTTTAACAGTAAAATTGGAAATACATTCTTGATAGTTAAGCTGAAAATCAGTAATCGATAACAGCAAAACATTTTACTTTCTTTTTGTGTTTTAGTTTTCTGACTTCAGATACTGAAAGAAATTATTACACATCAAAGTAAAGCAAAAAACCTGTGGCACTTCTAATTCACTTTTGTTATATTAAAATAAATATTAGGAAAAACCCTTCCAAAAGATGTGTGGAGCATACCTTGCACATGTATGTTACTACCTAGCAATTTGCTGAAAATAAGCACCTGTTTTCTACCTTCTAAAAAAATATATTACACAACAGGTTGATCACATTCAACAGTATATCCGGATATAATAAAAAAAAGGCTAGTTTCAATATACTTTACAGCTTTGGAAGAAACAAACTCAACATACAACTATGCTGTTCCACCTTGTCCTGCCTTTCCTCCCTGTCTCCYGGAGTTTCCAGGCATGTTCAGGAGGGGAACAGGCAACAAGCTAGGACTGAAACAATGAAAAAAAATATCTCAGCTGGCCTGAGCAGTCACTTACTCAGTACTTGTGGCTAGTGAGCCAGAAAGTGACACTTTTCATCAGCTATAAAACAAGAGATGTCCTTGAAAAAAAGGATGAAAGTATGAAAATTTCTGAAATTGAGAGATTCTCAGTGGTTTTTCTTCCCTCCTTCTCCATTCTGCATTCTCAGGGAATCAATTGCAATATTGTTCATTAGGAGATTTAATTCTTACCAGCCCAACTAATACTAGCATTTATTGTCCATTACTGTGATTATACCACTGTGTTACCACCTGGCTTTATACTTCATCACTAACCAAAACCATCCCAGGAAGCAAGCTGGGAATGTTACTTTTTAACAGCTATCCTGTGCTGGCTGGTAGTGGCACAGCTTCCCCCCCCCCCCCCCCCCCCCCCCGCGGATGGGAATAGTCTAGCAAGGCTAGGCTACAGGCTCATGTGCTTCCACTTTGTTGCTGGCAATCCCCGGACTAAATGACCTAATTGTGCCTTCAGGCTTCAAAAGACTCATCTATGAACATGCATGTTTCCTTACAGCTGAGATGATAGCAACACACAAGCATGGAAAATCAGAGATAGAAACGAAGAAAATGGATGAAAGGAGGGGCAAGTATGAGCACTGCTGCTGGAAAAGTAGTGAAGATCGCATGAAAGCAACCTGGAGGCAGAATATACTTTCTATATGGTATCCTAAAGCCATGGTAACTCTAGTGAAGATAGTAASGAAAGCAGGTTAGCTGCCTTTCACCACCTAATCCACCAAAAACTTGAAAGGGTTTGGTTTGAAACATTAAGTAGGAAGAGAAAATAGAGATGACTAATTACTGTATCTTCCCCACCCTTGTTTTTGATATTGATGATCTGATGAGTCAGATGCTTCAGAAGATAGAGGCCCTGGTTACGCTCTGCTCCAGAGGTTAGAGGAGGAAGTGAGCAAGAACAAAGCAAAGATGCATATTTGCTTTGAAAGCAAGACGATAGCTGAGAAAAGCAGAGTTTCAACTAGTTCCTTGTTTCAACCCTCCCTTCCCCGCAGCTTCTTGCCGCGAAACAGCCGCCCGGCCTCGGCTCGGCTCCAGCCTCCAGCAGCACCGCACCTTCCGCGGAGCCGCTGCGGCCCCGRCTCCCGCCCGGCCCCGGCGCCCATCTGTGCCCGTCCCCGCGGCTCCACGGCKGGGGAGAGAGGCCTGGGACCGGGCTTACGGCCGAGGGCTCCCTTCTGCGGTCAGAGCGCCAGCGAAAGCAAAGTGCAGTGCCGCCGCAGGGGAGTGCACGCAGTGAGCAAGGGAGGGAGGAAAATTTCCTCTCCCGGGGAAAACAGAAAGAACTTAAAAAAAACCCTAAGCAAAACAAAACCCAGCCGCTCGGTTTATACTCTCTTCATACTCACTCACGGCAGGAGCTTTGCTCTCTCCATTTTCTTCCTCTCAGACTTTCTGGTGCTTCTTTCTAATGAGCAGTTTTCAGAAGCGTTGCTTGTATTTGTATCGGAGTAATTGGTGGGTGCCAATCTCTTTTAAAAATCATTTCATCCTTTCTGGCACAAGGGAGAACTTCCCTGCCCACTGCTTAAAAGTGCTGGATAAGGAAGAAGTGTTTTAAGTGGAAAGAGAAGAAAAGTTTTGAAGTGTAGTAGTATAGTGTGTGTGTGTATATATATATATATATATATATATATATATATAAAGTAAAAATCTAGTATTGTATATTAGCAAGACCAAGAGAAAGGGCATTAGTGATAACTGAGCAGTAGATGCTAAATAATAAATCATGAGAATATAGGATATGTACCACGCTGCATAAGAAACCTTGGGCTCTGGCTGGAGAAACTGTCTGGTAGCTGGAAGCAGGATGGCCACATCTAATGCAGAAGGCAAGCCAATAGCCCTGCTGAGAGGGCTGTAATCCAGTCAAATTAATGTGGCYGTGTCACATGGGTGTGTGGATACCAATTCTGGAAGCTTGTCTAAATCTCCACCGTATTTTGTCATGCCATTAACTTAGCAGCACACTCGCAGCAGGCTTTGCTAGCTCTAAGGCTGTAGTTATGTGGTCATCAGCCAACATACRTAGTGCTGTGCTTGAAACAGTCTCATCTCCCTGCAGCTCTGTCTGCGAGCTCTCACTGCTGACAGCACTGGGATTTATGCGGCTGCACAGTCTGGCTTGCCGTACAACTTTGAAGGACCACAAGAGCCCAGGACCTCTGGTTTTATGGGGTATATATATTTATGGTGGTTTAAAGAGAGGGTACAACTGCATCATACTAAAATTGATTGTATAAACTGCTTTATTTGATCAAAGTTAGAAGAGAGGAATAGAGATTCTTTGTGTAGATGTACTATTGGGAGTTTTAAAATGTTTGCAGGCCAAAATAAATGGTAATATAAAATATCACTGCAAGGTGCAGAAATCAAACAATCAGAACTTAATAACTAGGCCTTTGTAAATCCTGTTTATGGTAGAAGTTCACAGTGTCACCAGCTGGTGCAGTGTATGAATGTCAAGAACAGCAGTAAGGACTTAATTGTTCATCTGTGTATAATAAGTAATGATTGCATTGTTTTCTTCAAAAAACAGCAACTTCTGCCCAAAGAAGTAATTGAATGTATTTGGCTAGGAGATGCTCACGGAGTGGAGCAAAGAAATGAGAGTGAGAAAAAGGAAGGCGCCTTCAGCACAGATAAGAACAAGGAGGCTTCTGAGGAGAGAAGGTATGCTTGAATGCCTCAAGGAGGAGATAAAAAGCTGCATAAATGCTAGAGAGGAGATTTTTATGAGACTTGGAAAGAATGAGGTGAAAATTGTGTAATGTAGGAAGCAGCAGAGAGTTCCTAGATTGCAAACCAAACCTGAAGGAAAGGATCCACTTTGCAAAAGGGCACAGTGAACCTTTTCTGAACCTTTTGCCTCATTGCCTCCCCCCTGCAGATCTGATCACAGTGTTTCCTGTTCTCATTGATAGCTCTTACCTGCAGAAAGCCTCATTCTGACCAGCCAGGAAAGTCCCTCCTTCACCAGAAAGACCATCTATTTGGCGAGTTAAGTTTTTATAAACATTTTAGTACGTATTTTTGTTGATTTAAATCAGTTTTTGTTAGCCTACATTATATATTGTGGTTACTTTTATTTCCACAGAACTGAAAACTGTATTTTTAATGTTAGAGGCATTGCCCTATTAGGCTGTCATCCCCAGGGTTGTTAATTACGTCTTTATAGGTAGTGATTTCACTGTTTTTTTCTTTAACTTTTGTTTTAACTAAAGGGATCAAAATCCCTTTAGCTTGGGGTTTACAGTAGGGCTGCTATATTTTTAGTCCTTCAAACCAATCTGTTTAGCCAGCTCATGCAGGCCTCCAGGATACAAGTATAACCAGTAAGACCAACTTTAACTTCAGCCCTCCAGCCATCCTAACGTAATGAGTGGGACAGCGGCAGAGAGCAGATCTGATCTGTACAGAAACTTTCATGTTTGCAGAAGCTGTTTGCAGCTTCAGGAAGAGCCTGCAAGTGCAATGTGACGTGAGATCCAAATTAGTAGTCTCTTCGCTGCCGTATGTAAGAGGCCCAGTTCCAGTTCAGGACCCCGTCACACAATGCAGAGGTAGGATAAGCTGTGCCCCTACATGTTTGTCTCTGCCCAGTGGCTGGCAAGGATGAGAAATATTGCCTGTCTCAATGAGCAGCATTAAAACTTGTGTATGGCTTTTGTGTATGTGCATTTCATGCTTAAAAAAAAAAATGCACTAAGAATGTGTCTCCTGATCACATTAGCTACCGGGCCCTGAGTGCAGCTCACAGCCCTGCCCAGCACTTGTCAACCCCATCCCGGTGGTACTTTAAACAAATCTCTGTATACTTTAAACAGATCATATTAATCACAGTCAAAATCTGATAAACACTAGACACAGAAACTGAATACACTGAAAAATTCTGTTTGGTTTTAGAAAGGGAGAAATGGAGCAGGAGGAACAAATAAACCAGAGGAGACAGAATGAAGTTACAGATGATTTGTAAAATACTTTGCTTTTTCTCTGCCATGTTCTTTTATAAGTAGCTACTTTTTTTCCTATATATTTTGACCCTGATATTAGGTAGTTGAAGATGTGCTTGTTTGTTATGTCGGTTCAATCACTATGCAGTTCATCACCTCTGTGTTGTCTCCATATAAACCACTGCTGCTCCCAAGAAATATGTCTGTGCTAGAGTTTGTAGACATGTAAAAAGAGATCAAAAGGGAAATAATCATTGCACTAGTTTCCAAATTAAAAATAATAATAATAATATTAAAGAAAAGAAGAACTTTACGTACTTATTATTACTTTCAAGTTATTGTTCCCCTTTAAGAGGAGAGTTTATATTATTCATCGTACAATCATTAGAATAGCAAATCATATTAAATTCTGGAGGGGATCAAAAGTGAGTGAATCCTAACTGCTTTGCAAATCATATGTGCTTCTGAATTTTTAAACTATTTCCTTTTGTCTTCCAGTCACATATGGAGAAATCCCATCACAGTGTYTGTATTCCTGGCTGACAAGCCAACACAGATCTGCTGAAGCCCAGGGACTGATTTATTTTATGGCACTTGAGCACTTGCTCTAAGTAGTAYAGCCAAAACTGGGAAGACTAATAGGTATGATGAGCCCTTCCTGCAGGAGCTGGACAGAGAATAGAAAAAGCTTCCATATAGTTCTTACATGGATCAGTAGCTCAAGTACAATCAGATGTGACTAAATTATTGGGCCTATGATCAAAGTGGGCATGAAATACTTGCCATAWGATCTGTTGCTCTGGAAAGCCAATCTGTTTTTGTCTTTGCCTGAAATCTTTTACAATGTTATGGTTTTCTGAGCAGAAAAAAAAAGTATTTCTTTGAGTGTACTCTGGACATTTTGTTGAGAAATGTGAAACTTTTCAAAAATTTTGAGTGCCTGAAAACAGCTAGCAATCACAGAACGTTCAAGGCTACCTTCTCTTTTGAAGTGAATATATAATATTATCAATAATATAGAGTCAGTTTTACTCTTGAATCTTGGTTTAAAAGTTTACTCACTGGTCATTCATTTCTCAGATGTTTAAAGAGAGAAGCAAGACATTCCAGAATCAAAATGATATATTTGCAGGGAAATACACTTTAACTTTCAATAAATAATGGTACTTCCTTCARGATAAGGAATGAAGTCCTTTTTACCACCACTGATTGTGCTGTAATTTCACTGTTTCTCATCATAACACTGTTCCTGTATTTTACGAATGCATAACTTGACAAGTAACAGACAAAAATATGTCAACCTCAGCAAGGCAGCTCACTGTTTTCCAGCTGACTGAAATCAAACCAGTAAGTCTGCCTATAGTAAAAGTGAGTAAAGCAAGGCCATTCATCTGCATTTAAAGCCAGAGCTTCACACTGAATGCTCTCTCCAGTCCTGGGAGCTTGGTTATATGACAGCTATTTACTAAATGAAAAGGCATTGCATAAAAAGTCACCAAACTCATGGTCTAAAGGGGGMTGACAACGCTCATTGTGGGTTTCACAGTATGCACCTTGATAGTGGTTTCCTGAAAATACACACTTTTACAAATGTTATGAAACAATACTTTAAAATAACCTTCCTCACTTAGAATCCACTAACTCCTAGCATTTATTTTATTTTCCTTGATAAGCATCTATGGAAGTTGGAGGACCTCTGTATGGCCCTGTAAAATGGATYGCATTCAAGAGAGGTATATAAGAAAATCTGGTATTTGAAGATGCSACACTTCCAAGGTGAAGTAGAATCTCTCCAGCTTCCTGCTAGGAAATGGAAAAGAAAGCATGTGGTAAGCAAGGGATAAAACAACATTCTTGTCTTACTCCTATTATCTGGACAGATGCCATGGACAGATGAAGTAAAGAGRTTGGGATTTAAAAAAATTTGGAATGATACAGGAATAAATCTCTACAGATACGTAAATGGATGTTAATTATTAAGTATGTGAGCTTTGAATTGTGATAGAAATAAATGTAGATTGATTACATATGTGCTTAATATCTTTTTTATGAAAACAGTCAGCATTACTAAGGGCTATCAGACCAGCAAATAGCCCTTGAAGAAGAGTGTGCTGTTGGAAGAGCTACCAGGTAGCCAAGATATCTTTATGTATCTTGTGGATATAAGTAGCTTTAAATAGGAATTATGAAACTTTATGGAGTGAATAAACATAAATAATCAGTTTATAAATACTTTACTAATTTTAGTAATGATTGATAAAAGATGAATGGACTGCCTAATGCTGATTTTCTTTTAACCAAATTTTCTGCTGTTCACCATACTTGAAGAAACTCCACTCTGTAACCAGCTTGTAGGCTATTGGTTCTGAGTACAGATTCAGCATGTGTTTGAGTTTTGGAAGTATCCAAGTCTTCTGCTGAGATTAGTAAAGTCAATCATAAGAAAAAAACTCATCCTATGAAGGAGGCTGAAGTGTATGRATGAGAGAAAAAAGTTYAGCATCARTGAGGTRACAATGCTAATCAAAGGCAGATYGTGAAAAGCGTGATACTAAAGTTTGGTCTTTATATAATATTACTACTCATTTACTTGGATTTACTTAGAGATTAAAATATTTTTGGTTTTGTTTTTTTAAAGAGGGAAAAAAGTGCTCAGACAGAAAATATTATTATATGACATTTTAATGGAAATTATGARGCAACTTCTTGCCYACCCCTGTGMTGGGGGTTAGGTTTAGCTYAATTGGTGCTAATAATGCCAAGGTCACAGGTTCAATCCCCCATGTGGGCCACTTGCTTGAGACTAGATGATCTCCAGAGGTCCCTTCCAAACTTGCAATTAAAAGGTTAATGTATAGTGCCAGCTAGATTCTCTGTGTTGCTTCGTGGTCTCTACAGAATAACCCTAACCTGAAATAYTGAAAACYAGGCATGGTCTTGTTGGTCGTCACRTGTTGAAGTCAAGCTGAAGCACTTGGCTGATGTATGTTCATGACTAGCTTGAAAAATATTCCAGCTGTTCTGGCAGAAGAAGAAGATTCAATGTAAGTATTTTAAGAAAAGTAATACTTCTTCTTTAAACTTTGAAGATACTGTTTTCAGTATTACACATGGATTTTTTATGCCTAATTTTGAGTGAAAAGAGATTAGTAGATTTCCAGCAGCTTAGTTTGCATGTGCAGATGTTGTCGGGTACTGTACTGTCCAAACCTTATCAGTGTCTAAATTTATAATTTGGCATGTTTGGAGTATGCCCTTGAAATCCAGTCTCAAACTTTTTTGATTTATGTCATCTCAGGCAATGACGAGTATAAATGCAACTAGATGAAAATTGTATTATGGCTAGGCAGTAAAAATCTGTTTTMGCAAGTGACTTGTATTGAAATGGTAGTGCATCCATCAGGAAGACAAAAAGAAAAAAGAAATTTGGACAGGTTGATTAATATTTGACAGGTTGKATGTTTCCAAATCTTGCTTCTAGCGTATTATAACTTCTGAAGAATCTTCCAATGTGGTATTTCTGTTCCTGAAGGACCAACTCTACAAATAGTATCACTTGACAATCTGTTTAATTGAATACATAAGATGCATAGTTTTGATGCACATCTGTTTGATGTGCATCTGTACCTATTACAAGCATGAAGTAATTCTTGTTGCTATAATATTTTGGCAAAAGTGGTTTCACTTAAAGAGAGAACTGATGAACTGCTAGTCTGTAAACATTTATTGTCCAATACTAATGTCACACGATCTCTTTTTCTGCATGTCAAAGCTTGCTAGATTGAATAACCAGCCCTTCATTGCTTTCCTGTGTTGTCTGATTCCTTAAAGAAATGCAGCTGATACAATATTTCTCTTGCCTGACAGGTTCGCCATACTGCCAGCACCTTCTCAGTTTCATTGCTAAATTACCCACAAATGTAAGCAGGGGAGTRGAAATCACAAAGATACCGAATTTTTACATGTTCTGTGAAATTCAGCAGCTAAATAGATAAGAGACCCAAATTACTTCTGCCAAAACAAGGAATGATAGACTGTGAGTTTCACAGTCTGTTGGCAAATTTCAGAGTTATGTGATCTGCTGATCTGGAGATTGTTTGAATGAAGTGTAAAAGCAAGGCTGTGGGTAGGAGGAGTAGAAAATCCTCAAATATATTAGGGAATAGGACTGTCCAATATCCATCAAAGGTCAGTTTTCCATTCAACAGGATTTCATTTCATTCAAAGGCAATGAGATATTATTAAATTAGGTATTTTAAAAAGCRCACAAAAGGCCTGGTCACAGAAATCACTGGCCAGATGCCTAGCTCCAACTGGCCTCTGCAATTGAGGGATCACTGCAATGTCAGTGGGACTTCTCAGTATGGGAGTGGAGGAAACTATCTGTTTTGTTCCTCCAAGTATTTACACACTGAAATCATTGCAGCAGCAAGCTCTAGGGAGCTTTCATTAAAGGCATACAGTTATTTGTATTTTAGAGCTTTATTTCTGAGGATTTCAGTTTGACTGGTTAGCTTTTCTTGAAAGAGCAGATCTGAGAAAATAAAGTAGTTATCAAACTGTTGACTGCTTTATGGGATGAACAAATTATGATGCACCGCTCACAAAAGTTGTCCTGTAAACYAGACATTTTGCCTGGAATTCTGCCTGGAGAGAATGAATAGAAGTCTGTTTAGTTTTACTGTGTTACCTACAGGGCTAAGTGATTTCAGATTTCTGAAAAGGAGCCATCTATTACGGGAAATARTATCTACATTTATTCACATTGCAATCCTTTTCTCTGTTTGAAGACTGCACATCAGCAGAGRCTACCACTGCCTTCCATGTGTAGACTCAGTTGCCTTCGTTTGCTGCGACTGATGGGGTCAGCAAGACARCAGTCAATCTCTTTTCCCTTCATGACTCTCCAGTCCTCCTAGTAAGGAGAGAGYAGGAGCCCATCTCAAGGAATAGGGGGAGTTTGTTAGAGCTAGAATGTGAGCAAGAGCTTCACCGACCCCTTTTTGTMCAAGAAGAACCAATCTATAAATTTCAGAGGCTTGCAGAAAAYGTAAGATTTATTTTACATATGTGAAGGGTCTGTTAAACTTACTTCATGGAGTAAAGAAAACATTTCTCTTTTTATTTCTATTTTATTTGCTATCTAGATTATTTATTTATTTCCTGGATCTTGCTACTACTTGGTAAAGCACAGCCTCATAGAGGCCTTCCTCTTTTAAGTGATGTATAAATACTTTTTAATGACCCAGTGTTGAGAAATTCTAAGTGTTCAAACATTCATCCTGAGGTTAAGCACTGCTGATCTTCCTAAAACAATAAGCAATTCTTATTTTATTTCTACAAGTAAGAAGTAATAAACCAGTTCATACTGCTTGGCCAAGAAAACAAATTGATAACTGGTGACTGAARGTAATCTAGAAGTCTTAAAATAGTGATTTATACATTCTGTGAGGCTAGACTGAAGGCATAACRTAGGACAAATAATCATTTCCAGTTATCATTGACAGCATCTTAACAAAAATGTCACCCATTGTCATGGCCATTTTTCCATTTAAATTAAAAAATACATTGTCTACAGAAGGGTTTTCTCTATTTTTCCTCATAATTATTCCTGCCCCAGTAAGAGACTGGAGGAAGATGCAAACTCATTTTTAGCAAGTAGGGAGTTCCCTATAGTTAGTCAAGAGGATGTATTGAGCTCAAGGAGGTAGCTGATACTGTCTCTCTCTGGACCTCAAATCTTTAAGTCGGGTCTGCAGTGGACATTTCCATTTACTTGAGATCTTCTAATGAGAATAAGTACATATTTAAACAGAGCTCATCCYGTTTAAAATTCGGTAGTAGTATGGACAGGCTTCTGTGTAATTAGAGCAGCTACTAGGAAGTAAAATGCTTGGTCTCCACGCTGTTCTCAGTCTGAGAAAAGAGCTCTTAATTGCTAGCTAATGTTAATGTCTCTCTGGTTTTCATCCCYTACTCTTGCATTCTTGGCCATAAAATAAGCGAGCTTCAAAGATACAGGAGATAATCTTCTCAGTATGGACAGCGTCTGGAATTTAAACTGGAATCCTGGCTATAACTTTGAATCCCTGCAGGCTGGGAGGAATTTGCAAGCCAATCATGTCTTCTCATCAAAGTGACTATGATTGTCAAATCTGGTGTAGGATTTGGTGTATTAGGCAAATCTCAAGTGAAATTTGTGTGTCACTATCTTCTGGAAACTCAGGAGTGTCTAGTCTTTGAATCAGTGTTTGGTGACTGTGAGCAGCTGCATGTTAGCTAGTGAGTCTAGCACAACCTTCAGGCACTTTTGAGATAAAATGTAGGTAGCAAATAAGTGTAGGAGGGAGTTTGTGGCTACTGAAGTGTGATTTTCRTGGTGATAAATGCTAGATTTCCACCTGGTTCCCATTCTAGGTGCCAGAATAGCCTTTGTAGAGCTCACCATTACTGCTTTGAACATATATATCTTCAAGATACCTATTGTCCCTTAGTTTGGACTTTCAAGATCAAAACGTACCTCATCGTGCCTCAGTCCCCTCTTCAACCTGTCTGAGGTTTTGCATTATTCCTTCTGGCAAGAAGTTGGCAGACACTGACTGATTGCCTTCATTAAATACAAATCTGTGTTTTTTTCTGGAAGACCCAAAAAAGTTTGCATCAATGCAATAGTTTGTTTATATGGAAGACTGAGATTTGGAAAGACATTTAAGAGAATGTGAAATAATTCCCATTCAAAAGCTTTATGTACTCTTCAAATGTTTGAAGATGTGAGTACGGCTTTAGTTAAAGAAACACATGTTTCTGGATTCAAGTTAAATGAGGAAGGAAAACAAAAATCAGCCAGAGATTTCATCCTGTTGTGACCATAGCTCAGTAACTGGACATGTTTTAKGTTTCTGCTTTATAGTAAAAAATGACAAACTGTGAGAACTTGTTTATACTACTGGTATGTTGAAACCACAACTCAGCAGTTTCCATACCACTGAAGCCTGTGAAGCTTGATTTTGAATAATATATTGTGATTTTTAAATCAAATGATGTATTTTGTCCAGGAAAGCTAATCTTCTTTTACAATCCAAAGGAAGAAATTTCTCTTTGAAATTATACTCTTTTCATGAAGAGGACTATTGACCAACCAAATTTCTTAAGAGGTGTATTAATTGACTTGTATTCATTAAGAGGCACAATACCAAACAAACACGCTATATAGAGAATGGCTTTAAGTCAACTTCATGATGACCATGATGACCTCGGTATGTTTAGCTGTCCTGCTCACAACATCATCTGTGTAACTTAGCCAGCTCCAGCAGAGTGAGTCAGTATGGTCCTGAGGCTCCCCAGTGGGTTTTAGATGTCCTTCAACATTTTTCTAATTCCTTTCAAACTTCTCCAAACTGCTGCTACTCAAGCTTGACCCTTGACATATAACATGTTTTTATASAATCATAGAATCATAGAATTAGTAAGGTTGGAAGGGACCTCTGGAGATCATCTAGTCCAACCTGCTCACTCAGCAGGGTCACCTAGAGCATGGTAGACAGGGTTGCATCCAGACAGGCCTTGAATATCTCCATAGAAGGAGACTCCACAACCTYTCTGGGCAACCTGGTCCASTGCTCTGTCACTCTCACAGGGAAGAAATTCCCCCTCACGTTCAGGCAGAACTTCCTGTGGTTCAGTTTGTGCCCATTGCCTCTTGTCCTGTCACATGGGACGACTGAAAAGAGTTTGTCCCCACCCCCCTGACACCCTCCCTTCAGGTACTTGTACACATTGAGCAGATCCCCCCTCACTCTTCTCTTCCCCAGGCTGAAGAGGCCCAGCTCTCGCAGCCGTTCCTCACAGGGCAGGTGCTCCAGCCCTGAGATCATCGTTGTAGCCCTACGCTGGACTCTCTCCAGTAGCTCCATGTCTCTCTCGTACTCTGGAGCCCAGAACTAGACGCAGTACTTGAGGTGAGGCCTCCTCGGGCTGAGTAGAGGGGCAGGATCACCTCCCTCAACCTGCTGGCAACACTCTTCCTAATGCACCCCAGGARACCATTGGCCTTCTTGGCCACAAGGGCACATTGCTGGCTCATGGTCAACCTGTCACCCACCAGCACTCCCAGGTCCTTCTCTGCAGAGCTGCTCTCCAGAAGGTCAGGCYCCCAGCTTGTTCTGGTGCCTGGGGTTATTTTTCCCTAGGTGCAGGATCCTGCTCTTGCCCTTCTTGAACCTCATGAGGTTCCTCTCCGCACAGCTCCCCAGCCTGTCCAGGTCTCTCTGTATGGCAGCACGGCCCTCAGGTGTATCAGCCGCTCCTCCCAGCTTGGTATYATCCACAAATTTGCTGAGGATGCACTCTGTCCCCTCATCCAGGTCATTGATGAAAAAGTTGAACAGGATGGGACCCAGTACTGAGCCCTGGGGGACACCATTAGCCACAGGCCTCCAGCTAGACTCCACGCCACTGATGACACCCCTCTGAGCTCTGCCCTTCAGCCAGTTTTCAATCCTCCTCACTGTCTACTCATCTAACTCACACTTCCTGAGSTTATCTAGGAGGCTGTTATGGGAGACAGTGTCAAAAGCCTTGCAGAAGTCAAGGTACACAATGTCCACTGCTCTGCCCTCATCTACCCAGCCAGTCACTCCATCATAGAAGGCTCTCAGATTGGTTAACCAGGATTTCCCCTTGGTGAATCCATGCTGGCTACTCCTGATCACCTTCTTTTYSTCCATMTGYCTGGAGATGACATCCAGGATGAGCTGTTCCATCACCTTTCCAGGGATGGAAGTGAGGCTGACTGGCCTATAGTTTCCTGGGTCCTCCTTCTTGCCCCTCTTGAAGACTGGAGTGACATTGGCTTTCTTCCATTCCTGAGGCACCTCTCCAGTTCTTCTGGACCTTTCAAAGATAATGGAGAGCGGCTTGGCAACAACATCTGCCAGCTCCCTCAGTACCTGTGGGTGCATCCCATCTGGGCCCATGGATTTGTGGGTGTCTAGCCTGCCCAGAAGGTCTCTAATCCTTTCCTCCTCAACCAAAGGGAAGTCTTCCCTTCTCCAGACTTTCTCCCTCACATCCAGGCTGCAGGATTCCTGAGGGCTGCCCTTAACAGTGAAGACTGAAGCAGAGAAGGCCTTCAGTAATTCTGCCTTCTCTGTATCCCTTGTCACCAGGGCCCCTGCCCCATTCAGTAGCGGGCCCATGTTTTCCCTAGTCCTCCTCTTGCTGCTGATGTATCTGAAGAAGCCCTTCCTGTTGTCCTTRACATCCCTTGCCAGACTCAATTCCAGCTGGGCCTTAGCCTTCCTCGCCACATCTCTACGTACTCTGACTGCATTCTTATAATTCTCCCAAGTGGCCTGTCCCCTCTTCCACAGTCTGTGTACTTTCTTCTTCTGTCTGAGTTTGGCCAAGAGCTCCTTGCTCACCCATACAGGTCTCCTGTCCCTTATGCTGCACTTCTTACTCATAGGGATGTACYRCTCTTGGGCTTGGAGGAAGTGATGTTTGAATACTAGCCAGCTCTCCTGGACCCCGCTTCCTTAACCCATGAGACTCCACCAGTTAGGTCTCTGAAGAGSCTGAAGTCCGCTCTCCTGAAGTCCAGGGTTGCAGTCCTGCTTGTTGCCTTACTTCTTTCCTGCAGGATCCTGAACTCCACCATCTCGTGGTCACTGCAGCCAAGGCTGCCCCCAACCTTCACATCTCTAACCAGTCCCTCTCTGTTGGTAAGGACAAGGTCCAGCAGGACACCCTTCTTCGTAGGCTCCTCCACCATTTGCGACAAGAAGTTATCACCAATGCACTGCAGGAGCCTCCTGGACTGCTTGTGCCTTGCTGTGTAGTCCCTCCAGCAGATGTCAGGGTGGCTGAAGTCCCCCATGAGAACCAGGGCCTGTGATCGTGAGGCTACCTCCAGCTGTCTGTAGAAGGCCTCATCAACTTTCTCTTCCTGGACAGGTGGCTTATAGTAGACACCCACAACAGTGACCCCCATGCTAGCCTGCCCTTTGATCTTTACCCATAAGCTCTCAACTGCCTCCTCCTCCTCCTCCCCGCCTAGGCAGAGCTCGATGCATTCCAGCTGCTCTCTCAGGTAAAGAGCAACTCCACCCTGACTTGCCTTCCTGGCCTGTCTTTCCTAAAAAGCACATAGCCATCCCTGGCAGTGTTCAGTCATGTGAGCTATCCCACCATGTCTCCGTGACTGCAAYGAGATCATGGCCCTGCGATCGCACAGAGATCTCCAGCTCCTCCTGTTCCTCATGCTGCGTGCAYTGGTGTACACGCATTTCAAAGAGGTGGTCATGCCTGCAGATTTCCCAGGAAGRGTGTACGGGGGTCCCCATAGCCATGTCCCAAATGCACATCCCCAGTTGCACGCACCCATTGGAGGCCCTCCAACCCAACTTGTGTTTTGTTGTCTACCCTGTCTGTATGACACCCCCCCCCAACTAGTTTAAAGCCCTCTTTACTAGGCTGGCCAACCTGTTTGCAAAGGCAAATGTGCCCCGCTTGGTGAGGTGAATCCCATCTCTGCCCACCAGCTGTTGGCCTTCAAACCATGTTCTATGGTCATAGAATCCAAAACCCTGTTGCTTACACCAACGGCATAGCCAGTTGTTGATTTGGAAAATCTTCCTACTGCTCCTCTCATGCCTCCCCCTAATCAGCAGGACTTTGTGTTTCTTTTTGAAATGAGGCTGAAGAATTATAACTGACATTTAGAACACACTCTCTCTGTTCTCCTCTCATCAGTTTATGCTGCTAGTGACTCAAAAAGGTTAAGAAAAAAAACACAAAACATCAGTCAGCCACTTTGCTTTCATATTTTATAGATCTTATGTTCACATAATGTTTTAAAGTATATACAAAGTATGTAGAGTCTTTGTATTAGATACTTAATATAAAATGTATTATGGCATATACAAAATTACTACTTTTCTCATGTTATGATGATAATATAACTAACAACATTCTACTTCAAAATGTGATGGAGTAAGCTTTCTTCTAGGGAACTTTTTTCTTATCAGTAAGGCATTAATTACTATKCAATTTCTAAATTTTATATCTCAGAATCTAATAAAGAAGAATAGCCTTGTTCTTATTTTCGTCTTCCTATCAGGTGTTGCAACAATTAAAAAAAATAACAATATGTAAAAATCCTAGTCCCAAATCTCCTGAAATCTGTAGTTTTCTCTAATATAAATGAGCTTTTAAAAAGTTGAAAATGAAAAGCAATGGCAACAAAATGGAATAACCTCAGAGCACAGGTCACAATATGTTAGAAATTATTAACGATTGCATCTTTTTGTTTCCAAAATAAATTTCAGTACTCTCTCAACACAGAAAAAAGCCACTAGCTTGGCTGTGAGAAGCTGCAACTCTCACTGCCACAACAGCTACCAGTAAGCAGGAAAGAGRGGGAATGCCTGAAGGTGAAATGTGACTCTGAAAAAGGACTTTCAAACAAACTGCTGGCAAAAAGACACTAAGAACAGCAAAGAAAGAATTCAGTTCCTGTAGCATTTAGGGAATGGACAGGAGATGGTACATTTTCGGTAAATCTACCATGAAGAAGTACCTGCTTTAATCATATACTTCTTGGACAGCTGACAAGCTGAGGGACTTGGCTAGAGCCCAACGTGTGTGTGAAAGTGGATGTTTATTATACTTACTTTCAAGAGAAATTATTTTGATGCACTTCCTTTGTTTTTTTAGCCGAAAAATGCCATTTTGGGTCTATCAGAACTGCTTGTAAGCCAATGTCAGATTCATCAGACTATCTTGTTTGAAAAGAAAATAAAACAAACAAAAAACCTTTAAACAAAATGTTAATCTTAGTTTTTGAAAATAATGGCTGACCATAATGGCAACCAAAATTCACAACAAAACAGTTTTCCAGTGTGATTTCTATTCTGCTATTAAAAAAAAATAGATTTTTTATCATTAAAACAATAACTGTGTTGTAAACAGTAAAAAATGTTTACAAATAAGTTTTTGTTTACAAACCAAAATATTAGCAGTCTACACTGTCACATTACAGTCGGTGGGCCTTTCACAGATAATATGAAGACTGCTATTTGAATTACGCCTTATGCAGCYGTTACGTTACTCTGTTGCAACAAATCAAGTTTTGTTTTGGGTGCCCAGTGATATTCACATACGTTGTTGCAGCCAAATGACAATTAGGAGCACGCATTMATTTAAAGGCTGGCTTTTAAACATTTGGTTCTCCATGCTATGACTACTCCTAAACTCAGCTCTCATAATTATTATCCAATTAGTTTAAATTAAAACAGYCAGAAACTGAAAGTTGATCCACTGAAGAATAACTGGTTTATCATTCTCCTTCCAATTTTATTACTTTGAGGTTTTATAAGCAGCAAACTATTTTTTAGATATATGGATTTTGTATTGATGATTCTTTTAAAATGTCCTCTCACTTTTCTATGTAAATATTTGGAAACAACTCGCTTCAAGTAAGTCTTCATAGAACAGAATAYTAGACCTTTTAGATCCCTTTTTCCTTCCCAGAATGGCTCTAGTGTTTGGGAGCAGTTCACCTCTRTTGGCAGAATTCACTGGTTCAGTGTTGCTGAGTTTATTTTATGGCTTGTTTCCATCACTTGTTCAAACTTTCTGTGTGGTAAATAGCAATTTTGCTAAACTTACAATACTGCCAACAAATGAGAGAGCTCTTAAAAGCTTGGCAATTTTAAAACATTCCATGGCCCTCAGTTAAAAAAAAATCACCATTTAAATTTCATCTGTAAATGAGAGGCTGTCATCTCACAAACARATGCAGAACAAAGCATTTGTAAGGAAAAATGTAGTATTAGAGGAGATTAGTGGTCTTCCAGCTGTGAAAATGAAAGAGTCAGCTACAGCATAAGTGYTCTTTAAACCTCCTGCTTTGTGAAAGAATGAGAATCTCTTCACTTATCTAACAAATGCAGTAATAAAGAGAATGAATAATGGTAGAAGAGCTTTGTCTTTTACAGATTTTATCAGTGTTGTATGAATCTCTTTGAAAATCATTTTGGCTATCTCTGAAAGTGACTGAGGAATTAATATGACTGGCAAACAGGCGATAATAAAATTATCCTAGAAAACTTGTGGACTGTCTGTTGGATTGATATCTCTGGGAGACAGTCAATGACTGGAAATGCCCTGTTACACATGCGGGTACACCCTATCATTGTGCTACTGATTGTAATAAGCTTT
>NW_028186867.1:5872307-5894011 GCF_003343005.1 Rhea americana | reverse complement strand
TTTTTTTTTTTTTTTTTTTGTATTTAGTTAGTTATTACTAGTATTTATATAACTATTATAACTAACTAGTTAGTTATAATAGCTATTATGCTGTTATAGCAGGTCAGCTTTCCCATGCCTGGAATGATTGGTAGCATGAGTTAACCGTTGCTAGACCCTGATAGCGAAAGGCAAGATCAGGTGTTGTAAGAGTATGACTCTCCCAAAATCTGCAGTACCAGTGTTCCTTGGTCTGATGGATATAGGGCATCTGCAGTACAACTACTGCACTCTAAGTGATCTGCAAGGGGTAGGAAGTAGCAAAAAACTATGAAGTTTGAGTTGTATTTTGAGTGRCTGGATGGTCCATAGTCTCCCCAGCTAGTATGTGCATAGATGAAATAACAAATTAACTTAGATCCCAATGTGTCCTAATAGTAATAAACCTTATCAAAGCTGCTTTTTATTGATCACTTTGTACTAGCTCAGTTTATGCTGCTTTTTCCATATTAACTGGATATAGTCAGTCATGTACAACAGGGCAGTGCAAACAAGTCCTGAGTGTGAGGAGCCTTGGTACAAGATAGGTCAGCAAGTGACAGGAGAATAACACCTGAAACTGCTGGGCAGGTCCTGTGTGACTGGCCATAGACTGGTTGGATTGGTGGCAGGTGCCCCAATCTGGCTATAAAACCCCTTGGCAGTAGAGACAGTGGGAGGACATCGTTAGGTGGCCTTCYGACCCTGGCTGCTGGCAGAGGTCCCCAGGTGAATGGCTGTGTGCTGGTGCTCAGCTGATGCCCAGAGGCTGACCCTGGGGCAAGTGGGAGCTAGARTTGCCTTTCCCTGAGTTTGACTGTGCTGGCTTACTGGGGTAGTGGCTCGGGTAAGTCTCAGGTGACTGTAGCTCTGTGTGTGTGTGCRTGTATGTGTGCGYGCGCGCGCGCGCAAAGCTTTCTCTGACAAAGTCCATCCCTTGCTTGGTCCACTTAAAAACTTGAACTTAGTGATTTCATGTTGTCTAATATTCCTTTTCTCCCGTGACAGTAGGTTAGACTGAATTTCTACTTTTAGATGTTTAAAGTTAGATGAGATTAATTCCATCATAAGAATCTGAAAATATTGGCCATTTTGGGGAAATACTTGAGTTTGGACTTAGGAAATTCCAGTTTGTACCTGTATTATTTGTTCTCAGAAAGGGCAAACTGGATGCTGGTACTGCAGGCAGAAATTGCACGGTGTTTTATGCAAGTATGATAAATCTTTGTGAGGAGAAAAAGTAGTGGTATGGTTTGATGAATGTAAGGTTAGAGTTCTCAAAAAGAAAATTAACAAGTCCAAAAATACTGTTCTCGTGTTACAGCTGCACAAGAAAGTAGGGTACCATCATCTACTAACTACGCAAAAGGAGAATAAAGCATGATTTTGTGAAAGCAATCGTTATTAATGCCCATGAGTGTTACATGTGCAATGTTCATGTTAACAGGCTCTGACTATTTGTTTATCCCATGGCACTTTGTGTATCAGCAGGGCTGATAACTGTAGTTTCATGGGCAAACCCCAATGGCTTGGATAGATTATAACTCAAATGTTTTCCTGCGCTCTAGTACCAAATGGATATCCTACAATGGTATGTMGTTTTCCTATGCAAAAAAGGCTAATTCATTCACATAACAATGAAGCAGAGCATGATTTGGAAAGTATTTTCTTGGCAATATAGTATTGTGAAAAGCCTACTGGAGGAATATTATGAACAGGTCGTATACCCACATATTTTAAAAAGTGTTGAAATTTTGAGATGATGTAAAATCTTAGCTAATAAACTGKCTTGAGAATGAAAGGTCTTGGAAGAAGACTGAGGGAATTGAAAAAGTGTAGGTTTTATTGCAGTAATTTTATGTAAAGAAAACACTGGATATTGGATATGGAAAGACCTTTAAATCTAGCCAGTAAAGAGCCGATGAAATCAAATAAATTCAAAGGAGAAATGAAGCACACACACTTAACAATGGAGAAAATTAAGCAACAGTCCAGTGCCCAATGAAGCGATGGATTCGCTTCATCTATTGAAGTTTTCACAGTAAGACCGAGGGCCTTTCGTATTGATAGTAGAAGGAACAACTGGGTGAACAAATTATAGCAGTCTGAGCGATGCATGAGGAGAGAGCATATGCTATAAATATACATTTAAACTGTAGGGATTTATTTACCTGCAGATCTCCTGATGGGTGGAATTGTGGGGAAAAAAGTAGGAGTATAATAACTACTGTCAAACACATTTATCAAAGGAGATGAACAAGAGCAAGAGGCCCAACACCACTGTTAGAGAAGTAGTAAAAAATGTGAGATAAATCTGAGGGGCAAACTATGTTCTCAGATGCATATATATTCAGATATACAAATATATACTTAACCACCTGGACAGATATGTTTTATTCTCCACAAGGAAAAACATTCCCTACAAGGCCACCTTAATAGGAACAACTATCTTAACACAGAAAAGGGAAGAACAAGATTTGTAGCAGCCAAGGAAAAGAGAGAGATTAGCAACACTAAAATTTGGTGAGATGAAGAATGATTTATGAAACAAAAAAATGCCTTTATTCTGCATTTCTTTTTTGACATTAAATTAAAGTTTGCTTGTTTTACAGTTATTATTGGACTTTTTTTTCCAAAGAATCTTGTCTGAACCTATTGCTAGCAGGAACCAGTTATGACTGAGATATGAGCAGCAAGAGAATTTGTGTAATTTTATTGCAAAACTAAGCTGGTTATCAGTGCTGTGTTTCTGCAACGCTGCAGAATGCAATGWCCCTACGCCCTTCCCAGTGCTGCTCAGAGAGCTGTGTGCAATGGCAGCTTTGGAAAGCAAAAGTCCTTTCTCTCTGGTGTTTTTCACTGGAAGAGGCTGGCACTGATCAGAGGAATCTTGTCCTTCTCAGAGTGTGCTGACAGCTCTTTATCTAACTTACCATATTTCCAGGGCAAGTGCCTCACCCAGACACTTACTCCTGATGCAGAATTCCCAGTGACAAAGGAGGAAGGAAGCTATGTTTAAAGGATATTCAGTGTGGAACTAAGGGAAGAATTATTCTGGAGCAAAAGAGACTATTTTTGCAATAGTCTGCAAAAATTACTTTACAGTGGGCATCTTATGCGTGGCCAATAAAGATAAAATTAAGGGAGACATCAGTGGAATGACTTAGAAATTTTGAACAAAAGCTAAGGTAAAGCTTCTAAGTTACATTTACAAACAGCAAAAGGTAAGTTATTTTGTTACTAGTACAAGGTTGATGTTGGCCTACTTCAGTGCATTTAAATTATTCATTCAACTGTCAGCAGGTAGAAGTTAAAACATGCTATCGAAAATATACTGTCCTCATCTCTCCATGGCAGTGTCTTGCCTAAAGCAACTTTTACTAAATATACGACCATCCACTGGAACAATTCGCAAATACATGATCCATCAAAAAAAAATATAAAAAAAAGAAAAAAAAAGGGAAAAAAAGAAAAAAAAAACTTAATCAACACCATCAAAAACATTCTTGATCTAAAAACACTTCTGAGGGTTAACATTTCTTTCTGTTATAGATCAGCAAGTTTGTTATCACCTTCCTTATCACACCAACAGAACGGGAATGTCCCACAGCATGGCTGCAGCCACGGCTTCCATACAACATTGTAGAAGGAGAGCTGCTCCGGGACTGGAGTCAGTGTCCTGCGATGCTCTTCAATGGCTCTTCCAATCTTCTTTACTACAATGTCAAAGAGGGGCTCAGCATCAGCTGTTAGAGGTTTGGCTTCAGAAGGGTCTCGTGAGAGATCAAACAGCAACGGAGGGTTGTGATGGGTCACGCCTTCCCCAAAGCATGGGCAAAATCCTCTGTCATAACAAGCTCCAGCCCCGGGTGGATGGAAGACTGGGGTCACATAATGAGCCTTCCAGATGGCCCCACCTGGCAAGAAAAAAGTAAGCTTTGCAGAGATACTAGTGGCTATCACAAGGCACTAGAATGCTTAATATTTTTCTAGAATTAATTTTTTGGGAGGAGGGCTGCATTTCAGCTTTAGACTTGCTAATTTATATAATATTTTCACTCAAAAAAAAAAAAAATAGTACAAAATTAAACCAAAAAGGTCAARTGGAGATTTCTGTTATATTTTTAAATTTCTCCAAAGTTTCCAGTAAGTGTCACTTTTCCCTGACTTTTTTCTTCTACGGAAAAAAAAGATTTTGCAGTTTCCTTATTTGACTCGCAGAAGAACATCTTCAATTTTGACATGGGACTGAGGCATCAGTCATCCATGTCATTCACCAGGCAAGGATGATATGAACTCCCCAGGCCTTGCATTCAGAGTTGGGCGAGAACTGGAATCCACATGGTACAGAAGGAAAAYGTTTGGGCCGCCAGAATATTTTTTTTAAGCTCCAATATCCTGCCTAGCATGATACACTCATGCCATGTGCCTTGAAGTAAATTCTTTCTCTCATATAAGTAATGATAGTGAGTTATTTATCACCTTACACTTGGAACTACTTGGAAAGTTGCAATTGCAGTAGGAGCATGCCAGGCAAATCTGCCCCCCTCATTGACTAACCTAGTTCTTGGGAAATAGTTTCAGTACTCACTGTCCTTCTGGTGCCACCGCACTGCATGTAAGTGAACACCACAATAATGAAACAGGAATTCATGCTCTGAGTGCTGGACTGTTCCTTGCAGTAAAGGCATCAGGTCCCGGCCATCAATTACCCTAACAGGAAAAATGGAAACCACCAAACTGAGCTAAGTTGTACGTTACTGCATTCTTTATGCTCACCTTTTGTTGGAAGTAACAACGCTGCACAAGGATGATTTATGAGTACTAGTTGAATCTCAAATGTAAAAAAGAGGTAAGTGAACTGTGGTAACATTTATAGATCTAGAAAAGTAGCATGAATGGATAAGAAATCCTCAGGTTTTCAGAATGTTTCCAAATTGGATTTTCCATCATCTTAGGAAAGAAAAGGAATAAAGACAGYTTATAGTGTTTGTACCTGTCCTGGGGTACTACCCCTCCAGCCAGATGTACTATTGTAGGATAAATGTCCATAAGGCTTGTAGGTTCGTCAATAACTGTGTCTGCAGGTAACACTCCTGGCCATCTAAATATCCCTGGGACACGGATTCCTCCTTCCCAGCCTCCCATAGCTTTTCCACCTTTCATTAAAAAAAATCCAAATTTTCRTTAAAATAAACTTTTCATTAAAAATAAAGAGAAATTCTAGACCATTGAAATGGTATTAATATAAACTGACTAATGTTATCCATTAGCCTTCCTYACCTTTTCAGTTTTACTATCAAGCTCATTCTCCTCAATATCAGTGATAGTACGTTCACTACGTTAGAGCCCTCAAATAACCTCACTCATTTACTTCTTTTTGTTGGTTTACAGACAAAAGCATTGTCCCATTAGAATWTGGTGTGGATAAAATTTTCAGACATGAAATGATTTCCCAACATAGTTCTGCTCTCTTTTCTATAATTATATAACATATCTGCAAGAATTCACGTGTAAGGTGCAGATGACAATATTGAACAAGAAGTTACACATTCTTAATCAAAATTAGCCTGTGATCAGTTGTCTCAGAAGGAAGTGCAAGTTTGAGAATTCGTGCTTGAAAAGAACATCTGTACATACTAGAATTGTCTAAATTTTTGAATGCATAATTAGAATAAGACAAATTCCTTCTAAATGATAAAGCATCATTAGTCCTTGAACATACAGTCTTATCTAAGCTTCACAGGTGTCCTGAATACTTAATTAGTTGTTTCTGGATTGTTGCCATCCCTTGACAATTCTTACCTCTGTATATTCCATTCCAACCACCCAGCTGCCTTTTTCCTTCTTGTCTTTCCAGCCATCCACCATGATCAGAGGTAAAGTAAACTAGTGTAACATTTTTCAAGCCTTCCTTCTCAATAGCATCTAGAACTTGGCCTGTAAACACAGGAATATGCGAGCATTAAAAAGCAAAAACACAGCTTACACTACTTTTAGCACCTGATTTGCAAAAATTCATCCATATAGTTTTATGTCTAGGTCAACCTATATAGGGCTACTTAGTATTTAAAAGAAATATTTTGCAGGATCAAGATTTATACCTTTGATTTCAGAGTCTATAAATGCACAGAAAATTTGTGATGCACTGTAACTCCTTTATTGTGAGCATTATAACAGAAGAGTGTAAGAACCCCAGTCACATACATGATATGTATGTATATATACCTGATTCTTATCCCTTTTGCAAAGATAGCTACTTTTCATCCTCCATGATTGGATGATATATAACCTTCCTTCCCCTTCAAACAAAAGAAAACAACAACAACAACAACAACAACAACAACAAAACATGAATCTGATTTCTGGAGGCATATCAATTAATACTTATGAATATTTTAGTATTTATGAATGAACTGAAAAATATTCAGTATTTTACTGAATATAGCATTGACAGACAAACAGCCTCCTGGTTTACATCCAGAATTAATTTGCTTATCAGTTTTATTCCCTTCTGACATGTCCTACTTAAGACACAGACGTAAGAGGCTGAAGTTATCTGATCTTGAATAATTATTGAAAACTAAATAGTTCTCAGTCTATATTGTATTTAGAGAGAACAGCAGCTGGTTACCTTTGACTGGAGCCAGGGGGGAAATGATTAAAACTYAGTAAAGACWAGMCCAAAAAAAAAAAAAAAAAAAAAAAAAAAAAAAAAAAAAAAAAAAAAAAAAAAAAAGAAAAAGAATGAGCAGAAAGACTCATGTGGTCCAAGACCTCAGAAAAGAAAAAGGCAGAAGTATAAGCCAATAGTGCTCATACAATGACAGATATTCATGAAAATTTAAGCTTTTTTTCTTCCTTGCTTTTATTGCTCTTCCTTGTCCTTTTAAGAATAACTACCTTCTCTATTATAAATTTGGATCCAGATATTAGGTAGCTGGGGACATTATTATTTGCTATGRTAACTTACCCACCATCCAGTCCATCTCCTCTACATTGTCTCCATATAAACCATGGCTGCTCTTCCCAGTAAATTTCTCTGTGGTGAGGAGAGGGGTGTGGGAATGTAAAAAGGAAAGAAAGAGGAGGAATGGCTTGTGCTTGTTTCTAAAAAACAGAAAGCAACATTTTGTTATTAGGGAAGATCTTCAATACATACAGAGGTCATTCATAATGGAAATTGGTATTATAATTTGCATAGGTCTTTCAGTAGTGACTTTTCAAAACATCTTACTTTGTAAGATATCAAAATCTAGTGGTTATGATCTGTCTCACAAAGTAATATTTGGCTTATATGAARTGACTCTCTTTTTCCCTGAATCATACCTAGGAAGGTTTCACATAGACACTCCACTCTCTTCTATTGCAAGTCATCATAGTGCTACGAAATCAAGGGAGYGGGTTGGTTTCCTGCCATCTGGCAGCTGATGTGATAAGTTCCCCATGTGTTGGTCCATATGATAAGGCAACCTCGTAGCTCTATTTCTCCTCTGTTAGTTTTGAGCTTTTCTCCACTCCTGTTCCTGCTCACACACACATTTCTGCCATAAGCTGCTATCCTTTAAAGCAGCAGTACTGGTCTTACAGGTAGAAATACATATTTCCTCAAAATTGMTTAGAAATATTCAATATAATGTGAAAGTTTGGAAAGTTATGAGTTTTAGCAAAGCTGAGAATAACAGATATCTCCAAGCTGCAAATAATTTTGATTTTTGTTTAGTACTGTAATATCACTATTAATAATATGAATAATTATTATTATCCATAATAATATCATACTATATAATTTTATAAAAATTRCAAGCAGATTTCTCATTGGAAAATGCTGCTTAAAAGTTGTGAGACATGCAAGAACTGGAATAAAAGGAAACTCATTTTACCTTTCAATAAACGAAATAGACTCCCTCAAGATAAGGGGCGTAGTCCTCTCTGCCACCATTGGCTGTTCAGTAACTTCATGGTTTCTCATCATAATGCAATTCCAGTATCTTAYGAATCCATAACTTGAGAACCAGGATGCAAAGAACAAAAGACTAAATCCAGTAAGGTAGGTCACTGTTTTCCAGCTGACTGAAATCAAACCTGTAAGTCTTCCTAGGGCTGAAGTGAGTGTAAGAAGACCAATCATCTGCGTGTAAAGCCAGAGTTTCCTTCTAAATTCTCTGTCCATCTCTGGAGGTTCTGTTGTCAGGCAGTCACTTATTAGCGTAAAAGGCATGCCGTAAAAATAACCAAACCCATGGTTTAAAGGGTGATGACAGTGGTCATTGCAGGATTCACAGTTAACACCTTGATGCCATTTCCCTGAAAATACACATTGTTAGCATGTAAAGAAATAGTATTTAAAAAWGAGCTTTTCCTCCTACAAAACATTTCTCAAAAAATGTGTTTTTTTTTTCTACTTAAGTTATTCATTCTACAGATACATTTCAAGTATGAACTGATTTAATGGGGTATATCTTATGACTGATGAAAGAAAACCTCTATAGCATATAAATTTCCACTGGAGTTCCTGGTGGTTAACACCCCAAGGCTTTGGTCAAATGTAAAAGAATGGAATAAAATAGGAGCTAAAAATTGAGAAGCATCCAGATTTTCAGAACTCATCTAGAATGTACATCCTTCTTGGAGACCTGCTTGAAATACGAGKGAAAAATCCTTTTGTAAGTACAGGGCAAGATAACAATGTCCTCTTGCTCTTTACTTTCAACATGCAATGGAGAAAGCTGGAAATCATTCAATGAGTTAATGTTGGGACTGTGAGAATACTCAGTGACGTGCTAGTGCCTAATTGATGCGAGGAACTATGGGCTACACGACAGCATAGCCATTAGCCTGTGGTGCAACAGTGGGTTTGCCAGCAGATCCAGAAGAACCTGAGCACAGGAAGAGTGAGATGATCAGGATTTCTCCTCCAGTTATATATATGTAACTTAGATGATTGTAATACCTCTCTATATTGGCTGAGAATAAGAGACATTGTTTTGTAAGTATTTTTGCCATTTATTTGTATTTTATCAATTAAAAAAAAAAAGTCAAAGACAATTAGGAGCGCCTTTCTTTTGAATAATGAAGTCTTCATTTATCAAAAGGAACATGCCATAACACTTTGCAGTACCACTTGTCCTTTATGGTGAATATATGCCCATTATGATAAAGGACCCATCAAAATAAATCTCTCAMTTCCCTTCCAGTCTGWTCAAACAGACTRGTTATGCACTTATACAGAAATTTAATAACTTGGCTGACTTGGCTCAAAGAGGGGTTGTGGTGAATGTTTGAATTAAGTGACCAAAATCCCCTTTTTTCTCACAAGAGAGATGCAGTTTAGCTACATTYGATGATCTTTGATGTAAAGCAGGCCTTAGATGCCACATTTATAGATCTAAGTGAACTTTTTGAACTTTTTGAATTTTACTTGAAAACTGATTAACAACCAATTTTTATTGTGGAATAAAGAACTGTGCATTTACAGAAAGATATTATTCTAAACATTTGTCTTACATATTACTAATAATAWACTAGTAGCCAACCCTGAATAGATTTTAATAGAATTTCTGCATATTGCAGTAGGAGCAAAAATATCTACTTCAGAGAAAAAGAATGCTTCTTTTGGATGCCAGTAGAAAGACAGAATAAAATTTCTAATCTAGGTGGATAGATTTCTTTCAGCTAAAATCTCTATTCATTTTGCCTGTTGGCATGTTTGCCTTGACATGTTAAGAGCCACCAATAAAATGAAACAGATTTGTAATCAATACATAGATGTATAGGTTATAAATACAGGTGCAGATATGGTATCCTTAGATTTCAGTAGCACTTCAGCACCATCTCCAGATGAGATTGAAAAAAAAAAAAAAACTCCTAACATACTGAAAAAGGATAATTTAAGTATTTAATTAAGAAAAAATCAGTTTATAATTAAAATAAATTAATCTGTCAGAGCGTRTGTATACAACATTGGCTTTCAGACTACAAAGAATCCTCAAATTATTTCCCAACTAAAAGTCTGCTTGTCACATTAAGCAGCTGGTAATTAATGGGATTTCACTTTGCAGTTAAATTGTTTGTGTCCAAAACAAAACAATCATGAACCTTTCAGGTGAGTCAATTTAGTGCTTATTTACCTGTGCTGATTTTGTTACATTTGTGAGCATCACTCATCACCAGCATTTTCCATCATCCTTTAAAGCACAGGTTATCAGAAACTGTCAGGCCGGCTGGACTAAGTGATGCTCTTAATATCTATGGTGTGAATTTAGCTTAGATGCTCACAGGGAAAATGCCAGCCTGGTTTGGAATCCTCCCTGGCTTCTTGGGAGGATGCAGCACAGGTTCCCTGCAGGGGAATACTGCTGGCAAGGTGGAGACAATCGYGGTTGTGTTGTTTGTGCCTGCATGCTGAAGCCAAGCTAAAACTCTTGGCAGATGAACCGGGGCTATTTTGTGACTACTCTAAAACAATTAAAACAGTATCACCGCAGAACTAACAGAAGAAGAAGACTAAATAACGCACAACTTAAAAAGCTTGGAGGGCTTCATTTAGTATTGCCCTCTACGTTTTAGATTTATTACGCCAAATGAATTGCTCCAGAAACTTTTGTTACTGAATTCAGTATGTTTGTGCAACTGATGTTTTTGTGTATCAAATATAGATTTTGGCTATTGACATACTCAGATGAAGTAGATCACTACACTATGCCATCTTCAGAAATTTATCCATACCTATTAGTCCTGTGCTGTAGCCTTGTTGCTGCAATATTTTGGCAAAAGTGGTTTCATTTGGAGGGAGCCCTCCTGAGCCGCCATTCCAAAAAATAACACGATAATTGTTTATAGCATCCATGCCTATAAAATATAATAATAAAAAAATCTTAGTAAGTATAACCAGCAGAATATTTTTATCAAATATATTTCCTTGATTTCTTGTTTCATTGATTATTATAGTTTTTTTTTTTTTTTTTTTTCTTATGCTGTTTGTTCAGGGAAATGAGTCTATGACACTAGACAAGAATGAGAAAGAGTTAAATCTTTCCATTATATAATACTTATTCTTCTTTGAATGGCACAGCTATATAAAAGCTTTTATAAGTTACAGTGGCATCCAGTATGGACTGCACTGATCTGGTGTGATTGTGAGGGTGGGGAGGAGGGTAAGGAAATTTCAGCTCTATGTTAGCCTCAAACTTCAACTTCCCTAAGACTGTCCAGGAACTTGAAACTTCCCTTCATGGTGACTTGGTGGGTATCTGACAGAAGTCAGAGAGAAAACCACAGAGCACCTTAGTCGTCTTCTCACCTGTAGCTCTATACTCTGCTATTTGGCTTTATATACTAGCATAACCCCATCAAAAGATGTAATGTGAAACACAATCTGTCATATGCCATAAAACTGGAGAAGGAGCTCAGTCTTCCATGGAAATGTTGAATGTATCTGACCCTGTTGTTATAGTGGGAGACAGAATCTATAAATGCTCACATACATTTTCCAGCTACCTCAGTGGGAGCTGTCAGAATCAAAGTAAGATGACGTGGCAGCTTCAAAATGCCTTGGGAATGAGGGTACTGAACACCATTTACAATAGAACAAGTGCCAGAAAGCTGCTGTTAGAAGCATGTAAAGCTATTTGTTTTTTGTAGCTCTTCATCTCAGGAATGCAGTTTGACAAGATAGTATTTTTTCTTCAGARCATGGAAAAATAATACAGCTGTCAAACTGTTATTTTTGTAGGATGGATGAATTCTGATACGTAGGTAACAAAAACTTACCCATAAAGCGCTCTGCATCTAGACTGGAGGCAGTGGACACAAGTCTACTATTTTACCTGCAAGCCCAAGCTATTTCTAGTATCTGAAGAGAAGTCACTCGTTACAGAAATCAATGTAAATAGTGTTTCAGAAATGTGTTGCTATTCATGTTCTGAATGATTATTTTTTTTAATGTAAGAATTTGTACTAACTCTGCTCCTGTTGCAATCTGTGCAATAGAGCCCCAAAACCAACAGAAGTTGATAGCTGGAAGGAGGAAGCTGCTCTGCAGAGCTGGTTCTTCTCTGCCTATCTCCCCTCCAGTCCACTGATTGCACCCTATAAATACAGATGTAACCTCAGAGTTGCCTAACCTAGCTAAGTGGGGCCTTGTGTGCATACCTTGTGGGGGATGACATGTCTGCGGTGCCCCTCCTGTTTGTGCACCCTCTTTTCTTTTGTGCTAGTTGTATGGGACTCTTCCCTTTGGCAGTAAAGCAATGTTTAAAGGCTGCTTTTAGGTTTAAAGGTTGTGCAAGGCAAACCTGATCGGAGGGGATATCTGCCAGTGAGGAAAGCTGCTCTGCTGGGGGTGCAAAGTGGAGCTGCAGCGATGTGCTGAGTCARTTTCACTCCTTCTTTTGCCAGATGGTCAATGTTTGGGGTCCTAAAAATACAACCAACATTATCAGATGTCATTCAGAGGGGCTCCAAGGGGATAGTGATGAGGAATAATACATTTAGATTTATTTGGGGAAACTTATTCTATTTGAATTTGACCCTATATTCTCCCCTTCCCTTTCCCCCTCCCCTTCCCTAAAATATATATATATATATATATATATATATATATATATATATATATATATATATATGTATTTTTTTCTTTCTTCATTAACAATAGGTATCTGGATAGGTTTCAGGCTAATCATTCCTTCTTGTTTTCCCCAGTCCTACAAAGGGCTTCACAGAAATGTACCCCATTGCTCCTGAAGAGCAAAACTCATGCCTAGAGGATGAAGTTGTGTTGAAGTAGATGCTGAGCCAGGCAGAGCCTCATCGGCTACCTTTCAGAAACTGCCAGTGTCAGTCAGGGTGAGATTCTGAAAACTTAGCTGGATGAGGGGAGTGATCATACCAAATTTGTTTTTGTTCAGTAAAGAAGTGACAAGCTGGTAGGAAGCTAGTATGCAATAATGTGGCATGATTTTAGAAGAGAAGACAAATTCTACATCCTTTGATCTTAAAAGATTTTTTTTTTCCTAGTAACATAGCTCATTGCAGTGATTTATACTTGATTTTGATGTGGTCCTTGGAAATAATTACATTACAGAGTTAAATGAAGTAATAAGRCTTAATATATGGAAGCAGGGAACAATTTTTCTATCTTCAGGTATGTGCAGGAGTTTAGCATTTCTCAATAATTAAGAAATACASAAGAACTAAGGACATATTCCCATACTAAAAGAGCCCCAGATAGCAGATCTGGCCCTGGGAATGCCCTCTAGGGTGTGAAATAATCCTGCTAGTGATTTACTATTAGTGGCGCCTTTGGGAAATCTCCCTGTTTTTGCAGTAAATGAACCTGAAGATGGGCCAAATGGTTGAAAACTGGCAGAAGACAGCAGTCTTATACTTAAAAAAGCAAATAAACAAAAAAACAAACAAAAAAGCAACAACAAAAAAACAGGCAAACTTTATTCATTATTATGCTCTATATCCTTACCTGATAGTATCATTCCCATAGCAACCTATGTCCCCTATACCAAGGTCATCAGCCATCAACAGGACAATGTTTGGCTTCGTGGTGATGGAAAGCTGTGTCTGTGGTGATTGTAGAAGCAGACAGAAAAACAAAGGGATGACCAGTGATCTCCTGAAACACAGAGGAAGGAAAGAAAGCCAGTGCCCTGGCTGTTCGTCACTCCTGTTGCACGTGGCTGAATACTGTCCAGAGTGAGCTTGACTGCAGACCATTTTCCACCCAAAGACAGCATCTTAAAAGTTTCCTYCTGAGTGAGTTAGCTTATGGTAGAGATCTCTGCAAAATTTCAGCTTGAGAATGACATCTTCATACTTGCTTCATTTTGAAAAACTCCACACACGTTTGTTCACATTTCAGTCTTTTTTTCTTTTTTTTTCTTTTTTTTTTTTTTTTAAAAGCTTGCATGTGAGCAGAGATTTCTTGGAACTCCATGTATCATTTCAACTACATTCACGTATTATGACTAAATATGTCAGTGAGATAGAAACTATTTTAGACTATTTTCTCTCCCTCTGTGACTCACTATATGATGCTTCTAGCAGAGAGAGCAACAGCCTATCATAAGGAACAGTGAAAATGTCTTAGGAATGAAATGTAAACAAGAGTTTCAGTGACTTATTTGTGACTGTAAAAGCTAATCAAATGGTGAACCTGTTGCCAAGGTCATGGAGAGTTTTAGATGTTAGCAAATGAGAAGAGAAAAGGCAACACTGACCAGATTGAGGACATATGGTCTCTCTAGTAGTATGAAGATAAGTGGAATGCTCATTTGTTGCAATAGGGAAAAGATTCCCATCTCGATAGATGTGCGGCTGCCAGAGCAGTGTACTTGTCAATACCTGAACATGCTGCAGAGCTTTCAAGGTGAATTATTTTTATTTGGCTAAAGAAAGTTTCTTGTGATGTGTTTATCTGAACTATTTTAAGCAGAGTTATACACTCTAAAGGGYTAATGTAAGAGTCATGACACAGGACAAAATCTCTCCTTTAGGTACTCCTTAATCTTGAAAGTTAGACTGAAGAAAGCAAAATGTTCTGTACATCAGGATCCAGCCTACTGGATCCTAAATTCCTGAGGCTAGCAGAAATCATAAGATGTACATTACAGAAGCAACTTTTTTTTTAACCTCTTGRAGTGCCAGGAAGGTTAAGGTGGCATCTTAAATTCAGTCCTGCAGAATTTAAAAAGCAGTTGTCTAGCCYTGACAGAGAGATCCAGGAAACTAGAAAACTAGATTTAGCTAAGAGAGTTTTCAGGGCTATCTGCAGAAAAAGTGGTGGAAATGGTACTGATGAAAAGTGACTGAAATATCCTGCAAACTTAGGCAGGGAATTATTTGTAGTGAAAAGGAAATGCTGAGGCTCACTTCTGCTCATGTCTAGTGATTAGGTACCTTAGGAAGATYATAGACAAATTCCTTCATTAGTTTGAAATGGAGAGCTTAGATTCCCTTCTTAATATAGGGGCTGTGCAGAYTCCCTTTTAAACGGAGTTGAAGCCGTGCACTCACTCACACAAAACTGTACTGGTTTGACACTGACTGTGTGATGGGTAAGCTTTGGTGTCTGCCTGAGAAAGCATGAGCCTGTCATTCTTTTTACTAAACTAACTATCAATTGCCTTTTACTTGCTCTTCTTTCTTCCCATGACTGTTTACAGCCTAGTTGTTGGGCCTGTCAGGTAGGCTGTGGGAAATATGTGTTTTAATCCCCCTCAGATGTCAGCAGATGTCAGATTCAAGTCTCTTATTTTCTAGGTGAATGTTTTAATCACCATGATTACATGTAAAGATAAATGCTTACTTCTCTGATGGCTTATCTTTTGAATAAATTGACTGTGGRTGCAGTTCCTTGAGAGTATTTGCGACTATTCTAACAAATATCCTAATGGTGGGGCATTTTCTAAGAATGTGAGCAGAGTTTGACACAGACTTTTGTCTCTAGACTGTAATAATATACCTGCCTAGAGCAGGATCCAGGGAYGATTCAAGATCAAGGTGTAGGTGTTAAGTGACTATAGGTTCCTTTTGGGCCTATAGAGCATCTCACTTCTGGATCACTTCCTTGGGCATATGCACAAAAACTCTACTGCAGTCAGGTTATAYGCCTTCTTTGGATCTCACTCTTTGTGCTTGGAAGGCACACATCAACATGTGTCTTTAGACACACACCGTCTTTAGACGTTCAAGACCAGAATATACCTGTAACATGCCCAGGTCTCACCATCAGCTTAGCACTGCATCATTCATTCTAGATATACTGGAGGATGACTAGCTACTCACATTAAATATGAACATTCAGTTCAAGGAGCCTACACTTTTTGCAAGTTAAATACATACAGATTCCTGTATTGTGTATGGGAGAACAGGGATTTGGAAAGACACTTGAAGAATACTGGAGGATTATTTAAGAAATATGTGAGCTGTTCAAGTAAGAGAGGGCTTCAGGTCCTAATTACACTTAATGTGTAGTTTCCAAATGAAAGCTGAATTAAATACAAAAGAAAAATTAACAATCTGTCTTCTAGTATTTCTTTCTGTTGTGTTAGATCTATAACAGGATATAATATAGACCTCTGCTTAGCAGTCAAGAAGTGATGAAGATGAGAGAACTGTTTTATGGAAGCAGAGCACCCAACATTTCATATGCCTCCAAAACTGGTGAAACTTGCATTTGTGTAAGACTTGCACTATAATAATAAACTGAAATTTTTAAATTGGTACAATTTTTTAGAAAATGAATTCCCCATCTAGCTATCCCATTTTTTCTCTTTAGGATTACTCTTATTCTGGAGAAGAGCTATAACATAAGTAGATGTGTAGTGCAGAAAAAGATCTGCTTATCACTTGTAAAAACAGCCATGTGTGTATCATACATGCATGAGAGCATAAATCTGGAGTATGGCCCTCTCCTCAGGATGAGGAACAGGCTGAGGGAGTTATTAGAGACTTCAGTATAATTCACTGAGCACAGGACACTGGCTGACAGCCTCCCTCGCACAACAGCACCCAGAGATGGCAGAGAGCCAGGGAGATTGTAGGGGCACCTTCATTTCCTTTCTTAATGCCTCTGCTCTTGGTGGGAAATCAAATCATTCTTCCCCTCGAAAGTCTTTGAGTAGACAGAGAGTATGTTAAGCTTTGATACTGACCCAAACATACACCATGAAAAGGGTAGCGTCAGGTTCATAACTTTAAAATCTTCCTTTCTAATTGTTTCCAAACTTCTGAGGAGCATTCTGGCTCGGGAAATTGTGTGTGAAAGGTAACATGCAAGATCAGTTAGTTTGCTTTGAAGGTTTGAGATATTTTTTAGAAGTTATTTTGGGAAGTTGTTGAACGTAAGCAACTTCCTCTAACATCCTTTTCACACAGGCTGTGGACATTGTGTGGTGAAAGGTTTAAGAACAAGCAACAGAAAAAAAATCAGCAAATCACACTGTTAGTATACTTTAAATTGTTTTATAATACAATTTTAATAATGTTATTAAACTTAAGATCATTCTCATGATGATATCATCATAATTCATTAACTTTTTTTCTTACCARTAAGATGTTACTTGCTGAATCATTTCTTCATCTGGTGCATTCAGATCCTGTAAAATCAAGGAGATAGTAGTGTCAAGTTTGCATCTTCCTATTAGTCACTGCAACAAGAATGGATAAAAAACTTAAACCGAAGGCCTTCAGTGTTGTCTCTATTTCGCTTACTTCAGTGGACCTTGGGTCAGCCCTAAATGAACGAGAGTTAAGGCATTAGGATGTCATTCGTTATTGATAGGACATCTTCACTTCTTAGAGGAATTTTGCTCTTTTGTGTAGAAAATTTTCCTTTATATAGCAAAAGAATTATCTTTTGTCATATGATTCTACTGTATGAAAAATACTTATTCAGTCAGAAAGAAATAGAAAATCTTTTCAAAACTCAGTCCTCAATAATATTTATTTTTCTGTAATCACAGAGAGAGTAATAGCTTGCTCCTTCCTCACAGAATGTGCCAAATTTCCTTTCAGGCTTGTGAGAGAGATCTTTAGCTGCAGAAATGCTAGTCATCCTCTTTAAATGATGGCATTTTCATAGAAGACATTGAATTTGTGTCCTCTTTTTGTTTGACTTGCATTCCAGCTTAGCCTTTTCCTCCTTTATGTATGTCAGATTTCTGAATTTGATGATATTTTCCCCTGTCTGTATGGCTCTCTGCAAAGGTCTCTGGGACACTCTCTTTTATGGTTAGGACAAGAAAAACTGTTAAAAGGATTTAAAGCAAAGGCCAAATGACATTTGTTCACAGGCTTTTAAATAGACTCCTTTTGAATTTATCCAATGCTTGATTAAACAGCACTGAGCTATCCCAAGTGTCCCAATTTTATAAATTGTATTGGCTTAACGTTTTGTTTTCCAGAAACGGTAGCATTTAGCAGTTTAGTTAATATCTGTCTGTGCAGGAAATATTGATGTTGTGTGCTTCTACTACTTGGATTTTGTTAATAGTTCCTTCAGTCTCTGAAACACATTTTGCTCATCTGTGCTATAAACTTCAATGGGGAAATTAAGATTTCTATGCTCAGAGGGAAGGCGATATTCACCTGAGATTAGAAAACAGGTGTTCAAACAGTTGTAAACATTTATTTGCAAGCATCAGTGCTGACACAGCACTACCTACGGACACACAGTTTCCTGCATCTGGATTTGTGCCTTTGATGCACCCTAAGTTTGTATGGGAAGGATCCTGGAGTACACGTCAGCCATCTTTTACACATGCATAGAATACGCCCCAATGACAGCTGAAATAAATGGAGCTGGGAGTATTCAAGATGAAGTGCAATTATTTGCCCCTATCTGCCTGTACTTGACAGAAGAGTTATACTGACTCAAAGCACAGGATGGAGCTCAAGGCTGAGTCTCCTCAGGAGCTGCCTATAAAATAACAGTTATTATGCAGAGAACAGTTTGCTGCACAGACTGATATTACCCTTGTCAAGCCATTTTCCTCCTCGAAGGCAAGGGAAAAGAGGGAATATGCTGCAGGCGGGAGAAGGAACGTCAAAGCAGTTTGCTCTGTTCCTCACTATTTTGAGAAGCTGGAGGGGGCCCCAGTCCCGGGGGTGCCCTGAAGGTCCCTGGGGTAGCAGCAAGCCCCTGCCYGTTCAGCCACAAGCAGTTTGGAGAGTACTTTGGGAGACTTCCACCCAATGTGCCAAAACGGCACATAAGCCACCAGGCAACCAGACAGTTCACTTTATTGGCCTGAACCCAGCTTCAGTTCATCTGAATTGAACTCAGCTTAAAGCCAAACTCTTTCTTTACCCCACCTTTTATTAACTCTCTCCCTTCTCCCCCTGCAAAAATATATCCAGAGGGGTATAGCTAGCAGAGCTTTCATATTTTAGTGGGTTTTTTTTAATGACTGAACTTTTAAAATCTGTATTCACTTTTCTGTCAAAATATTCAGAAGACATCCAAATTCAACCTTAGAGAAAACATTCATATTTTTAGATATACTTTTAACCCAAATAGTACCCATTTGTGGCATCAGTTTGGCAACACTCAGTGAAAACTCTTGCAGGTAATCCCATGCAATCTGGTACTGTTCAGTCAGGGAAAACATCTTCTAAAAATACCTAATTTATAGACTTGACACAGCTAAAATAAAAGTCAGACTCGTGAGAAAAAGTTGTCTGCAGCTGACTGCTTTCACTTTGTACACATAGGCATCTATGTGAATAATGTTGTTTTAGGGGAAATGCCTTCTAAAAACTTCCTCAAGATATTTTTATCTACAGCAGCAACTAACTTTTCCAAACACCCATTAAAATTTTCCTGTGCATTTGCAGACATAGAAARGGAGCAGTACAGTACCTGGTATCAAAACTTACTCTCTGTTGAGGGAGAAGAGCTGGCAGCTGATGCACCCGAGTGTGAGYTTAGCTTCAGTCGGCTTAAAACCATTCCAATCTTTTCAGCAGAACAACTGCTGCTACAGCACAGTGTCTAACATCTGTTTCTGAAGGCATTCCTTAAATAAGCTACCCTATCTGCTCATGCGCACTTCTCCACAGGAAAGCCTTGTGAAACTGCACTTTTCAAACTGTCGGATGGTCTAATTTATACCGGCATTCCTTAAGCTGCACCTCTGATCACCGCCAGCACAACGGTAACATTCATGCACACAGGCACTTTGGATAAGGCAACGCCAGAGAAAACGCTTTCTGCCCTGTCGCTGCTTTCTCAAAGGAGGCGAGGGACCTCCTGCAAGCCTGGCACACGCCAAAGGAAAAAAAAAAAGAAATATATATATATATATATATATGTATAAAAATAACAGTTCCCCAAAAATGTCACCTCATTTCCAACAAGGAAAACAGAAAAGTACTCTACAGGTGAAGCAGCAATTCCTTGTCTGCAGAAGTAGAAACTGAGAGAATATCTTTGCTTTATAACAGCCTTCAGGGTCGGCAGTGATAACAAGGTCACCTATGCACACACAGTAAATGTAGTTTTAGGGTGGGGGGAGGAAATGTTGGCTTGGGACCAGAATTTGCTTTCCCTTGAAAAGGAGGCATCGGACTTGACTTCCGAGTGCTTTTGGGGACAAGGTGGCACCATGCTGTCACTACACATCTGTGCTTGAGCTGGCCGTGTCAGCCCCTGCTCCTTGCCCTTGGGCTGGTTTGGACACTGCCTTTAGAGGCTTTTTTTGGTAAAATGTGCTGGAACATATTGGATTTATAGGAAGCAGGCAGGCTTTTTAGATATGCAAAAATCCTACAACTTTCTGCAAGGCTACATTTCATCTCATATTGCTTAACACAACTTGCAAGGTTACTTTCATCTAATTTTTTATGGAAYACAAACGTTAGACAGTGGAATTTCTACAGAATGACTTTATTTCAAGTTATGTGAGCTGTAACATGTTCCTATTAACACAGCTAGTTTATTGCTGGGAGAAGTCATGGCTGCTGTATTTACATAATGAGACCTAACAATGTTTAATTTTGTTTTGGGAGAACCACTACAGTTGTTTAATAGATCCATCTGTTACCTAAATCCATCCATGCCTGAAAGTACCAATTTTTAGAGCTTTATATTTTTTAAAAACATAAAAATAATGCACTTGGTGATGATTAACTAATACTCGGCCAAGAAAATATGGGTTAGAAGGTAAGAAATCTTTCTGATACTGATTTTCATTCATTGCCAGCAAACTTTGTTAACGCAGCTGCTTGATGATATCATGTGGCATTTTCAGACTAGCATCTGAGTTCTTAGAACCAGCATTTAAGACTGACAGACTTTCAAACATAGACTTCTGCAAAGCAGGAAATAAAAGTTATAGTACAAGCTAAATACAGCTGTATCCAGCTCCTCCTTCCACCACACTGCTGGCAAAAAGCACTAGGAATTATCTGCCTGCTCTCCATTGCCAGCATGTTCACGGCCACATTGTATTTTGAAGGAATTAAGGAACGCAGTGCAGCAAACCTGTGTGGGTGTGAGGAGATCTATCACATGTTGATCTTTTCTGTGTTTGCACGAGACACCAAAGGAGAGGGGCCTCGGGGGCTGTAGGCTGCAACATTTGGGCAGCACATTGGTTAATGGTGCAAAGGGATGCCCCAGCCCCAAACGGTCAGCAGTGAGATGCTGTATGAGTACAGTTTGGGCTTAATGATGGAAAAGCTTGGATGGGGTACTATGATGTTGCAATGAATATTGCTCTTTTCGCTTTGAAGAGCTTCAAAATGCCTCTGTTTTACACAAATAGCTGGTCTGAATGTCCCGTAAAGCCGTCCTGAGGTTCTCTGACAGCAGCACTCAGCCTCCCACCACATGTGGCCTCTGTGTGAGGACACGGCTCCCAGTGACATCCTTGCAGACTGAACCTTTGAGCTCCTGCAGAARGTGTCAGAGCTACAGAAGGGAGAAAACTGTAAAAGCTCACTCATACAGGATTGCTTTGGGTGACTGGCACAACATAAGAGTATGAGGCAAGGACAGCAACATCCTTTCCAATGACTTTCACCTAAATGCAATTTTTGGATGAACTAAAAGAATGTATTAGTTCCCACATCATAGTGACCATATATACATATACCTTTTGCATGTGTTTACTGGCTTCCAAGACCATTCAATACCTTTTCTAGTCAAAATTCAAACAAACAAATTAAAG